>NW_019724601.1:911837-924870 GCF_002891405.2 Cryptotermes secundus | reverse complement strand
AAAATCGAATGACCTTATCGGGTAAGTCAAGCAATAGCAGAGCATCAGCCAGACGGCAAAAACTCTACTTCTTCCTTGGATTATTCTTTGACTCTTTCGTCCGAAACGTCGGTTAGCTTATACCAGGTTACACGTCGTTGGGTCACAGAGGGCGGTACTGTTCATCGACCTGCTACATTTCTGGAGCATAGGATCTGTGGAAATGAAGGGGAACGCATGCAGAGGAAACAAGTTTTATGGTTGCTACTGTAACATGTACCCGTGATGTTATACTCCTTCTGAAAACATTGACTGAAAAAGTGGGTGTGGGAGCACAGCGTTAGTATTAACGTTGAAAACGTTAATTTACGAAGGTGCAAATGTAACGAACCCGTTAGTAACAGAATTTGTAACGTAAGTAAAGAATCTGTAACAGGTCGTAATTATTGGTACATTTGTAGGCAACGGCAATTTAACATGTTACCACACCAATGAATCATCACGGAACGATAAGGGAATGGAGAAACAATGGAAATGATGTTTTCTATGCGGTTAGTGCTGCAACCTTATAAATACTATTGAAATACGTTAAGTGGTCAGTGAGTCCATTCACCAATCCCAACCCTGTCTATAGTCACACCCCTAAAGTGACAGAATTATAAACTTATGAGTCACTATTTTTGGTGTTACTAGTATCATATCATTTCCCTCTGTGCCTAGTTGGCATTCATTACAGGGTCGCAAAGTCGAGTCTCGAACAGCCTAACTTCTGAAGAGCTTAGTGAAATCTGTATACAGACAACTTTATGAAGGGTTACTTTTTATTGCTAGTGGGGTGGGACTAAGTCCCTTGTACTGCGGCCACTTCTGGCCTATTGTACCAGCCGCAGATGATAGGTGAGGGTGATTGTGGGGCAATTGGTGGAATGAAGATTGGCAGGGGAAACCGAAGTACTCAGAGAAAACCTGCCCCAGCGCCACTTTGTCCACCACAAATCCAACTTGACCAGACCCGGGATCGAACCTGGACCGCCGCGATGGAAAGCCAGCAACCAACCGCTTGAGCTATGGCGCGGCCTTATGAAGAGTTACAATCTTGTATAATTCTGCTCTTCGTATAACTTTTAATTTTATGGAATATCTCGAAAAATCCAGGTTTCCTTACTCCGTAATCAGTTAAATTCTGGGTCAAAGCTGAGGCCCAAAATTTAACAATAAGTACTGGGAAGGAGTAAACTCCCACTCTTCTTTGATGCGACATGGTCCGCATAGAAACTACTCGTCCAATAATTTATCTATTCTTGCTTGTGTATTCGTGGCCGCGGTAACGTTTTTATGGATCCGTTGCCTAGCAACGATAAGGAGATACACAGACACACAAGACTGTTGGGAGGGATTTATGAAGTAGGTTGTTGCGATTGGCTCAGGCGTCATGATATACGTACCATGTTTCATAAAGATTGGTTCAGACAATCAGAATTTCGAAGGAAATATACAGACACACAGACAACAAGAAAATAGGCTAAAAACTGAAGATGTCACGTGTAGGGTGGTACGCGTGACAAAAATGACGGGTTCTGTTTTGGATAATTGGATTTATTAGCACTTAGGTTAAAGGTTCTCTTAATCACACTTAATAGAGCGCTATCTCAGATTCACACAATTTCCAGTTCACCTTTGCACACGCACTGGGATTCTCAGTTTTCATTAGTCGTCTCCTAGCAACGGACCTCAACACAGAAACTAGCGCTTCAAGTCACTATGAAGTCTTCTTGCTATTTCGTCTTCAATTACTCTTGATCCTCGGAACTAAAAATTCTTCTGGACTCACTCCTCCAGCTTACGGCTGACTCGTAACTGCCCCTGAACTAACTCTGTCCAAGTCCAAGTCACATTTCGACTGACGGTCAGTCAGTCTGTCAGTCTTGATGTCGAGCCCCGGCTGGGGCTCATGACCAGATTTTTATTTTTATTTTGTTTATAAGCACTCAGTACAGACCCCACAGAAAACACGTATTGTTGCTGACGTCACCTCTTACGCCGTTGCTGGGAAACGGGTTGCATAACCCCGTTGTTCCACCGCTGCTCCGCGCGGACGACATAGAAAACACAGCCTGATCTATTGTTGCGTGTTGGACCGTGTTTATAGAGCTGTTGCCTCGCAACGCGTTAATCAAATCTGCTACAATATGATAATGTGCCGTCTGGCGGGGGCTGCATCACACCTCAGAACGTGTTTATAGTTGAGTATGGAGCAATGGCGGAACGATGATTAGCAGGAGAAAACCTGCTCCAATGACATTTTACGCACCACGAATCACACGTAAAATCACCCGGGATTGAATCCGAGGATGTCCTTCACAAAAATAAAAATCATAAAGTTTCGTTATTTCAGAATTATTTAATGTACATACAGAGAGGAAAAAATATAAAAATAATGTATTTAATTCTAGGTACAGCTATATATAAACAGAGTTATGGGTATATATATATATTTATAATAAATCAGCGAGAGACATTTTTGCGTTTGAAAGGTGTGTAATAACGTGAACATTGTTTTTCTGCGCATAGAAGAAGCCACGGCGGCGGCGTGTCCTGATATTAACGTGCGGACACGTCAGAGAACTCGGTTGCGTCAGTGGAATTATTCCGGCGTGACGTGGGAATGACATGTTTTCATAAACGGCATGAAAAGTTGTCATGAATTTACATTAGCTTTTGTTATTTCGAATGTACTGTTCGTACAGTACTGTGAGTTTATCTTAACATACAATCACACAAACTGGTTTTTCCATTGCCTCTAATGTCTCATCCCTTATTCTACAATGACAACCTGTTTCATAAGCTACCCTTTCATAACCATTAGTCGTATTTCTTGTCCCGTAATTATTGTTATTATTACTGCCGGTCACGGTAGCCGAGCGGTCTAAGGCATTCACTGTCTTCGCTCGCTCGGAAGCCAGGATCGTGGGTTCGAATCTCACACAAGGCTTGGTTTGGTATGTGTATGTGTTTATTCTGTGTTTGTGTTGTCCTGTGTTTAGGCAGAGATCTTGCGACGAGCTGATCACTCGCCCAAGGAGTCCTATCGTCTGTAAAATTATTAAAAATTGAAAAACAACCTCACACCATAAGGGTGTAGGAGGAACGGATTAAGCAAATAAATTAATAGTATTATTACACGCGGTAGCATAGTTGGTTGAGGCACTATGCTACAAGCCGGAAGGTCGCGGGTTTAAGTCCCGATGAGGTGATTGGATTGTTTCAATTGTCCTAATCCTTCCAGCCGCACTGTGGCCCTGGGGTCGACTTAGCCTCTGTACCAGGAATCTTCCTGGGGGTAAAGCGCAGCCGGCGCGTAAGGCTGACAACCTTACCGCCATCTTTGAGCCGATTGTCTAGAAAATGTGGGACCCTCGACGTCTCACAACCCTATGGGCCTCCACGGCCTGTTACAGGGATAGCTTTACTTTTTTACTTACTTACACTTTCATATTATGCTCCATGGTATGTTTCCCAGCAGAATTAATCTGGAGCTATGGAGCTTATAGACAGTTGATAGGGTTTCTTGGACGGGGGATAAGCCCTGTCGTGTGAGGACGCAGGAGGGAAACACAGACATAAAAATAGCCAGGACAGACATCAATGCCTGGAGTTGGGTTCGAACCCATGATCCAAGTGTTTGAGAGGGCGAAGAAATTGTCTCTTAATTGTAATATGTTAATCAAAATGGATTTAAAGTTGTTCCTGTGCACAATTAATTAAACACCACGCCATGTACACGTGTCGGTGGTTGGAGGTACAGCTCCACACATTCATAACTTTGACATTAGATGGTGATGAATTACCAGTTTCACGCTCCGGCTGCTGTGCCACCGGAGAATACCCCTGCTACAAGTAAAACAGGAGACTAGTTCGGGCTCAGAACTGATCTGGTCGCTGTGAATGAAAGAAAATCATTTTCCCCCTGCCTGGAATCTAACCCCGAGACCTCGATCGTGTAACCCATAGGCCGTCGCTAGACCTACTGAGCCATCCTGGCTCCCATTATAATATTTAATGAAAATTGCCTTAATTTAAAGTGACTAAAATATTAAAGCTGATGTCTTAGCTTGAGGAGCCGGGATAGCTCAGTCAGTATAGTGATTACATTACGGGATGGACAACTGGAGAATCTGGGTTCCATTCCCGACAGGGCAAAGATATATTTTTCTCTTCTCCACTGCCTCCAGACCGGCTTCTGTCCAATGTATGCTAAAGGTTCTTTCGTTTAAGGGTGCGTGCCTCCACATCCCAATACGTCTTCATGGCGTTTTGCCTAATTAAACGCAGGGTTGAGGGGGCTGGCACAGCGACGAAGCTGTATGGTTGTATTTGAGAGGTGTGAGGTTCGAAACTTGGCCAGGACATCGGCAGTTTTGAGTGAGGGTTCTCTTGCTCTCCCAGGCAAAGTATCCTGTTTTTCCTCCATGAGGCTACGATAGTTTCCTTCCAAATCCTTTCTAACTCGTCATCCACCTCTGGATATTGACAGCGTCGCAGAATAACCAAGAAATAAAGAAAGAAAAGGAACACTACGTTTGGAGGAACGTCGGTTAACACTATATTTACACGGCGCCACATCCCAGAAGACTGATTTCATCATAGTCACCGCCGTGAAAACCTCATATCTTACAACAGTGCATTTGTTTCTGTACATAATTCCCACCCTTTTTTTAATGTGGGAACCGGTTTCAGCTGCGGCGCCGTGCCTTGAAGTGAAGGGACTTCCCCTTATCAAGGCTGTGTGTATCGCGGATCTTTGTAATGTCCGTGTTGCATGACACAAAATTGCGTTAATAATGAAGACTTCAGATCTGTGTTGCATGTCTGAAACACAGACGATAAGGTAAACTTTGCTCGAGTTGAACGTGCTTCAACATAATTTTGGTTCGGATTCATCAGGAAACAAACGTATACGCAGATAGTTCCCTATGTTCGTTTGTATGTAAATGCATGGCACTATGTTAGTGCAGTTTGTTTTAATTTGTACATTTATTTTTTTTAACATACAGTGATATATGGGCTGTTTCTAAGCAACGGCTAGGTAAATACTACCTAAAAAGTCGGAATAGCAACGAATAAGCGGATTCCCATTGCTAGGCAACGGTTCGATATGCAAGTTCCCGCGAAGAGAGATTCTTTATAAACAGTCCATTGCTAGGTTACGCAACATTTCTGACAAGAGAAATGTTATAGTTACAGCAATCTTGAGAGTGTTGTAGTTACGACTTGTGAGTAACAAATAAATCGATTCACTGATCCGGACCCCGTCCACAAGTCACTAATCACGTGTTCTAGCATATGACTGTGTGTGTTCTTGTTGTATTTAGCGGCGCTTTAAGTAGCTTAGGTAAATGTCGAATTTTTGGATGATGAGACATAATCTATATTATTATTTCAAGGAGGATAAGATCGTCAGGGCATGTAGCACGCATGGTGAGAAGAGAAATGAGTAGAAGATTTTGATGGTAAAGCCAGAAGGAATGAGACCACTAGGAAGACGTAGACGTAGGTGGAAGGATAATATTAAAATGGATTATAAAGAAATAGGATGGGGTGGTATTAACTTGATTCATTTGACTCAGGATAGGGACTAGTGGAAGACTCTTGTGAACACGGTAATGAACATTCGGGGTTTTATAAAATGATGGGAAATTTTTTAGTGTCTGCCCGGCTGGCGGCTTCTGAAGAAGGACTCGCCTGCATGGAGTTACTTATGGTTAATTAGCTAATTAATAGGCGAGAATGTGAAAGGAATTAGCCGTGGTTAATATCTGAGGTACTATCCCAGCATCTGCATTGAGGGACTGCTGTGAACGACCAATTTAACCCCCACGGCCCCCCGAATACGGGAGAATGTTAACCGCTCAATCTCGACATTCGGTTGACGCCGTGTAGTTTGATAGATCTTTACCGCTCATATCCTGAAAACAGAGTGAGCATGTTCCTTCAAAATGTTGGTACTGATTTACCAACTGGACGGCGTCACATCCAACACTGTAGTTATATTCATGATAAGCTCCATAAGACTCTCAAATCTTGCATGTTGCGCTGTCGGTAGCTCAGACTACATAGTGTCGAATGATTAGCGGATGCTGAACTTGGAAAAGATTGGAAGAAACTGGTCTTGGCCTGGTTTGACACTCTGAGGAAGCCGTGGAGAAGCTGAATAAGGATGGCCGGTCCCTGGGTCAAGATTTGAACCAGATATCCCTCTAATACGAAGCAGAAATATTGATTACTTGACCGCAAGTTTCGCTTTGTGTCTGTAGACGTGTGCATATTCAGGTCTGGAATGTCCGCTTCATTTAATTTTTGTTCAATTGGTTCGCTCTTAGCTTCAGTACTTGGCCCCTCCCCCTCATCCCTGAACATTCTTTTTCTTATATTTTGCTGCGCATTGCCTCCCCCCGTAGAGGTTGAGTGATCATTAAGTGAGACCCCTTCCCTTGTCGGAAAGAAGGCCCCATTTCAAAACTCGTAAAAGTCTGGAAATATGGTCATGGTTCCCGACGGAGCCCAAAACCAATATTGACTGTGTTGGCGAAGACCAGCATCAATTTACCAGACCCTTATACACTGAAGATGAGTCATCAAGTTCATGCGAAACATTGGTAAATATCTGACTATATAGCCTCACATCCCAGAACGCGGTAACTTTCATTGCCTGAGCCCCAAATGCGTAGTTTCGTGTTAATTTGTCTTTCGACTTCCAGAAATGGATCCCAGAAGAGAAAAATGTACGTCTCTAATGTGTAACTAGAAAAATTTTCCATTTTTTGTTCAAGAAGTAAAACAAATTTTGGCAGAAACATATGGTAGCTGTAGTGTTCATTCCATTTTATTTTCTTCCCCGCTGCTTAAAGCGTGTCTTTCTGCAGGTATTAGTTCTATAAGCCTATGATTTTAATGGCCAATTATTTTGGGATTAGCTCTTTCTATGTGTAAGTAGCAAATGTTCTATCTGAAGAGGGAATCAGGACATTCAGACATTATCACGTGATTCATACCTGAACTTCTGTGTAAAATAGAATTAAGCTATTTCATCAAAATTACGTATTAAGGAGAATAAAACCCGATGAATACAGCGTACAGAGAGGTCGCAGCAAGACTTATAATCCTTACTAGGGAAAATAATAATAATGACTAACAACAATAACAATAAAATTCATTACCGTGTTCACAAGAAACCTCCACTCGTCCTTATCCTGCGCCAGTCTATACCAGACCATCCTGTCTAATATCCATCTTAATATTGTGACATGTAAACGCATTGCTAGGCAACGGCTCGATAAACACCCCGCGATGCGTTCATCACGCAATAATAAGACGAATGTGTATAGCTCGTTGCTAGGCAACAGTATGCGCGCCAATATACTGAAGAGATAGCTATCACGAGACTTGTTTTCCGTGTCGTCTGCACTACGCAACAGTAGAACTGTGTTTTCTGCGTTGTTCGTGCCACGGCTATATAACACGAGTCCGCTTGCAACTAAGAAGAAGAGTCAGTGNGTTCACAAGAAACCTCCACTCGTCCTTATCCTGCGCCAGTCTATACCAGACCATCCTGTCTAATATCCATCTTAATATTGTGACATGTAAACGCATTGCTAGGCAACGGCTCGATAAACACCCCGCGATGCGTTCATCACGCAGTAATAAGACGAATGTGTATAGCTCGTTGCTAGGCAACAGTATGCGCGCCAATATACTGAAGAGATAGCTATCACGAGACTTGTTTTCCGTGTGTTCTGCGCTACGCAACAGTAGAACTGTGTTTTCTGTGTTGTTCGTGCCACGGCTATATAACACGAGTCCGCTTGCAACTAAGAAGAATCCAGAAGGGTTCAGCAGTTGACAGAAGAAGAACGAGATGAAGTGAAGATTGATTGAGTACAGATCAGGATATAGGAAAACAGAAGAATTGAAAACAAGAAGACTTCATAATGATTTGAAGCGCTATTTTCTGTGTTGAGATCCGTTGCCAGGAGACGACTAGTGAAGACGAAGAATCCTAGTGCGTTTGCAACGGTGAACTTGAAATTGCATAAATCAGCGATAGCGCTGTATTAATTCTAATCAAGAGAGAACTTGTAACCGAAGTGCCAAAAAATCCAATCATCCGGTCTAGAACCCGTTATTTTCGTCACGCGTACCCCCTTACACGTGAAAATATTGTCCTCCCACCTGCGTCTAGGTCTTCATAGTGGTCTCTTTCCTTCTAGATTCCCACCAAAATCATGTAATCTATATTCCTTTTCTCCAGATGCGTGCTACATATCATGCTCATCTCATCCTTCTTGACTTGATCATTCTAATTATATATATATCTTTTATCGTATGAATAATAACACCAACACATACAAAAAGTAAAGCTTTAAATAAAGCATGCGTTAACAAATGAAAAAAGCCATACTAATAAGACCAATAGAGACAGCACTAAATATTAAACCCAACTGTCTTAAAGTAGATAGGGCAATCATCTCCCTTAAATCATACTCAAAGTTAGCGCCTAACATACATAAGATATTCAAGTAAATAATATACATTAAAATAATAATTCACATATCAAAGAACATTAAAAACAACTTTAGATTATTATATTGTCATCACTGATTAACCTTACTTAAATATATTATATATTCATTCATCAGTAATCTGTCAGACGACAGATCCCCAGTCTCTTCCAAAACAGTTCCTACACTTGATGCGATCTAGAGCTTTCTCCTTCAAATGAAAATATCCTCTTCTGTCCCCAAGGTCATCCATCATCTTCTTGCGCCTTCTTCCTCGTCTTCTGGTTCGCATACATGGTGTCTCTATTTTTGGAAAGATTATATATATACACACATATACATATACCCATAGACACACTATGTAAAAAGTTGTCCCTGTTCTTAATTAATTAAACACCACTCCATGAAGGTGTATGGGGGGGTGGATATATAGATCCATATTTTCTTGATCTCGGCATTAACATGAGTTGGCTGGTCAGCTTCACGCCTGTGCCGCTTTACCCCCAGGGAAATAGCCTCCGGTACCCATTGCATAGGAGGCTGGGTGGGCCCCAGAGCCGGTCTGGACAACGTGAAGAAAATTTTTGATCCTATCGTGACTCGAACTCCGACCCTTCTGTCGTGCAGCCCGTAGCCAGTCGCTATACCTGCTCCTATATACACTATATATATCGAATGATGAAATAATGTGGCAGAATGCTCAGATACAATATTCCTTAACAAGATTTCTTTCTTTAGGACTTTTTCTATCGTTTTCTTTTAAATGCGGCGACCTCGTGGAAGTGATTTAACGTTCCTGATTTATGGGACGTCTAATCTATTCGAAGGGACCTGATACAATTCCACAGCGTGGGCAAGATCAGCTGATATTTAAGCTACCTTTTATTGGAGGAAGAGCAACATTGACGTATCGCTTTCTTTGTAGCTGAAGACACCACCACCAAGCCAAACGTCCACCCTCTTGTACTAATGGTATTTCTAGCGACGTATCTAAAGATCCCTTGCACTCTGATATATGAACAGTACAGCCTAATCAGGAAATTCAATCCGTTTTTCCGCTATATAACCATCTGAAGATTATCTTTGTAAAGAGAATACTGGACTTATGATCTACCCTAAATAAATAAAGACTTCTAAATAACAAGAGATCGCATTCCCTACTTAACTGCTTACAGGTTCTAATTGCAACATGATAAGTTACAAAGAACAAATAAAAAGAGGTAAAGTTGTCCCTGTAACAGACCGTGGAGGCCAATATGTCTGTGAGACATCGAGGCTCCCACATTTTCTAGACACTCGGCTCACAGATGGCGGTGAGGTTGTCAGCCTTATGCGCCGGTCGCCATTTACCTCCAGGAATATTCCTGATACTCGTTTCTATTACAGGCTGGGTCGACCCCAGAGCCATAGTGCGGCTGGTAGGATTACATAAATTAAAAATTTCAGTGATTTCATCGGGAATGAAACCCGCTACCTTCCGGCTGGTAGCATAGTGCCTCAACTAACTACGCTACCGCGTGCCCCCCAGCATATGTAGACCTACGTGTAGTTGAGGTTTACCGAACAACTTGGATGCAGCGGTAACGATTCTGACTTGCATTCAGGAAGTGCTCTGTTCGAATCCTGGTCGAGACGCGGATAATCCTCACTGGGGTTTCTGCTGTCCCAGTCCACTAGCGCTTCGTCCTATACGCTTTCAAATTCAATATTAACCAGTCATCCTGCCCTTCGATTTTTCTGAATTGCTCATATGCCACGGATCAATAAATCTCCGAACTTGAAGATGGAGGTAGTACGTTGTGCCGAAACGTCGGCAATCTCATACCAAAGTACGTTATGTCACATCCCAGAATATAGTAATATTTACCTGTATATCCAACTGAAGAGTAGTATATTATGTGATCTGTCTTTATTGCGGTTGTTCAACGACGTTTCGGGAGGATTTACAGCTTCCATCATCAGGATCTCAGTGTGAGCCAGAAACGTAACTAAAAAGGAGTAAGAAACAAGTAAAATGAGACGCACTTAAGTAGCTTAGTTCAGATATAGGTCTTATGAGGATCCGATAAGGGACCAATAAGAATAGAAAGAAAATCTACGCCCAGTAAGAATTATTTATTCTGAAAGTTGGCTCTGGAGCTAATTGTTCACTATCCTGGAATCGAACAGAGTCCCCTCTGTGAGAAATCGGTATCTGTCTGTGTTCTGTTGTGAGACACAGCCGTTTGTTGTGAAAGTAAAGTACGTATATATATGTGTGTGACTTAAGCCGCTGTTGTTACAGTTTTTACAACCAGACTGCTAGGTTTAGTTTTTTTTTACAGTTTCCTCAGAGAAACACAGGGTACACAACTGAATGCGAGCACTAAAATGCAAGTATATCCTCTGGCATTTAAAATAAAAATTGTACACATTGTTTCATTACATTACGCCTGTACATAAAATGTTATTTTTGTATTCTTTTTGTAGCAGAAAGCAACATTCATACAAAGCATGTATATGCGATGTTTTTAGTTTGCGTTGGCAACCCTTCGGATCGCTTGATATTATCTCTTATTCGTGGCTTCTGTACCCATTAACCAGCTCGCGAACCGCTGAACAGATTTCCACGAAATTTGATATCGAGGAGTTTTAATAAAATTTGTCGGTCTATTCCAAATTGGGCGAAATCGGACCAAAATGACGGACACTTTACATGGAAACTTAACGTGAGTTTCTTCGCGTTTAACAAGAATAATTTCGTAAATATTATAATATTTACGAAATTATATCCGATAATTATCGGAGCGATAAATGTTTGGAACTAAATTGTAGATAAAAGTGATACATATATTTCACGCTTAGTAAATTTTTCCATAAGTTTTGCGGTTTCAGAGGTAATTAAAGAAGAATATTTCGCTTTGCATTACTGCACTTCTGTAGTCAACAACGAACACTGGTTCGCTGATCACGCGAAGTATACTGAACAGTCAACATTGGTTTTACGAATACACAGTACTTCCTTAGGGCAGAAAAGTCCTCTGTAAGTAGGTCTTAATTTCCCGCTGGTCTATGAATACCGAAAGAACTCGGTGGCCTGTAGTCCGTAAGCGAACTACACCTACCGTGCGACTGCCGCTTGTTGACCAAGTTAGTGCCAACAGAGGACAGAGAGTGTCGCGTGGTCAGCGCAACGAATCCCTACAGCCGTTAATTTCGATTTTCTAGACCGGAATGAATACCAGAAATATGTTGAAAATAGAATCTATTAAATGTAGAACTGTGACGTAACGGTCTACGTCACTAACTGATGACGTGGATGCAGTATATATGTCAATATAGTTCGCTTTTGCTTTCTTTTTATCACTACCTTATGTTATTTCAAGTACGGACGGTAAATATTTTCCCGCTATAATACATGTGAAACGTTTTTGTATACTCTTTACTTAGCATAAAGAAACGCGTGTAAACAGACGGCGTTTTGTTGTTATGACGCTATTCCACTTGGTTACGCCAGAGGCTAAAAATAGAACAAAACAGTAAAGGAAACCATGATAATTTGTTTTTATAATAGATATAAAATTATTTCTCTTTGTACAGACCGAATGTGTAATAATGCTCTGTGCACTGAAAATGTGTTTCGTGGAAATACTCATTTGTGTTGATGAGTCTGGTCGCACGCTTCGCTAATATTTTCAATTGGTTACGGCGACCGGTTTATCAGCTACAGGTGTTCAATTCAATCACCCAAGCTCGTAAGATTTGCTTTAAATTTATAAAATATAACGGAATAGATGGAATAGTATGGATTGGATTCATCTAGCTCAGGATGGGGACCAGTGGAGGGCTCTTGTGAACACGGTAATGAACCTTCGGGTTCCAGAAAATGTGAAATTCTTGAGTAGCTGCGCAACTGGCGACTTATCAAAAAGGGCTCATCTTCATGGAGTTAGTTAACAAATGGAATATATGAGATTCCCATAGCGGTTCTGTTAGGAGTGTCATCTTCTGATATATATGTCACTTCATTTTTTTATTTATTTAACGACGCTATCAGCTGCTCGGACCGATCACAATGACCGCGCGGTCTAAGGCATGAACTGTCTTCGCTCGCTCAATCACTGGGATCGTGGGTTCGAATCCCACTCAAGGCACGGATGTCTGTGTGCGTTTATTACGTGTTTGTGTTCTCCTGTGTGTAGGTAGAGGCCTTGCGACCGCTCATCTCCCGTCCAAGAAGTCCTACTGACTGTGTATAGGATCAAGACACTGAGAAAGCGGCCAAGGCCCAACAAACGGCTGTAGATACATAATAATTCAATTCAATTCAGTTCAATTCGATTCTTTATTATTAATGTGTCGAGTCAACAGCCGCAAGGCCAATTACAGACACAGCACAGTGCAGATGAATGAATTACATTGTAGACAAACTTATTAAAAGTCAAATACAAATTACAGGTAAGTACTTGGAAGAAATAATAATGAATAAAAGTAAAAGTAAACAAACAAATACATGA
>NW_019724601.1:887683-911631 GCF_002891405.2 Cryptotermes secundus | reverse complement strand
GCAACAATATGACAGCGAAGAAAAATTCGAGTTTCAAATAGAGCAGTATACAATAATAATAATAATAATAATAATAATAATAATAGAGTGTTTATGTAAACTATACTTCAATTACATCGTACAGTAGTGTAATCCTTGCATTTGACACGCATTAGCCTTCCAGCACGTGTTGGTTTGGGCCCCTCGAACACAATGCTTCTGCTGTCAGATCTATCATGTGTCATTGTGTTCGGATCAGACGTTTACATACTTCAGATAGGAAAGGTAGAATGAATGATAGCGAGTAATCGATATATCGACTGTTTACAGAAATGTATGTATCAACGAAAGATTTAGTCAACATTCGATAATTTGAAAGCTGTCTATCTGTGTAGTTCAAGAAGAGAAATCTTTGGTTAAGTTTCATGAGCCCGTTCAGGCAATGTATGATTTCCTTTCGAATATGTCCTAGGTTTCATATTTAATGTTCAGATATATAAGCTGTAATAGTAGGTAAGGTAAGGTAAAGCTATCCCTGTAACAGGCAGTGGAGGCCCATAGGATTGTGAGACGTCGAGGCTCCCGCATTTTCTAGACAATCGGCTCAGAGATGGCGGTAAAGCTGTCAGCCTTACGCGCCGGCCGCTCTTTAACCCCAGGAAGTTTCCTGGTACTCATTTCTGTTAGAGCCTGAGTCAACCCAAGGACATAGTGCGGCTGGAAGGATTAGCTCAATTGAAAAATCCGATAACCTCATCGGGAATAGAACCCGCGACCTTCCGGCTTGTAGCATAGTGCTTCAACCAACTACGCTACCGCGTGCCCCACTTTCCCGGGACGTACCTCTTGTTATGTTGTATCCATGGTAACGCCCTTAACTTTAAAATCCAGTCAGAATCTCTTGTGCTTTTACTAATCCATTATATATGAGTTGATTGACGTCGCTAATGATGTAAACATGGAATCCTGCATGCAGTAGCGTCATAGGATAGTGACATTCACGTTGCACTTATATGCAAACCGCCGTGCTAGACGGATTATAAAGAGACATTACCTAGATTAATTCTGATTTCAAAATGTTAGATACGCTTGTCTGTGTCCTTAGCGACTGGAAGCGTCCTAAAATAAACCTAAACTCTTTCATTTAGTTCATTAAGTTCTTTTTTTATTTAAGAGCACGTTAAATTCGGGGAATTGTTGCCACAGTTCCGGTCAGAATATTTTGTTTTCCTTTCTGTTGTCAAAAATTCATAGCTCTGAGGGGAATTATGGAAGCTACTGAGGTGAAATTGTCCCTGTGCTTAATTAAGTCCCATGGGATTATTACGTACAGGTACTGGAGGTGTAGCTCCACGCATTATTAACGTCAGCACTGGACTGAGATGAATGCTCGGCTTTACTGCTAAGAAAAGAGCTCTTTATGCCCGCTTTGCAGCATGACGGCCGGTATGGACGCTTTTGTCACTGCCCGGACTTTAAACCCGATTTCTCCGGATGTTCAGCTATACCGACGTCATGACAGCCCAAATTTTCAGTAGTGTAGTTGGTTGAGGCACTATGCTATAAGAGAAATGAGTACCAGGAATCTTCCTGGGGGGTGAAGGGCTGCTGGCATGTAAGGCTGACAACCTTACCGCCATCTGTGAGCCGATTGTCTAGAAAATGTGGGAGCCTCGACGTCTCATAACCTATACGCCTCCATGGCCTGTTACAGTGATAAGTTTACAGCCTGCTCTAACAGAGAAACTCAGCATTTTATCCACAGGGAATGTTCATGTGTTACCTATTATCCCCACAGTAATCAGCGATTATGTTACTAAGCAGCATTAGGAGAAAGAATGTGTTTCCTGCGAAGTAGGAACTGATTATTCTTATGTACTATTCAGATGAATAAATATAGTCGCTGCTCAACTTCTCTCCTCTGCTCGTAACAAAGCCCTTTTCCTGAAGCTTTACCTTCATCACTTCCCAACGCTTTACCCTGTCTCAAATGTACCTCTACCAGAAGGACGAGCGGGCACTACCTAGGAACTTTCAAAGCCGGAAATACTTACTTTCCCTATTGAATGTAGCAAATATCTCACTATCCCCTCCCCCATCTTGCAGAGCCAGGTTACCGCAGTCGCTATAGCGACGGGCTGCGGGCTGGACAGCAGGTGTTCGATTTCCGGCATAAGCAAGAGATTTTTCTCTTCTGAACAATGCCCAGACTGGCTCTGGGGCCCACCCTGCCCTTTATACAATGGGTACCGGGAATTGTTTCCCCGGGAGTAAACGGTCAGTGCATGAAGCTGACTACTCACCACCATCTAGTACAAAGGTCAAGAATTATGTAGTTGTACCCCCACTACCCCATACGTCTTAATGGCTTAGTGCTTAACTAATTAGGCACAGGGACAAGTTTACCTTTACCTTACTATCTGCTCCACCCTTCTCTCTTTTTCTGTCTCGAGGACCGTACTGCCTCCATCTTCAGGGTCGCAAAATGTAAGATAAGCAAACGACCTAGAAGATGCACGTAGCAAGTTGCTACCTATTGGTTTATTCTTGGACACGGAAGATAGAGAAAGAAGTTATACCAGACCACACGGCTTTACCTCCCAGAAGATACCGAGAACCGCAAATCCAAGGGAGGAAGCAGAATGTTTCCACCGCTCAAGTGGATTGCAGGAAGATTAAGGGAGGTGACGACAAATGTCACGTGCTCCCACCCGCGGGCCGGGGAACCGGGTCGCGAGTGGCGGAGTCACATAGCGCTGCGTGCGGTTGGATTCAGAGTCCTCTCTCTGCTCACGTGCGGAGACGCTGAACTAACTTCATCCTCCGTCCAGCAAAAGACATGATGACGTGCTGTATCTGAAATATCTTAGAGGGTGCGTTATAATCAGAGAGTGATTTCGGTTTCTAGACATCACCAGAAATTGACCATAGTCCATTTTAAACATTTAGTACTGAGCCGATCACAGTGGCCGCGCGGTGTAAGACATGAACTGTCTTCTCTTGCTCGAACGCTGGGATCGTGGACTCGAATCCCACTCAAAGCATGGATGTCTGTGTGTGTTTATATGTGCTTTCGTTCTTCTGTATACAGGTAGCGACCTTGCGATGTGCTGATCCCCTGTCCAAGGAGCCCTACCGACTCTGTATAAGATTATGAAATAGAAAAAGTTGGCCGAAGTTCAAAAAGAGGACTGTAGAACCATGGATGGACGAATTCAATATCCTCTTAATTTCCTCCTGAATCAAATTTTGGTTTGTTACTGCCGTTCCCAAATTTTTTAACTGTGCCACATTGCGCGTGTCGCGGGTCACACTCTTAATGGTATAGTGCTTAATTAAGCAATGACAGAAGTCGTCTCTCGCTTGATGTAGGCCACTCTTGCAGTGGCAGTTTTGAGGCTGCGCAAGGAGTTGTGCTGCTCTTGCACTTCAGAGGACCTGTCGATACCGACGTGTGGCCCATACTAGCTAAGTTCTGTGTACCTGGGTCCCGACGTTGCGATTGGCCTGCCTCTCTGCTACTGACAGCTCACCAATTGCTGCAAAATACTGCGGTAACCGGGTCGTTCCGACCTGCAGACTGTGGCAAACTTTTCGTAATTAGTATTTCTTCTTCTCTTCTTCGGAGAAAGAAAATATGTAAGTTCTTTTTCAAACACTGCCCCGTATACTTTCCGAGCTTTTCACGGCTTACTGGGTTGTGGAACCGTGTAACTTTGTACGAAGATATCCATGTTTCGGAAGAACATAGTGCTTCCATGTTCATGATCGAAGTGGGAACAGGCGTTTCTCGGGGCGCCATACCATCATCTTCAATTCTGAATTTAATTCCGATAGTTCAGATAAACTTGATGTGGACATCGATGTTTTGGAGGAACATAATGCCTCAGGCCGCGCCATAGCTCAAGCGGTTAGTTGCTGGCTTCCCATCGCGGCGGCCCGGGTTCGATCCTGGGTCTGGTCAAGTGTGATTTGTGGTGGACAAAGTGACGCTGGGGCAGGTTTCCTCCGAGTACTTCGTTTTCCCCTGCCAATCTTCATTCCACCAATTGCTCCACAACCACCCTCACCTATAATCTGGGGCTGGTACAATAGGCCAGAAGTGGCCGCAGTCCAAGGGACTTAGTCCCACCGCACTAGCAGTAAAAAAAAAACAATGCCTCAATTTTCAGACGTTTTTGAGGTATATAATTCCTGCATCTTCAGGATTGAAGTGAATACTGATGTTTCGGAGGAAATGTTGACTCCATCGTCACGGTTTAATATTGCGGGATGTTCCTCCGAAACGTCGACACTCCCATACAAAACTGCACGACATAAAAAGCAAGAAGACCACAATCTTATTTGCTTCAATGGAAAGAATTGTAGTTCTCAAGGCGGTAAATATGAAGGATATCATCTTCTGGGTTATAAAGCCCAGTAGTTTGGTATAAGTTCACCGACGTTTCAGAGGAACGTATTACTTCCATCTTCAGAGCCGAAGAGACGGCTCTATTTGCTGCTTGCTTCTTTCTTGTTGCTTTCTTCGCTTACTCTTTGATCCTGAAGATAGATTCAGTAGGTTCTTTCGAAACGTCTGTGAACTTGTACCGTACTCCGGTCATCACATCCCACTACCTCAGTATGAGGATATTCGAGCTCGCAAGAATGATCCCCTTAAATTTACACTTTAGTAGTCGGTTTTTCTGAAGAAGGAAGCGATAATAACACAGCTCTTTTCATAAAATTTTTAGTGTAATTTTTTTTTATTACACAGCTAAAAGGTGGCTTCTTGGAGCTATTCCGAAGTCATTGAAAGCTTAAAGAGGCATTATTGTGCTGAGGTTCCTTTCTTCGACTTATTCAGATGGAAATACTGGGGAGCAGAAGAGGTTACGTCAGAAACCGCAACCGCCATTGTTCACGTTTAGACGCCTTGAGTGATGGGACGCCGGACGGGGCTCTGTCTTGTCTATTTAAAGCAACGACGAAAGGGGATAAATGGCCTGAAATAACCTCCCTTATTTGAGCCATCGCCTGGGATGTCAAAGCACACCCACACTGATGTGTAAATGGCTATCCGTGATATGGATAAAGCACAGATCGGTAGGTCCGCTTGTATTCCCTAGGGCAGGGATTGCCAACAGGATACCCACGGGCGCCCTAATGCCCTAAGAACTGTTCGTGGGTGTCTTCAAAATTTCAAAATGGAAAGTAAATGTGTCCCTGTGCTTAATTAATTAAGCACTATGCCATGAATACATATTGGAGGGGGAGTGAAGGTACAGCTCCACCATTTCTAACCTCGGCACTAGATGAGAGATGATTAGGGACCATTTGGTGGAATAATAATTGGCACGGAAACGGAACTTCTCGGAGGAAACTTGCCCCAATGTCATTTTGTCCACCACAAATCCCACATGACCTGACCTGGGTTCGAACCCGGGCCGCCGCGGTAGGAAAGCAGCGAAAAACCGCCTGAGCTATGCCACTGTCTCATTATCCCTCTTACAGCTCCTTTGGAAATCATTCTGTCAGGTTCTGTCGCTTTCAAAAAGCATATCTCACACAAAGAAATATATGGACCAGGCTGATGAAATTAAATTTCTGGACATATAACAACTTAAAGGACATATACACGTATTTTGATTTGGAAACGAGTCAAGGACGACCAGGAAGGAGTTGGGCTGTTATTCTGCATAATTAAAGTTCTCTTTAATCCTGGCCACCACCGAAATCCCCCCTTTTAAACATTAATAGATGGGTAGGGTGACGTCACAAGCTGATTAAAGCGTGTGTCTCGCGGACGCGGGCGGACAGTGTTGGCACCACCTCCTCCATGTTTATCCATAAGCAAGTGCGCGTCCCAAGCCACATTCAAGCTGTATACACTTGGTTTCTTCATAAAGGATGCTTCAAAGCGAGATTTCTTTACAGTTCTACTTGATTGACTCTGTGCTTGTGGGACGAGAAACCAGATACAGAGCGTCTGCTCTGAATTCTGAAAACGGGGGAAGGGGTTATTTCATTTTCTAGATTACACAACGACGCCCGTCAGTAGCTCAGTATATACTGGCGTCGAATGATCTGATACTTACTTACTTATGGAACTGAGCTCTTCTTGAGGAGAAGTCAGTTGTGCAGCTACTCAAGAATTTCCCAGCATTTTGTGGAACCCGAAGGTTCATTACCGTGTTCTCTGGTCCCTATCTTGAGCCAGATCACTCCAATCCTTTGCATCCCATCCTGTCTCTCTAAGATCCATTTTAATATTGTCCACCCACCTACGCCTCGGTCTTCCCAGTGGTCTCTTTCCTTCTGGTTTTCCCACCAATCCCAGATTCTTTCCCTTTCACCCCATTCGTGCTACATGCCCTGCCCACCGCATCCTCCTTGACTTGGTCATTCTAATTATTGAGTTATCGGAAAGTAGTGAATAATGAAATTGAAAGGACGTGGAAGGAAGCGCCCGTGGCCTGATTTGAGCCACGATGAGCTGAGGAAAACCATGTAGTACTACACAATAGGGACCCGGCCGATATTCGAAATGGGCACCTCCCGAAAGGAAGTCAATAATTTTGCCGCTGAGTTAAGTTCCTTGGTATCTTCTCATATCATTTGTCACTCTAAGTTTTCAATGAGAGAGGACTTCGCTAAGTAACGTAAGAATCAGACATTGTAAGCCTATTCCCAATTACCGACATTGTAAACAAAGAAGACGAGAGGGGCTGGACATGTGGGACGCATGGGAGATCAGAAATTCATTCAAAATTTACATAAAGGAACCTGAAGAACAGGGTGACCCAGTTATACACCCATGCACTGGGTTCCATTTTGTCACCTCCTACGTCTTGCAGGACTATGGTGGAAGTATTCTATCCCACTTCCACACAGGAGTTTCTTTATCAGCCGAACTCCGATCTTCATTACAGAACCTCTGGTCGGATCCAACAGAAAACATAATTTCCATCGTTATATCCCAACAGTACTTCGGTTCTTGCTTACGTATTCTTTGCCTCGGGAACCTGTTTACCAAGTCGTTGCCCAGAAAAGAACGTCTACTCTGGCTCCGCTATTCATGCTTTCAGGCGTTGTGTCAATAGTAAAAGCAATTATCTAAGGCAGTATTTCTGGTTGAAAGTAACAAATGTTGTGTTGGAACCGCAAACCCAATTCGATTTACAATTTTTGAAAAACGACATGAGGGGGAAAGAAGCGATTTATACAATTGCGAAGAAGGGTGGCAGCTGAGTGTATGTGAAGAGATTTGAAGTGAAGACTTGATGGTGGTGGCTGCAGCAGAGGGAGGGGTATGATAGAGAAGGGAAGTGGGGAGCCATTGCGACTGCGGTATCCATTGCTTTAGGGTTGATGTGGAGGGGTAGGGAGTGAGTAGAGAGCGCGGGATTCTCTCTGCTATCAGTAGAGCCAGGGTCGACAGCGGCTGGAGGTTGCGCAGTGTTTCGATCTGCCGTAGCGTTCTTCTTCATCTTAACTTTGAAAACAACAAAGTTATTATATACTCTCTACTTGTAAATAAATGTACGAGTTAGACGTTGTCAGTGATGATGTTAGCGTGTATTTGAATTCGAGTGACATTAGTTTTAAATATAACATTCCAAGTGTTACGTAAATAAACTTAATAACAAGTAGAATTGATATTAAATGTGGTAATTATTATTGTTAGTTTAAAACATTTAATTTTCTGGTAAAGAAAATAATATAAATATCAAAAAGGCAATGACATTTTTCAAATATAAAAATTTATTGTCATTTGAAGAAAGTGGAATATTTTGACCAAGAGAACTTAGTAGTGACCTTTAAATTCTGAATGCTGTATCAATAAAAAGGGGTGGGAGATAGGAAGATACAGGATATTACAACATTTTTAAGTTGAATTAGAATTGTTGGTTATAGTAAAATGTTGCGTGTTAGTGATTTGTGTTAAGTGTCGTGTGTTTAATTGGTGTCGTCATTCAATGCAGAACAGCTTCACATTCACCGAAGGAAAACAGGTGTGTTTACGTCACATAATGTCTTGCATGCGTGTTGTAGATGTTTACAATTGTTTCGTTGCCATTGTGACGTTAAGGAAGAAACAGACGACTCTGTTATCACGTGGCATTGTTTTCAGGCGTAATGGAGACGCGAGACAAAAACTGCCTTCTGTTTTCATCAACAGCTGCGCGTTCCTTTTTTTTTTTTTTTTTAATTTCAACGCAACAAAATTTATATAAGGTTGTCTGTTCGTGGGCACCGAAAAGGGGTGGTGGTAAACCAAGTATATCTCCCCCGCATTTAAAAAAAAAATCTGTTAAAAAAAGAAGGAAATAAGCCAGTTACCGGAAATTAAAATTATTAAAAATGTGCTTTTTACCTTGAAAATTCTAGGGCGATCAATATATTATAGTATTAAACGGCATATATTTAAGATTATAAGCACGTTTCTTTAGTTTCCCTTCCCCTTATTAAACTGGCTCCCCCCCACATTTCAAGAACAAGATTGGGAAACTGCAACCCATGCTGGGTTATATAGGTTTCCATGCGTGTTTCTCGTCAAATACTCACTAGCGGACGCATATCTACTACTCCGTGGCTTTAGCCCGCAAGCGAACTATACCGACCGAGCGACTGCCGCTTGTCGGCGAAGTTGGGGAAGCACATTTGTATGATAAGTTCAAACGAAGTTGTACCTGTGCTCTAATTAAGCTACACACCATGAAAATTTGTAGGGAAATGGAGGTGTAGCTCCACCGTTATTGACCACCGCGGCAATAGATGGAGATGAGTGATTAGTTTCACGCCTCGGCCGCTCTACTTCTTGGGAAAGAACCCTCGTTACACATTGAGTAGGGGTCTGGATGGGCCTCATAACCGATCTGCACGCTCTCAAAAGTCCAGTCTGGTAGCTGTAAGAAGACATGAATCTCTTGCCCCTCCTGGGGTTTGAACTCCCAGCCTTTAGCCTATTCGTTGTACAGACTGATTTAGTCCGGCTTCGATACTTGTGATAGTGTTAATATTTATGGAAAATCCGTTGCCTAACAACTTTCTGAGTCCGGATAACTCAGTCAGTATAACGACTGCTCAAGGGTTGGACGACCGAATAATCGGGATTCGATTCTCAGCAGGGTCACGTGACTATTCTCCATAACATCCAGACCACCTCTGGAGCCCATCCAGCCTCCTGTAAAACTGTTAACGGGGGCTGTTTCCCAGGAGGTAAATCGGCCAGGGCCTGAAGCTGAACACTCACCTCTAACTAGTGTCGAGCTCAAGAGCGGTGGAGCTAACCTCTAACCTTGGGCCGCGCCAAAGCTCAAGCGGTTAGTTGCTGGCTTCTGGTCAAGTGGAATTTGTGGTGGATAAAGTGGCGCTGGGGCAGGTTTTCTCCGAGTACTTCGGTTTCCCCTGCCAATCTTCATTCCACCAATTGCTTCACAATCACCCTCACCCATCATCTGGGGCTGGTACAATAGGCCAGAAGTGGCCGCAGTACAAGGGACTTAGTCCCACCCCACTAGCAATGAAAATAAACCTATCCTTGTCGCTTTCTTATAACATCTGGGCAAGGAGGACTTAGAAAACACAGTTCTTCTATTTTTGCGTTCTTGTTTGTTTCTGCGGGAACATGTTTACTGAGTCGTTGCCTAGTAACGGCTATGCACGCTACAAGTGGGCCTGAGCTGTGAGCTCGAGCAACGGAACCCTACAGCGAGGTATGTCTGTGCTGTGCCCTGGTGATGCGCCCAGCGCAGCGGTATTCGCGCTGTCCTCCGTCAGAGCCACTCGGAATGCTTTGAGTGACTTTATCAAGCAGGACGGAGGGAGAACACGTGTTCGCCGCCTTGTGGTTCCGAACTCGCTCTTCAGTCCTGTTAGGACGTAAAGCGAACAAAAATAAACCAATCTTGTTAAACACGCGGTGAAGGAAAGGCCTCTCCGTCACACCCGCCGATTTATATGCGAGGGTTCACTTTAAACAAAGTGGAAAAGTTTGTTGTAACGACATTTTTAACTATAAACATCTTATCTCTACTTTATGTAGCTCTTTGGCTTTACTTCCAGTCATTGTATGTACAAGCTGTCCTTGTAACAGGCCCTGGAGGCCCATAGGGTTGTAAGACGTCGAGTCTGCCTCATTTTCTCTAGACAGTCGGCTCACAGATGGCGGTGAGGTTGTCAGCCTTACGCGCCGGCCGCACTTTCCTCCCAGGAAGATTCCTGGTACTCATTTCTGTTAGAGGCTGAGTCGACCTCAGGGCCATAGTGCGACCGGAAGGATTAGGTCAACTGAAAAATTCTCCTAATAGGACTAGAACCGCGATCCTTCCTGCTTGTAGCATAGTGCCTCAACCAACTACGCTACTATGTGCCCTCATAGAAAATACTAGCTATAGGTAAAGTCATCTATGGGCTTAATTAATTAAGCATCATACCATGAAAATGTGCGCGTAGTAGCTCAGTCGGTATATTGACTAGGCTAAGGGCTGGACGACTGAGGAATCGGGTTTCGATTACGGGCGGGGCAAGAAAATTTGTTTTCCCTATAACTTCCATTCTTTTCATATAATGAGTACCGGGGGTTGTTTCCCCGGATGTAAAACGGCCGGGGCGTGGATCTGACATATCACGTCCATCTAGTGCCGAAGTTAAGGATGGAAGAATTATAAAATATGGAGGAAATACGTTCCTCCGAAACGTCAGTTAACTTTTACGGGGCTGCAAAGCATCTTCAGGAACATGTAGATGTTTGTTTAGTGGGGATGTAAGACCCAATGCAATTGCTACTGGATTTAGCTGACACACAATTATATATATCATATTAAACTACACGGCGTCACAGTCCACTGTTTGTAATCATCGATGCGAGGGACCTCATATCTAACACTCGGTTATGCCCTTCACAGGCGAGGCTTGTCATTTTCCAGGATTAATTACACGTTGTGATGTGCCTTCAACGTGTTTATGTGGAGCAGTCTCCTGCCATGGACAGCGTGTCCTGCATTGACAGGTAGAGAGGCATTCAATCGAATTATTCTATAATTCCAGTCCGGAACAATAGCCGTTTGAAACCACAAAGTGCACGGAATCCTTTTGCAATGATGTGGCCAGCAGGCAAGTGGGGCAATAAATCTAACAGTTCCATAACTAACTGTATGATGTTGTACGGTTATTGAAACGTTGATAGTCGCTCAGCTTGTCAAGATACTTACGATAATTATAGAGCACAAAACTATAATATTTCCTGTGGTTCTGTATGGATGTGGAACTTGGTCTCTGACATTAAGGGAGGGACATAGACTGAGGGTGTTTGAGAACAGGGTGTTTAGGAGAATATTTGGACCGAAGAGATATGAAGTGACAGGAGGTTGGAGAAAACTGCATAATGAGGAGCTTCATAACTTGTACTCTTCTCCAAGTATAATTAGAATGCTCAAGTCGAGGAGGATGAAATGGGCAGGGCATGTAGCACAAATAAGGGAGATGAATGCATATAGGATATTGGTGGAAAACCCGGAAGGATGGAGACCACAGGGAATACCAAGGCGTATGTGGGTGAACAATATTAAAATGGATCTCATACAGATAGAATGGGATTGTATAGATTAGATTGATCTGGCCCAGGATAGGGACCAGTGGAAGGCTCGGTTCCATAAAATGCTGGGAAGTTCTTCAGTAGCTGCACAATTGGCGGCTTCTCAAGAAGGGCTCAGCTCCATGAGTAAGTGATAGAGCACAGAAGATCGATTATCGTGAACAAGATATAAAAGCTTGTGCCAATGGAACAATTAGGGATTCTAAAGCGTTCTGACGCTGTTGTGTAATGCACAGAAGTACTGGGTTTTGGGACTTTTCCCATCGCCCGGTATTCTAGAAGATAGGAAACGTAATTTTTTCTATTTTCTACAAATATTTTGTTTCTGGACATTATTCATCATCCTGTTTTTATCTAAAACAAACGTTTCGGAGACTGGATTTTGTTTCCGTCCGTAGATAGGGACTAGCTCCATCGATTGGGTTCAAATGAGTAGGTTTTACCTGAAGACGGAGACAGAATTCAGAATCCGAAACTTTGTGTTTCTAAATAAAAACAGGATTATGGATAATGTCCAGAAACATAATATTAGTGGATTCATTATCGTCTTTAAAAAAAGCTGATTATTCGGTTGTATCCTGAGTCATTAGGATCGACTCCGCATCTAGACACAGAAGAAATATATTTGAAGAGCACTGTCTTCTGAGATATAATGCTGTGCAGTCCGTTGAAAGTCAACCGACGTTTCGGAGGAACGTATCATCTCGATTTTTAGGGTCGAATAAGCAAGATACCAGCATGAAAACACCCTGAAGATGGAGGTGATGTGTAGCATAGTGCCTCAAGAAACTACGCTACCGCGTGCCCCTAATTAATTAAGCACAAGGACAAATTTGCTTTTTTATTTATGTGCTTTTTGCATATTTTTATATGTATACACATCTCAGTGTGATTATGTAGTGACGGGAACTTGTAACCACATGTACAGGAATGAAGCTTCTGGCACGGTGTAATACTATTCATTATGGTGCTTTAACCCAGAGAAGCGTAATATGAACATTATTTTTCAGTGTACAGATTAATTTTTAGCCTCATACGTAATTATATATAGGAATGGAGAGCGGTGAAATGAGTATTGTAACATGTAGACTTGTTGCTGGGCAAAAACCAAGAGATAAGCAAATATACAACAGCCGTTACTGAGTAACGGCTTCGCACACATATTCCCGCGGCATCAATTGAACCACAACAATGAAGAACAGTGTTTTCTGTGTGGTCCGTGCCGAGATGTTATAAGCGGGACAAGTTGGGAGCTGCAGTCATTCATTGGAGTGGAGTCTGTTGATGAGTGACTTAGTCTTGAGTTGCTTTAGCTGAGGCCTAGAACATTTCGGGAAACCAGAGTATTGGGAACTTCCTGCCGTTGGAAGCCACTACCGAACAACGGCTAGTGAAGACTGAGAAGACTTTATGTGTGCCGTCCTTACAGTGATATTTTGTAGTATGTAACTCATAGTCATTTGTAGTTACGCTCCGTTAAGCGTCCAATAAATTCTGTCACCAATCCAAACCCTTGTGTAGTCAATCACGTGACAGTATGTTGTCAACAGAAGTGTAATATCAAGTTTTATCAACAGAGACCAGTATTGCATATTACAGCTTCCGCCGGAAGTGATATAATTTCCTTCTTTTAAATTAATGTCACTATACAGAGATTGTCGTGGTAAGAAAACTATATAACTCGCATATATTTTATTTCATAAGGCACTAGTGTACTATGGCGTCTTTATTAGTTGCAGAGAAACTCGGCTGGCAACTAATGTCAACTTCTTCTCTCCCCTACCCCCGTCCAGCAATCGATATGCCGTGTTGCGTGATACAAGAGTTTGACCGTGAGTCCGGCACAATGTTTTAACTGATTGAAACTCTCCGCTTTATACCATCTAATCAGAAATACATAGTCAATGCTTATTACCTCTAAATACTTCCATGTGGATAATGCTATATGACGTACGGCAGTCATGGCAAATAGTGTTTAAGAATAAAGATTTCAACCGCCTAAATTAACATATATTTTTACAGAATAGAATAATTAACATGCATCATTTTTCAGTGTAATATATTTTAAAGTACAATAATTTTATCACGATTTACAAGTAAAATTATATAAATAACTATTTTTGTGTGAGTCGTCTTAACAAGCTTGTCAGTAGCCAGATAATGAAAAGAAAACGAACTTCGTGGTTTTAGTCCGCAAGCGAACTATACTATTTAGGTGCTATTGCAAAGAAATAGCGGCTCCGGTCTAGAAAACCGAAATTAACGGCCGTGGGGATTCGTTTCGCTGACTACGCGACACACTCTATCCGCTAAAATTTGCACTAACTTCGCCGAAAAGCGGCGGTCGCTCGGTCGGCGAAGCTACATCATACAGAGTTGAATTGTGGAATGATACATGAGTGATGAATTGGAAAGGATTTGGAAGCAAGCAGTTTTGTCCTGATCAAGATATTATACTGGAAATTGACTGGAATGATGGAGGGAAATCACGAAAAGCCTCAGAATAGCCATCGTTCCGTCGGAGTTTCGAACCGAGCACCAACTAATAAGAGTATGCACATATGTTTTTGCATTCATTGCAAAACATGATGGCAAATCGAAACAAGGCGTGTATATGATGGCGAATAACTTATATAGCTAACAAGAAGAGAGGACACGCAGTAGCGTAGTTGGTTGAGGCATTACGCTACAAGCCGGAAGGTCGTGGGTTCGATTCCCGATGAGGTCATTTGATTTTTCAATTGATCTAATCCTTCCAGTCGCACTATGGTCCTGTGATCGACTCAATCTCTAACACAGTAGATTTGCCAAGTATTTTCCTGGGGCTAAAGGGAGACCGGAGCGTAAGGCTGACAACCTCACCGCCATCTGAGAGCCGACTGTCTAGAGAAAATGTGGGAGCCTCGAAGGCTCACAACCCTCTGGACCTCCGCGGCCTGTTACAGGGATGACTTTAAATTTCCACAGTAATTTGTTGAGAATGAAGTTTTTAAAACGTACTTAAGCTCGGTAACGTAAAGTAGCTGTATGCTGCTGCCTTCTAGGATAAGTAACTCCACTAAGCTGTCGCGATGAATACCTAACATATTCTTCTTCTTCTTCTTCTTCCACTGACAATGGAGTAATATAATAACACGCAGTCCAATATTACTTGAAATGGAGGTAGTGGAAAAAGAAGTTTTCTTCAGCTTTCTTCCCATTTCCCCTGCTAATCATCGATCCACCACTGTTTATGCTCATCTATCAACGCTCCCTGAAATGTATGGTAGCCCTGATCACGCAGCACATTATTACAACCTCGGGCTTTAATTTGGGGGCTTCATCTCTGACCCGGCACTTGACTGGTAGCGGTCTGAGGGGATTAGGTTTTGTGAAATGCTTGCGTTTTCTCTCTTGCGTTGACATTCTGTGTATTGGCAGCCCCAGAACTGCCTGGTAGGACAAACGCAGGCCGAGAGCGATAAGACTTCCCTGAGAGTTACACACGCAAATAGGCGATTATCAGAATGAAACATTTCAATTAGGCCATTGGGCCAATAATACAGTTTTATTACCGATTAAGCGTAAATGCCGATAATACGGTTGTTTCCCTGTTAGGTCAGCATTAGTTTCGTTGTCAAAATTTGTACGTACTCTTACATATTTACGCAGAACAATTCTATTGTGAATATTGCCGCGCGGGTTGGCATAGCGGTAACGATCGAGACACGTAATGTGTAGTTACTCGGTTCGAGCCTCGATTTACAGACTACTAAAGGTAGCAGTTGATCTACCAGACTGTACTGTGTCACATCCCGTAAGACAGTAATTATACGCCTTCCCTTCAGATGAGGCTGATGTATCCGAGATTGTGTTACTAAGCATTTTGATTCGTGTGTTCCGTCTGTGGAGATTCTGCAACTTTGCGCGCTGAACTGACTGCGTGGACCATACGTGATTTTACTGTCAGATGGATCCCCAGAAAATCTGTTTCCATCACCATAAAATTTCTTTGATCGAGAGAGAATTTGAATTTCCCAGACACGATAATACTGCAGACCACGTACCCGAGAATTATTCTTTTTTTTGGGGGGGGGGGAATTCGGTGTGGAGAAAATATACTGGACTCGGTCTCTTTTCTGGTCTACCCATTTTATACTCCAGCAGACACAACAAGAATTGAAAGAACTTCAGTTTGGAGCAAACTTTGCCTACAAATTCGTTTTTTTAGATGTTGCGGTGTTTCAAAGGAGCATCTTGCTTGCATCTCCAGGTTCGAAATGAGTGCGAATATGATTAGGGCTATATCGAATGTTACGGATTGTAAGTACGAGAAGCGGAGCCTCTACTAAATATTTAACGTGTATATCCGTTGCTAGAAAACAGCTAGTTAAACACCTTTCAGCGAAGAAAAATTCTTGGCAACAACAGGGAAAGGACTTTCAAACACCGCGCAACAGACCTGTAAACAGCCTTCAGCTTGATGGGTTACAACAAGATCAGACGTAAATTGCTAGGGAACGAGCAGTAAACAAATTTCTTAAAAAATACAGGTATTTTCTATGTGGTCCGTGCGGACGCTATATAACGAAGTTTACCTACACCGCTACCCTGCGGGTCGTAGAAGGCGACGAAAGAGGAAGTTGGGTTAAGAAAACAGTTCAAGGCAGTTGAGAGACTAGTGCTGAGTGCAGTGCAGTTGAGACTTCTGCAAGGTTCAAGAGAAGATTATAAGAACAGTGAAGATAACGGACTGACAGACAGAATCCAACAGCAGAGTTCCGGAGGCTATCAACGAAGATTAGAATTGAAGTGTCCAATACTTTAATTTATTTGTTATTTTTACAGAAATAATTTGGAGTGTTAAGATTGTTTGTAGTTACGACTGGTAGTTATCCAGTAAAGCGAAGGAAAGACCTCGTCTTATTCACTAAGACACGTGACAATATAAGGAGTCAGTAAGATTTCAGAGAAATATTCCACTTGGATACATATTTTTTCCAAACATTTTGTTTACCATTTTACATACGTTGTTTTCTCTTCGTTGTACAGTCCATTTCGATGCTTCAAAATTATTAACTTTACAATATTAACGTTGTACAAGTGGATACAAAATTATTTTCACAAAATATTCGTTAAAAAAATGGAGAAATACTTCAAGTCGCACTTGAGTCTTATGTAGACGCTCTTGTAATTCTCGCATGAAGGTTTTTGTTTATTGCTAGTGGGGTGGGACTAAGTCCCTTGCACTGCGGCCACTTCTGGCCTATTGTACCAGCCCCAGATGATAGGTGAGGGTGATTGTGGGGCAATTGGTGGAATGAAGAGTGACAGGGGAAACCGAAGTACTCAGAGAAAACCTGCCCCAGCGCCACTTTGTCCTCCACAAATCCCACTTGATCAAACCCGGGATCGAACCCGGGCCGCCGCTGTGGGAAGCCAGCGACTAACCGCTTGAGCTATGGCGCGGCCAAATCGCACTAAGACGAGTAGAAGAGAAGGTAGAAAGGAATAGTCGAGGTTGAAGTGAGGGACAGCTTGGTTCAGGGATGGGAGGGAAAGAAGTGTACCATTTTGTTAAAAGGTTCCCAGGCTCTGCTCGCTTATCTTTCAGCGTGAAATTGAAGATATTAGAATGGTTATAAGCAGTGGCTTGAGACAGGGACTGCGAGGTTATGGTTTTATGAATTAATGTCGGCTGTACATATAATTTTGACTTTGCGGTGGAGGTTCATAGGGTTGTGAGACGTCGAGACTCTCGCATTTTCTTTAGACAATCGGCTCACAAATGACGGCGAGTTTTCCAGCCTTACGCGCCAGTCGCCCTTTACACCCAGGAAATTTCTTGGTACTCATTTCTGTTGAAGAATAAGTCAACCGCAGAGTCATAATGCGACTGGAAACGTTAGGCCAACTGAAAAATCCAATAACCGCATCAGGAATCGAATCCAAGGCTTTCCGGCTTGTAACATTAGTGCCTCAACCAACTACCCTACCGCATACCCCGTTTGGCCTTTGCTACACGTAGATTTACTTCATTTTACTTAAATCGGACTGCATGAGAAGGACGCAATACCGACATGAACTTGGGGATAATCACAATGTTCGCTTGAAGACGGAGGAAAACCAAGAGAGCGCAGTCAAGGTCAATCGGATATAATAAATTATGTGCATTGTTTTATAACCAATTCTTTTAAGATTACTATATTGTTGTAAAAATAAATTTAATTTTTATTGTAAAATACAAAATTCTTAACGTAATATGAGCATAGTCATTGAAGATCAATGTAATAATAATTTCGTATCTCTGCTGCTCTGTATCTATCTTCGTTTCTTCTCTCTTCCAACATTCAGTCAGTCACTGAGAATTCGCTTTGTCTTAAAGTAGCATAAACACAACCTCTACCATGCGGTGGTTGTCATGGTAACTATTCATCTGTTGTTACGGCACGAACGCATAATTATCGACGAAGTCAAGAGACATTCTTCCTACCAAGAGCATATTGCCGACTCCATTTAATTTTCAAATAAATTTTCTTTTATTCTTGTGTATATCCTTGTTCAGTAACATAATTAACCCTTTGAACAATGATTTCCATTTAAATAATATATAATAATTCAGTTCGTTCCTTACAGGAAACATATTATGTCTCCGCTACAAAGCCCACCCGGTTGATGCTGTTTAGGGAAACAGTCGCTGTTTATTGTTAGAACCGTAGGGAACACACAGATACACTGTGGGCAGAATATATAGCAATTCTGTCCGTACCTCACAGGAAACACATTACGTTTCCGCTACAAAGCCCAACCGGTTAATGCTGTTTAGGGAAACAGTTGCTGTTTATTGTGAGAACCATACGGAACACACAGATGCACTGTGTGGGCAGAATATATAGCAATTCAGTCCATACCTCACAGGAAACACATTACGTCTTCATAACGAAGACCAACCGGTGAATGTTGTTTGGTGAAACAGTCACTGTTTATTGTGAGAGCCATACGGAACACACAGATACACTCTGTGGGGAGAATGCAGAGTTTTAGTATGTTCACGCAGGTGGTATTAATAATGACCACTAGGCTTTGAAGTATTAAATACGTATCACATAATTTCACAGTCTCACGTGCAGTACGTCTATCCATAACACTTACTAAAAGTTATACGGAAGCACAGCAGCTTCCTCATTTTTAATTTATAATTTTAAAACATCTGATTATGACCTTATACATCGAAACATGTATTGAATAACTTTTATTAAGTTAAAATCTATACGATGTGTAAAACGTTTGAAGTGAATAACTTCTAGCAAGTTTTATATAAACACATGTTGCACGTGAGACTGTGAAACCATCTGATAATAAATGAAGTGCAGCAGAATGCTACAATATAATATTATCAAATATGCCACTAACTTTCCGAGCAATGTGGCTCAGTCACTAACCCTTTATTATTATTTCGGAAGTACCCAGTTTGAATTTCGTCGCTACGCCAATTATCCTGAGACATGTTCTTGGTATTCCTCTGCCATTGCGAGAAAATGTCACACGGTAATTCTCATCAGGTCACAACTGCTCTATGCGACGTCCTTTCCAAATTAGTGTTCAATTTAATTTATTTATAGCGTCGTTAAATAAACAGAAATCACGTGACTAAAATGTTGTCTCACAAAGACCCCATGTTACTTTGTATTTCTTGAAAAATTAATTTATATACGCCATCAAAAAATATATGATTTTATTAAACATAAAATTTCGCTAGCTTTTTCACAAAATTCCACAATTGAACGTAGCCAGAGATACTTTTTTTTAGTCAAAAGAATCCATGAATTGAAGGAACAAATTTCAGAAATATCTGTGTAGCTTCCCTGCTTTGTGAGGTGATGTAAGAGCCTTGGAAATACTAATCTCTGTGTCCACGCCGTTAGAACAGGACGTCGGAGAGCCACACACGATATTCCCCCCACATCACGTGGTCAGAAGGAAAGAGGAATCGCTGAATTATCCACAAGTATCGATTGTAGCTGTATCTCACGAAAATGATTTCGGATCGATAGTGCTGTTGCTACTGCACTCCTTCCACTGTGTGAACGAGCTTACATCATCGGCAGTCAGTGACGTAGACCGTTACGTCATTACCAGAATGTTACTAAACTCTGTTATCAACAGACTTCCGTTATTCGTATGCTTCTTGGTGGGAAATTCAGAGATACACTGCATTTTTCTCCCATAAATTTTTGCACGAAAGGCATAAAATTTTGTAGAATAAATAGAATTATCCGACGCCCAATATCCTTTATTGCTTTTTCTGAAATTCTTGTCGGTTTTAGCACTATGAATTGAATACTAAATTTGTATTTCATTGTTTTTAAATTTTAAATTTATACTTTGATGAATATGCTTCCGATCTCGGTTAGTAAGTACTTTACTCTTTCCAAGAAACAGGCGGATATAACTCAGATTGGCTCACAGAAGTTTTCTTTCTGTCAGTGAGTAATTCAGTATCACCACCAGTTATCCTCGGCACGCGAAGGCCGACATAAAATTGGAGTGAAGTTACAGTTCAGCAGTTGGCAGTACTGATAAGTTTAATTGTGTAGAATCGCTTGACTATGCGATTCCATAATCTTGTGTAAATTAGCCATCGAGATTCAGTTTGTATTGCTGTTGCTGTAAGTGTTTCACTGGCGCAGTTTGTAAAACATTTGAGAATTTGGATAGACTTGAAAGGATTCTGACAGTGGTGTATACTGTACTTCTTTTGGCTTGGTTTGGACTTCATCCATCGTCTGGTATGTAAAAGACAAAAGACCACGACGTTTCGGAGACTGGTTCTGTCTCCGTCTTCAGGTGGGCAGGGAAGGATAAACCTACTCAGTTGGGCCCGTTAGAAAGAGCTAGTCTCAATCACTCAATTACAATCCAGTGATTGAGACTAGGTCAGACAGATCCAGTCTCCGAAACGTCGTGGTCTTTTGTCTTCTACATACCAGGCGTTGGATGAAGTCCAAAACAAACCAAAAGAAGTACATATGAGAATTTGCCCAGATGTTTCATGAAAATTATTTGATAAACCTGAATTTCGGAAATTATTGTGATGCACGATGAAATTTGAGTTAAGTGTATATTCCAAAAAGAAGAATTGAAATTCTCCAATTCAGAGTGCCTGAGACCAAATAGATCTGGATTGTTAAAGTCACAGGTCTTGACCAAGCTCGTTTGTTTTGCATTTCCTACTCTCCTTCACTTCCACTTCCCCCTCTTCTTTATTCCCCTCTTCCATCCCACCACTTCCCTCCCTCCTTTCTCTTCCCGATTTTCTTCCATTTCGCGGCACAGGCAAACTAACTTGTTCCACTTGAAAAGTACCATTTTCTGAGATTTGACGTCGTGTATCTTGGTAGAAATTTACCGACGTTTCAGAGGGACGTACAGTCTCTATCTTCAGTGTCGATGGATAAACTAATCAAGCGACTAGAAAGAAGCAAGCAGAACTCTCTCTTTGCTGCCTGCCTCTTGCTGATTGTTTGCTTGGTTGTTTACCGAAACGTCGGTAAACTTCGACCAAACCAGACCACATCATACTCCAGACGGCAGTGTTCTTTTGTTTCCGAAGTCTCTGAGCGAGGGAATGGATGCCTTGAAGAACACATGTTCTGAAAACAATGAACAAAAATGGAACTGGAGCAAATGATTGGTAGACCTGTCATTGTTGCATTATGAACGGCCATTGAGCTTCCTAATGTGGTCAGTGCCAGACAAATATTACTTCAGTCTCGTACCTAGACGGCAGACCCAGTCTCCTACTAACATTTGTGGCATTATGGTATTGATCCTGTTGATACCGGGTGATTCATAGAGACGAGACCCAGATTAACCTTTTAAATTCCAGTGGTTTCTGTAATATAGCGTGTAGACCCGTTGCTGGGAAACGAACCCGAAACAACATTCACTCCTAGGTTACAGATTGAATTGCTATATATTCTTCCCACGCAGTGTATCTGTGTGTTCCGTATGGTTCTCGCAATAAACAGCGACTATTTCCCTAAACAACATTAACCGGTTGGGCTCTGTAGCGGAGACTTAATGTGTTTCCTGTGAGGTACGGACTGAATTGCTATATATTCTGCCCACCCAGCGTATTTGTGTGTTCCGCATGGTTCTCACATTAAACAGCGACTGTTTCCCTAAACAGCATTAACCGGTTGGGCTTTGTAGCGGAGACGTAATGTGTTTCCTGTGAGGTAGGAACTGAATTGCTATATATTCTGCCCACACAGTGTATCTGTGTGTTCCGTATGGTTCTCACAGTAAACAGCGGCTGTTTCCCTAAACAGCATTAACCGGTTGGGCTTTGTAGCGGAGACGTAACGTGTTTCCTGTGAGGTACGAACTGAATTGCTATATATTCTGCCCACACAGTGTATATGTGTTCCTTATGGTTCTCACAGTAAACAGCGGCTGTTTCCCTAAACAGCATTAACCGGTTGGGCTTTGTAGCGGAGACGTAACGTGTTTCCTGTGAGGTACGAACTGAATTGCTATATATTCTGCCCACACAGTGTATATGTGTTCCTTATGGTTCCCACAGTAAACAGCGGCTGTTTCCCTAAACAGCATTAACCGGTTGGGCTTTGTAGCGGAGACGAAATGTGTTCCCTGTGAGGTACGAATCAAATATATCATTTAGAATAAATTCACTTTTGAAACAAAAATTTGATCTTGGTGCCCAGATGGGGTTTGATACCGAGACTGACTGGTCGAATGTCCGTCGGTCGTAATGTGACTTTGGCTTTGACTCCGTTTTAAAAGTTTAGTAATTTTAAACGACGCAGTAATTTACCGATGAAAACGAAACTTGGCGCAAACATACCTCTGCAGATGTGGAGATGATTGGTTAACGAAGCTGTTGTTTTCCCTCCGCCTGGAAACATAGGTCGGTAGGACGTTCCGTGTTTGTAAATGCTGCAACCAGAATGGCAGGAGAGATCACGGAGTGAAGGAAATGGTGCGAACCGGGCACATAGGCGCCGGATCAGTGTTCCAAAATGCATAATGTTTCCAGGTTTAGTTTTTATCTCGTAAATTGTTGCTTGATTTATAATTCTAAATTATGGGCCCCTTCCGAGTGAATTATTTTATGTTGTGGTATTTCCGATAGGGCTTGTGCGACTCTGCTTCTGTAAACCCGAATTCGACAGGTTCTGTATTCGAATCCCGGCCGTGACTCCAGTTACTCTGACTGATAATAGTTTGGGTTTCTTGCCAATTATTCATTCATCAGTTATGCTACCATTCTGTCCTACAATACTGAAAGTGTCACAAAATAATCCATAAAACAATTACACTAATTTATTTATGGTTTGTTGCGCTGTAGGTTCCTCCGAAATGTTGGTAACTCTCGACCAGACTACACGGCGTTTCATTCAATAACGAGATAGGGGATTATCACTGCTCTTGCTATCGATACCTTGAAAATGGGGGCAGCAGATTATTGCGAATGTTGGAAATTATCTACCAGTCTACAGGAGGTTACATCTTAGAGGACAGAAATTTCCGTTTCGATATTTGAGGTTCTTGCTAAGGTGATTATGAGTATCCTGAAGATGGAGTTATCAGATTCCTCCGAAATATTCTGTAGTTAGTCAGTTATTTAGAGAGGGTGGGTTTCCCCATGCACCGCGACCAGTTTGATCTATTGTGCTTCCCTCTATGATATTCTACCCGTCTCTATACCCTACCGATAAATGGTGCGTACCATCAGTCCCGCTGAGCAAGCGAGTTCGGCCACTTGCTTAGTGGTGTCTATAATGCTTCCCCCATCTATCGGAGGCCTTAGAGACTATTGTTGGGCGTGAAACGTCCTGGAATTTGGCTCAGTGATCCCCTTTGGGGATGAGGTTCTTTTACGTGCCGTAAAGTTACGACACGGGACACACAGCTTAAAGTCCCTCCCGGAGGACTTGTTCCCTGAATTTTTCCGCCCTTAAAAATTCGACGACCTCCGCCGGGTATTTGAACCCAGGTACCAAGAGTCATGAGGTGGGAACGTTACCGCTAGACTACGGAGGCCGCTTGAAATATTTTGTAACTATGTACCAGACTACACGATATTAGTTCCCCCGAAGACAGAAATCTTCACAGTCGCCGCCCTTTGAAGCTCAAACCACACAAATATTTTCTCGAATACTTATCAACTGTCAACATTATTTCAGGTAGAACTCCGTGCGAGCCTGCAATGGGAATTGTAAGCCGTGGGTTTGGGTAATGTAGTGTGGGAAATACAGCGGCTGTACCCTCCCCCACTCCGCCACCTTCCAAAGTACCATCCCTTTTTATGATACCATTCATTTAGACATTACGATAAAACATTCCCCATTTTCCGAAACGAACAAGCATATTATCTGTTTTGGGG
>NW_019724601.1:883088-887498 GCF_002891405.2 Cryptotermes secundus | reverse complement strand
TTGGAGCTATACTCCATTCCCTCTTACGTCTTTATGGCGTGGTGCTTAATTATTATTATTATTATTATTATTATTATTATTATTTGAGGGAGTGGGTTTCCCCATGCACCGCGACACCCTACCGGTATTGGTGCATCCTATCAGCCTCGTTCAGCCAACGAGGTCGGCCCTCGGTACCTTGATACTTCCCCCATCTACCAGAGGCATTGGAAACTACTTGGGCGGGAAACTTGCCTAATTTTGCTCAGAGGTCTCCTGGAGACATGAGGAACTTTTACGTGCCGTAAATCTACGACACGGGACCCACGGCTTAAAGTCCCTCCCGGAGGACTTGTTTCATCTTTATTTCCAGTGAAAGGGCCTGTTACATCCGGCTCTTCATTGGAGTCAAACTTTTACAGCGCGATTTACACAGGCTTCTGTTTCAGTGATCGGATAGGATGCATGTGGATTCAGTTCTTACTTTATGGGCTTGTTTCCTTATTCTGGGGTGGCCAACCTGTCCCGTATATCGCTGTCATGATGAAACAGGTTATGTCATACGTTTTGTAGGCAACCTTACGGAAAAAAAATCCCGTGTAAGCACGTAAAAATTTCTCACAGGCGTGTGTATACAGGAAGCATGGTGAAAATAAAACGTAGTAACTTTCTAATGATGACGTAGCGGTTTACGTCATTACGTGCCGATGACGCACCCTCTTTCTCATAACAGATGAAGCATAAATTCCAATGATTAACAGCTAAGGTCTACCTTGGAAGATGACAGTTTCGCATATGTTCAAGACATGTACCAATGTTATGCGAGGAGCTTGGGGCTGTGTCACAGAGCTCTGATAGAGAAGGGGGTGCTTTGTTTCCTGTAGCGCAACTTGGCGAGACGTTCATTTAAATAGAGCTGTTTCCACACAGCCTCACGACTAATCAATGCTTCTCCAAGACGCGCCACCGACGCTGGTAGAAAGGACGCTGAGATTTGTGGCGTCGTATAGACGCGAACGTCTGATATTCCAGTGCGTCTCAGGACATTGTAAACTGGGGCAAATCGTTCGATATTTGGAGCAAGGGAAAGTGGTACTCTGCGCTCAGTTGCGCTGCCTCTGTTTGCGGGTACATATCTATTGTGTTTCACAGGGCAACATTTTCAAAACTAGGGTTCCATTGCCTTAAGCCACTACTTTTCCATTTAAGTAGCGCCTCAATTATCCTCACGAGGCTGAGCGGACCCCGTTCCAGACCCACTACTTCTCAGAAAATCTGGTAGCGCCGAGAACCGAACCCGGGACCTCTGGACCTGTAGCCAGGAACTGTGACCACTAGAACACTAGACCACTCTGTCTTCATAGTATAGTGCTAAATTAATTAATGACAGGAAAGAGTACCGCATGTAGGGTACAGAAGTCCTTCATGTTGCAAACACGAGGAAGGTACATATTCAGTTCCAGGCATTGCGTAGATATAAGTTGCATAGTGATTAAAATAGCTTTAATCGTGAATTAAATCTGATTGTACGTTTTGAATTTAATTACATTTTTAAACTTCCTATGAAACAACTATTTTTTTTTAATTCAGTTCCGTAGAAAATGATTGAATTCAGCATTGTGTAACGAGAAAACCAAATTATTCTGGAAATGTGTGTTTTATTCACAAGCGTTTTGGTGCAATGCTTTCTTTTTTTGTTCCGTTTAAATTCCACTTGCAAGGGGAACGTCAGGATTGGATTGGATTGGATTCAATTGATTAGTAGGGAACATGGCCAATTACACAGTCACAAGAAATATAATATATTTAATTGGATCCAAAAATATCCGATATGGAATTTATTTAGCTTCCATATTCTGCCTTCCACTCGGTTAGCTCTAATGATAAAATAATTACTTTTTTTACAAACTCCAATTAAGTTTCCTTACATAACTTTCATATGTTTCTGTCTGGACAAATGGGAAGTTTATATTTATTTTATAATAATACTGATAATTTGCGGCAACTAAATAAAATGACATTCTACGGCCTGGAATACCGGGGATCGATTCCAGACACCGGAAGCTATTGGCTAAAACGCGCAGACGGAGAGACATCCTCATTATGCTTTCACTTTTTCTACGAACAAAAACCGCCTAGAACATTATTTCAATTTCTCATGGCAGTGACCATAGCGATTATTGAATAACACTCTCCTCTAGTATGTGACTCCACATAAACTGGTATTTCTACGTTTCGGAGGAACGTACTGGCCCCATCTTCAGAGTAGAAGAATAAACCACGCAAGGAGGATGTAGCCCTCTGCTTGGTATTTGCTGCTTGCTTCCTCGGTTTACTCTTCGACTCATTATGGAAACAGCACGTTCTTCCGAAACGTCGGTAAATTTCACCGGACACATTTCACAGTTATCGCTGTGAGAATCTCATATCTCACATGAAGATTACATTCTTTTGGGATTTGGCGACATATCGCCCGGTAGATTGTTAGCCGACGTTTCGGAGGAAATTTTTGCCTCCATCTTCAGGGTACAGAGTGAATAGAGCTTGGAAAACATGGTACGGTTATAGAGAGAGGGAGACACTGTGGTCCTGACCGGATTATGTGGATACGGAAAACAGTGAAATTGTGTGACGTCGTGTAGTCTGGTAGTTCGCTGTTAAAGTTTCGGAGGTACCAAGGCTTCCACCTGCCATACCCTCGGAAAGCTACAGTTTAAGGGCTAAGCAATCATTAAATTGAGGTGAGAGGACGCTTCGTTTTAATATTGTTAAGAATGAGAGAGTTTGTAATATTTATGTTTGTTCGATAACATTATTCAATTACTGAATTTACGAATTAACAAAGGTAGGCAGAGCGTCGCTTTTGTGTAATTATCTAAAAATATGTAAGACACGCGTAAAACGTGTTTCCATCATAATATATGTACTTCGTTTCTTTCTGTAACGTTTGGAACGTCTGGAACGGTTTGTATTTACATAAATATTTAACGAATTATGCTCGAAATAAGCGAAGAAGTGTATATAGCTACTCATGTAAAGTGCCCACTGTGTTTTACCCAGTTTTAATTAAAATTATACTCTCTCTCTCTCTCTCTAGCTGTGGCTCTACGGTCTTTCTGTTGGACCTTACCTGCTTTTATAGTTTCATAATCCTATACACAGTCGATGGGACTCCTTGTATGTGGGATCAGCCCGTAGAAAGGCAGCTACATACACACAGCATAAACGCACAGACATCCATGCCTCGAGTGGGATTCGAACCCACGATTCCAACGTTCGAGCGGTCGAAGACGGTTCAAGCCTTAGACTGCGCGGCCGCTGCGGTCGGCTAAAAGTATAATACGCAGATATATTTTGCCTAAGAAATTGTGGGCAAGGAGACCGCCATTCGCAATGTGACTTTGACTTTCATTCATAATTCGGAATTTATTCGTGAAGCAGAAGTGAGTGATTCCTAAGTCAGAAGCGAGTTAGTCACAGTAGAAGGAGACTAGAAGAGAAGACAGTCGCAGTCCAGTCAGAATGGAGAGAGTCGATAAAGTCTTACTTACTTACTTACTTACTTACTTACTTACTCCCTCATGGAGCTGAGCCCTTCTTGAGGAGCCGCCAATTCTGCAGCTACTCAAGAATTTCTAAACATTCTTTGGTACCCGAAGGTTCATTACATTGTTCACAACAGCCCTCCATTGGTCCCTATCCTGAGCCAGATCAATCCAATCCATACCATCCCATCCTGTCTCTCTAAGATCCATTTAATATTGCCCACCCACATACGCCTTGGTTTTCCCAGTGGTCTCTTTCTTTCTGGTTTTCCCACCAATATCCTATATGCATCCCTCTTCTCCCCCTTCGTGCTACATACCGTGCCCACCTCATCCTCCTTGACTTGATCATTCTAACAGAAAGTCTTAGGCAGTCATTAATTGTGATCAGTTGTAAGTGATTGTGATTAAGAGATATTGCTAAGAAGGTGCCAATAAATCCAATTATCCGACCCAAAACACGTTGTTATTAGTCACGGAACCCCGGGCACGTGTCGGTACGTAGGAAGCGTATTGAGGCGTCCCGCTGAAGATGCGAAGAGGAAGATGGATCGGCTGGGAGGGCGGGAAGTATTAGTGCGTAATGACAATCATGAAGATAACAGCTGAGCACGGCGTCTGGTTGTCCTGGAAACAGACAGAACACTGTCTCGTATAATGCGTTTTGCCAGGAATATTAATTTTAGTGACGGGGCTCAATGACGTCATACATGATAGAATGTAGGGAAGGGGTGTGACTTTATGTTGCTATAAATGTGTTCCCTGGCCATATAATTTGCTCGAAATTAATTTGCATTTCAAGGGGAAAAGTTGGCTGCATATAAACTGTATAATTTTCCTACCGCAACTAACATCGTCGTCAGGATATATATATATATATATATAT
>NW_019724601.1:740109-882459 GCF_002891405.2 Cryptotermes secundus | reverse complement strand
TGCCTGGAGAAGCTGAGGAAGACAGCGAAAAAGAACTGTTGTCCGGCTTGCTCACTTAGGAGTACGGAAGGTCGTGTTAGTACGTCTCAGCACCTACTTCTTTTGCAGTCGGTCCGTCCATTAGCACTTCGGAATAGAGCGGTCGCTCTGCATGTAAAACACTACCCTCATTGTCAGCCCCTAAACAGGCGATTCCCATGCGAGTTGAGACCATAAATGGTCTCTTTGCGAACCAAGTTTCGATAATGGGGACAGCTAATGTTCTACAAGGAATATCTGGAAGTAACTCATTCTCCTGCTCCTATTCCTGATTGGGAATATTCTTGTGTGTTGGAGGTCCTCACGCCTAGAATGTGACTCCGTGTAGTCTCGTAGATCGTTACGAGTGTTTCGGAAGACCTTGAATTTAGGGGCAGCAAATTACCCCGAAATTTTGGTAGCGGTTTACCACACTACACGGTGTTACATCGCAGAGAACAGTAATCTCCACCAATTACTGAAGCCATATTCAGAAGTTGTCCGGTATTTTGGAGTAATATATTGCTTCCATCTTCAGGTTTTAAATAAAAGCGAAAAAAGTAGTCAGCAAGGGGGCAAGTAAAATCGAAGCATCGGTGAACATTTCCAGGACTACACTTTGTTACATGCCAGAAGACAGTATGTTTCCTAATCAGAGTTAGATCCAAGTTCATGTAGATTCTAAACGGTTGTGATGATGGTGTGTAACATTTTGAATTACTGTGTCTTTGGACTTCGTCAATCATCCGGTATTCTAAAGAACACAGCGTTTCGGAAACTGGATCTGTTTGCATCCTCAGGTGAGGGGGTAGACACACATTCTGTTCGGTTTCCAAGAAAGAGTTAACCAAAACACTGGACAACCCATGTCAGTGTTCACTGCAGCTATATTTTCACCCCCCCCTTTCTCTCTTAGTTTCATGTCTGTGTATGCTCTATCGCAGTTTTTATTGCGTACTTTCCCGTTATCTCCCACTGACAAAGCCGGGTGTCAGTTATTTAAATAGCTGTAGTTGTCTTGACGCCGGTCACGGTAGCCATGAGGTCTAATGCATGTACTGTCGTCGCTCGCTTGGAAGCCGGGATCGTGGGTTCGAATCCCACACAAGGCATGCATGTTTTGTTGTTTGTGTGTGTTTATTCTGTGTTTTTGTGTTGTCCTGTGTTTAGGTAGAGGCCTTGCCATGAGCTGATCACTCATCTAAGGAGTCCTACCGTCTGTAAAATGACCAAAATAAAGAAAACAACCTCGACACCGTAGGGTATAAGAGGAACGGATTAAATAAGTAACTTACACTGAGATGGGTTGTCCAGTGATAAAGGTTAGTTCTTTCTTAGGGACCCAACAGAGTAGATGTCTCATCCCTCACCTGAGGAAGGAAACAGATCCAGTTTTCGAAACGCTGTGTTCTTTAGTTTTCATAATATCGGATGATGGACGAAGTCCAAAAATCCGATAATTCCTAATGAATTCAATTAACTACGCGGAGTCGTGTTCTTCTCGAGGAACATCAGATCAGAGCTATTTTAATTAATACATTTTAAAATCTGTATTATCATAATTCTATATGATATGTGTACTCCCCACAAATCACTTAATGACGGCCTGTCTCGTCCGAGACATTTTGTGAATGGAATAATAAAAGCATTTGTTTGTGTGACGATAACCCCTCCGTCTGTATTGGTTAATTAGTTGTTGTGAAAGCCAGAAGGAAAGAGACCATTAGGAAGACCGAGACGTAGGTGGGTGGACAATATTAAAATGGATCTTAGAGAGATAGGATAGGGTGGTCTGGGCTGGATTGATCTGGTTCAGGATAGGGACCTGTGGAGGGCTCTTGTGAACATGGTAAAGAACCTTCGGGTTCCGTAAAATGCTGGGAAAGTTCTTAAGTAGCTGCACAATTGGCGGCTTATCAAGGAAGGCCCAGCTCCATGAAGTTAGTTATGCTTTATGGCATGTCTGCCACGTGTGATCGAAGGAGAGAGCTTTGTTTCTGCACTATCGCAGTTCCTTTGTCCCAACTACACAGCAGGGCCACTGGGGCAACTATTGATTGCCCTGACACCTCGTGAACATGGAGAAAGCAGAAGAATGTAGGCCAAATGTCAGTGGATTTCGAACAGCACGAAAAATTCTTTTATTCATATCATTTGTCATTTCTTTTGTTTGTTATAGATAAATCGCACTTAATCTAAAATTTTTTAGAACGAAGTTAGTTTCCCTTGGCGTTTGATATTATTAGCCCCTGAGTCAAATGTTATAAATATGTCCGGAAGACCCGCTGTTCTGCGTGTGGTCTATACATATCATACATGAATAATTAATATGCGTGTTTAATGCCATTGATTTCTTTCGTGGTGACGTAGGATATCGTAGTGACTGTTAACCCATGCTACAAAATAGCAAGCTCTTGTAGTCACACGCGTGCGCACATTGAATGAAATGTCTGCTGTAAAGGAAACAGCCAGAATCATGACAAATTTTGTTACTGCTTTTCGCTGCTACTACCGCGGCAGGGTGGGCCATTGGGGTCTGAGTTTCAGAGTGATGTGATTTCATAGAAGTGGGTTTGGCCTATCGCAAGGCCTGTGCCTGCGTAGGACAATAAATACGGGCGTACTTCTGGGCACTCCGAGGAACCCCAACCAACAATCTCATTGCTCGGGCGACTGAACCTACGCGTTTGGGCTTGCGGCCTCTGTGATCGGTACTGCTACTACTACTACTACTACTACTACTACTACTACTGTCATCACCAGTACTTCTGCTACTACTACTACTGTCATCACCAATACTACTGTCACTACTACTGACATCACCAATACTACTGTCACTACTACTGACATCACCAATACTACTGCCACTACTACTGTCATCACCAGTACTACTGCTACGACTACTACTGACACCACCAATACTACTGCCGCCACCGATACTACTGCTACTACTACTGTCATCACCAGTAATACTGATACTAACACTACTGGTACTACTCCTGCCATCACCGATACTACTGCCACTGCCACTGTCATCACCAATACTACTGCTACTACTACTGTCATCAATACTGTTACTTCCATCATTAAGTACTACTGCTGCCACCAATACTATTGCTACTACTACTGTCACCACCGATATTACTACTGCCTGCCACAAATACTACTGCTACTGTCATAACCAATACTACTACTGACAAACAATACTGCTATTGCTGCTGCTACTACTACTACTCGTACTAAGTTAAGAGTGTGGAAGACCTTGGAAAAATTGAAATGTGAATTATGAACATTCTGGATTGTTTTATGCCAAGAAACAAAGAACTAACAAGTTGTCCCTCTACATAATTAAGGTCCACTCCATGAAGAGTCATGGACGAGTGGAGGTATTGCTCCACCATTCTGACCTAGGCATTAGTTGGAGATTATTAGCCAGCTTCACAACCCGATCGCTTTGCCTCCGGTACCCATTGAACAGGAGGCTGGGTGGGTCTCAGGGCCGGTCTGGACGTTGTGGGGAAGAGAAAAATCTCTTTCCCCTCCCGAGAACCGAACCCAGGCTGCCCAACCCATATCCAGCCACTGTACTGACTGAGCTTTCGGGGCTCAATTACAGATTCAGAAAGTCTTAATAATGACTTTCATCTTTGTAAATTTTCTGTTTATCTCACAGCATTTACTCCCGTTTGAACAGAAGGCGGTAACATTCCAGACACGTGTTTGTTACGTGCTCGCTTCGAGCCTCGGATACCCGCTATCCTGAGCTCTTTCGTGATTTTCCGGGGTCCCTCCAGGCAAAATTCTGTTAGAGTACTTCCGGCATAGCACAGGCAGTTCCTTCCAAATCCTTTCGAATTCATCAGTCATCAAACTATGCGATGTTATGTAGTCTGGATATTAACAGTTTCGTGCTACACGTCCCGCACGCCTCTCCTGCCATCTGGAACAGGAGCAAGAGTTGCCCTGGGTTTCTCCTGTTCCCTCGCCTCACCCCGATATTCCGTCTGGTCTTACAGAGACATCAGCTTTATCTCGGAGTCAGAATATTTGTAGTTTAATGTGAAATCAATATCACATGAGGGGAAAAAATGCAGATATTGCCAAACAGAATTCAACCTCACATTAAGGGGTACGAGTAGAAGGAACATATTGGTTGTACATTCAAGATATGCCCTGTTCCAACGTTCCGTCCTCCACGGGGGGAAAAGTAACCGTTTATTTATTTCCTCCAGTCTGTCTCTGTGTCTCTTTCTCTCTTAGCGTGTCAGAAAATGGGGTAATGCCCATGACGTTTTGTACTCTGTACTAAACATACAGCATCTTCCTCGATAAACTGAGAGACATTCAAGGCACTGATGATTTAAACCTAAAAGTTCACTACAGCATTCACAATAGCTTGCCACTAGATTATTTCAGAGCCTCATCCGTCGCTTATAGAACCTTACTTTTTCTTGTTCTTGATGGATCCCGTGTAGAGACGGGGTTCCAATACCCCCACCGTAGCCCTGTGAGTCGTAGGAGACGATGAAAAGTAAGTCTCGAATCTGAGACAGTAAAATATGATCGTGAGTCACACGGGACTCGGACCCGAGAATGACTGCGCTGGCGGGGATCAGCAGTAATTGTAAACGACACACCCGCCCTCTCGTCAGAGAGAGCGCCCCACATCAACAAACTTGCAAGTGTCTTACAGTATTAAAGATCTGGTCTTCAGACCCAGATTTCTGCTTTATTCCAAGATAGACTGGCTGACTGACCGTGGGACGTAACATAAGAATAGACTCGACCCTCTGGGCTATTCCCGTTCAGACGTGATCTGAAAATTATGAATCTTACTGACAGTCGGTAAGACTCACTGGACGAGGGATCAGCCCATCGCAAGCACAACATAGACAGGCGTCAATACCTCAAGTGGGATTCGAACCCACGATCCCAGTGTTTAGATGGCGAAAGATTTGTGCCTCAGACCACCCTGACAACCTCAAACGAAATCTTCTTCTTCTGTGACCAGCCAAATGCTGGGTAAGTGATTATTCATCTGTGATCATGCTGTCTGACGTCATATAGCTAGGATACTGACAAGAATTACATATACTGTGTACTCTGAATGTCTGAGTAAGGCAGCAGCACAATTAACTAACTACACACAGACAAATAAGTGGTATGTACCCTGAAGATGGAAGTAACATGTCCTTTCGAATTGCCGATTTCGCAACAAGAAGATAACAATATAGAACATCCATTCAGATTTTATGACTAAAATGTTATTCTAATTTCCTGCGTCTCATATGTGTTATACGCGAAAAAATGCAAATTTCAGGGTGTCACAACCATGACTGAAGAAAATATACTCTAGGGTGTGATACAGTGTAGTAGAATACATTTATACCCTGAAGATGGAGGCATCAGATTTATTCAAAACGTTTATAAATACCCACATAAATTTCATAACGTCACTTCCTGGAAAATAATAATCTTTGATGTTAAATTCGTATCAAAAGTTTAATTTCCATGTTATTTATTTTTGACGAGTCGGCAATTGACATAGCAGTAACACTCTAGACTCATATTCGTTATGTGCTCGGTTCGAATCTCAACCGGAACACTTCCAATTCTAAAATTTTCCATGGTTTTTCTCAGTCCGTTCCAGAAAATGTTAGAATAATACCTCGATTGAACCACTATCGATTGTTTCAAAATACTTTACAATTCATTGTTAATCTAACATCCTGTCATTCGACAGTGTACAGTCTAGCTACTGGCATCGTCCTTAAATAAACAACAAGGACAATAATTTGTTTATAACGTGGATTTGTTCCCTTCTTGTTCCCAGCTGCTCGCCACGGAACCCAACAGAACCTAGAAGAGCCATGAGAACCGGAATGTAAACCTTTCAAAGAATTCGCGACCAAACAGCCCCTTGGCACGATACGCTCTAGACACGACGTCTGCAGCGGCGAGCGTATCAACATCTGACCTTTGTTACACGTTACACGAACATTACGTCAGACATGGCCTGTCAGAAGGCTGGACCCGTTCAGGGGGCAGACAAAAACAGTTGAGGGAAGATCTAATCGCATACTTTCCTTGCGTACGACACGGACCGCATAGAAAAAGACGCCTCCAACAATTCTCCGTTGCCGCGGGAACGTTATTACCGAGTTCTTGCCTATCAATAAGAGGGGGATACACAGACACACGCTTGCAACAATTCTGATATTATTGCCTGTATTATTTTCCGCGGGAATGTGTTTACTTAGCCGTTGCCTAGCAATGAAAGGAATATACTAATCGAGCTTTTGTCTAACAACTATATGAAGGACACATATACAGACACAAAGACTGATAGGAGGGATTTATTAAATGCACCGTTGATATGGGCTCAGGTGACATGGCCTTCATATAAAATTATATACAGACTGGTTCAGGCATTCGGAAGTTAATAAAGGGGATTCACAAACACACAGAATGAAGATCATAATGCTATTGATACGGACCCGTTCCAAGAGGATGAGACGGGCAGGGCAAGTAGAACACATGGGGAGGAGAGGAATGCATATAGGTAGGTGGGGGATAATATTAAAATGAATCTTAAGGAGTTAGAATGAGGTGATATGGACTGGATAGATCTGGCTCAGGATAGGAACCAGTGGAGGGCTCTTGTGAACACGGTAATGAACGTTCGGGTTCTACAAGGGTTCGCAAGGGTTCGGCTCCATAGAGTTCGTTAGATATGGGCTCATTAGAATTGGTCATCGAGACTCGGTTCTATCCTGAAGATGGAGGAACCATGTTCCTGCCATAAGAATTTGCCTGAAGGAACTGAGCAATACAACGGAAAACCACAGAGAGATCCCATAGTGTCCCGGTCGATATTTGAACCGAGGACATCCTGAATATTAGTCTAAACCCATCACACGGTCCGGTATGGACACCATAATTTGTCCCACAATAAACATACGAACTTAGCATAGCCTTACGCAGATCCAGTGCTTATTGTTCTAGTAAATAGTTTCACTTCAGGATATCAACCAGGTAATGGTGTTCAAGAATCCAAAATTACGGCGAAATATTAGTAGAAATAGCCAATCCGTCATCATGTTGTCCCTTTCAGCCTCCACCGTTCTCCCACCAACTCTCAATTTTCAGGGCGCGTGCGCGAACTAGTTCCGTAGATATATCGTTATTGCTCTCGATTGCTTTTCTAATTGCACGGCAGTCTACACTCTGTGCTGCATGTTTGCTGATAGCAGCGATTATAATCGATTATCGATCCGTATTATTCAGGGATCCTCAACTGGTATGTCAAAACGGACACTACTAATTGGATGATGTGAAATATCGACGTGTTTTACGAGATATTAACTCCTTGTGTAACGCCCATTGGCAACTCAATGAGAAGTGTCACCATTTGTTAAACTCTACGAGGTTTCGTACTATTAACTTCCCCTGTTTTCTTCCGTATTACTTCCAAGTCTTATATTATCGAATGACACTTCGAGGCCGATGTTTAGGGCCCTCTTCCACGAATAACACGCAAATGTAATAAAAAAATAAGATGTAAGATTTGAGGCTTTCACGGCGGTGACTATGAAGAAAGCAGTCTTCTGGGATTTGGCACCGTGTATATGTGGTGTTAACCGACGTTTCGGAGGAATGTATCGCCTCCATCTTCAGGGTAGAAGAAAAAATATATAAGAAATCTGCGAAGCGAAGAGACCGTGAGAACCGGTAAAAGCAGACTGTGCACGGTTCTCACGGTCTCTTCGCTTTGCAGATTTCTTATATATTTTTTCTTCTACCCTGAAGATGGAGGCGATACGTTCCTCCGAAACGTCGGTTAACACCACATATACACGGTGCCAAATCCCAGAAGACTGCTTTCTTCAAAAAATAAGATGTCTACTATGCGTAGTACACTACATTTCACGTATACAACTGAAATATTATCGATACTCACAGAATAGACCCAATACTGTGAAACAAAAGACTGCACGCTAGTCCGTGACCTACTACACATCTTACATTTATGCAATATATTAACGCTTTAGAATTCACTGGTATGTTAAGTGGAGTTACGAATTTCTGAGCCCTTATATCACAGTTGCATTGCTTTTTAATGCAGAAGGAGAATCTTTCCAGAAGTTCCATGTGGGTGTGAAACGTGGTCTCTCCCATTAACGAAAGAACATGAACTGACGGTGTTTTAAAACAGGATGCTGAGAAGAATATTTGGGCCTAAGAAGGATTACATATTAGGAGAATGAAGAAAATTTCATGATGGGAAGCTTCTTTATTTTTTCTCTTCACCAAATGTTATTTACACGACGAAAGCAAGGAAAATTTTGTAGGCAGGTCATGTAGCACGCATAGGGTCAATGTGAAATACATACACAGTTTTGTTCCGAAAGACTGAAGGGAAAAGATAATTTGGATGACGCAGGCTTCAATGATATGATGTTAAATATACGTCTTAGAGGAATAGGAGTGGATGCAGACTGGATTCATCTGGCTTATAGTAGGGACCAGTTACATACAGCCTCTTGTGAACATGACATTTTCAAGTCTGACAGAATGTTCACGAACGGCCTGAATTTTCCTCAATAGCTTCTCAATACAGACTCTGCTCCATTGAGTTAGATATATGGATAGGCACACTCGTACATGTAGATGCTTTGTTGGATATTATATTTAAATATTGTATTTTAGAGACATAGATGCGTCAGTAATTATTTAATTAGGTAGGTAGAGGCTTTATTATATATTCAGTCAGTTGTCAGTTAATTGATTAGTTGTTTATTAGTATTGTCACGTAGTATTGGGGCGTGTGGCTATTAGACGGAGTTTGGATTGGATAATTGGATTTATTGCACTTATACACTCAGCTCATAACTACAAGTAATTATAACACTAATGCTGATCTCCGCACTACAGATCACTAGGACACGCTAAGTTTTCTCAGTCTTCACTAGCCGTATTCTGGCAACGGATTTATAACCGTCTCACTAAAGTCTTAAAATCACACGCTAACTTTCAACACTCTCGATCCCATCTCTTCTCAATCATCTTAGACTGCCGTCTTAAGAGACTCCCTCAACTCTTACCCCCAGAGTCACAGTCACTTTACGACTGGCGGTTTACCGCCAATCGGTTCATCTTTGCGACAAGCCCCTTGAGACTCACGACCAGTAGTATTTTTCCAACTGAACACTTGTGATTATAGTCCACACGTAACATCATCTGAGGAGAGGATTGGTCTGTCCTTTATAATTGCTGCTGGCCCTCGCCAGCGCAGTCATTCTCGGGGCCATATCTTCCGGGACTCACGACAATATTTTACTGCCTCAGATTCGAGACCCCCCACCTTGAGCGCCAGGTTTGGCCACTTAGATGAGTCTTTAGTTAGTTAAATAGTTGAGTACTCTAGGTGTATAGCTGGTTATATAGGTAGTTTATTAATGAACCAGTTAGGTAGATGGGTCCATCGAATTGCGTGCAAAGTTTCATATCGACGTTTATGACCTTGGACCATGCGTATAAGCAAACAAATTGCGTTTTGGTCTCTCACATGGACCAACATCCCGTAAAAACAATTTCTATACAATTTTCCAGTACAAGAACGAAACAGTTGTGAAGAATTGTCTTTCAGGTTAGATCAAAGTTCTGGTTTTGTTGTTTACAACAGGACTTTCAGTGTTATAGTGAAAGTCTTGCTTATAGCTACCACTCCTGTTGAGAAGGGTCGTATTTCATATTAGGTATGAGGGGGGGGGGTGGGGATGTGTTGGTTTGTGTGTGATTGGTTTGAGATAACGAGGATATGTGTTGATATCTCGGGGGGCAGGAAATGTCAAGCGCCCTCTATATATGGCGCAAATTTCAGTTGATGCGAATCGAAAATTTAATAATTCATAGCTTGAAGTTACCATTTTGAAACAAACTGCAATTCTCCAGTATATGTTTGNCCAGTATATGTTTGCGGGGGCGGGGGGGGGAGACAGAAAGAAAACGGAAATTCTGTATTGCTCGGACAAAAAATGTGAACTTATGACCATTAAAAGAAGATAAAAAAAATAGTATATTTGAAAGTCTTTTTCTTGCGCTTAATTCGAGGAGAAAAGTAGGACGAAAGTGGTGGGTAAAAGATCAGAGAATGAGAGATTTCATATTCTTTATTCATAACCGAAGAGAAAAGAATATGTCCTGGATTGTTTTTTTGGCTTCCAAAGAATACCCATCGTTTTGCTTATCAGTACTACTACGCTGTCTACATAATCCTCCATATTGTGACATGACGCCTCAAAATCGGAATAGCTGAGCCAGAGTAGACGTTCATTGCTAGGCAACGACTCGCTAAACAGATTTTTGAGGTGACAAGCGAGACGTAACCGAAGTATTGTTAAGCTGTAACGATGGAAAAGGTGTTTTCTGTTGGATCCGTCCCGAGGCTATATAAGAAGGATTCAAAGCCAGCAGAATTAGAAGAATTTGTAACAAATGCCTGGGGGTATAATTGGGCCGCCTTGTTCCTGGAGGAATAAATACCAGGACTTGGCCCTCCAGGTTGCGAGAGCCTCGAATCAGAGACTGTAAAATGTCATGAGTCCCACGGGACTCGGACCTGAGAATGGCGGTAAACCTCCAGTCTTGAAGTAACTCTGACTCTGACTTTGACAGAATTAGAACTGAGGGAATCTCTTGATATGGCAGTCGAAAATGTTTGAGAAGAGATGGCAACGAGTTGGTTGACTTTGAAAGAGCGCAGCTGTGAAAAGAAGGCTTAATTTGTGTGTTGCAAGTTACAATGAGACTGGTATAATTATTGTGTTGAAATCCGTTACCAGGATAACACTAGTGAAGATTGAGATCCCTAGTATGTGTGCAACGGTGAGCTGCAAAGTATAAACATCAGCGATTACGACTTGAGTGTAAAAGTGCAATAAATCAAATCCAAACCATTTTAATACGAGTAGTCGTACCCTTAATACACGTGTCAATATTAAAACAAATTATTCAAGAGATCTACAAATTTGAGAACTGTAAGAAGGGGTACGCATGGGGCCACGCTGTTGTGACGCTAGTTCGAGATAAAGAATCGCAACAGAAACGGAGAGCGGTGCGTTCGACTGCGGGCGACCTTGAGAACGCAGCAACTCGTACGTCCGGCCATGCGCGTGTATCTCCGTGAGTTGCATTCCTCACGCCGTTTCACGTCCGCGTACGAACGCCAGATTATCACCTTTGCGGCCTTATACTTAATACGTTTCAGAAACTATGCATTTTTCATCAAACGAGAGATAAGAAACTTTTCTGTTAAGTTGCACCCACTGGAAAGAGAGTCTCAGTCAGTAGACATAAATTAACTTCCTAACCTAACCTAACCTCACTTTGCTGTGCCATTCTTCTGCTGACCCATTGCTTAATGGCTACAACGACGAGATACGGGATTGAGGACTGAATTCGGGGCTCGATTCTCAGCGTTGTATATGTTCGTTCCTCGCAGCTTCCAGATCAACATATAGACCCTTCCAGCCTCCTATCAAAAGGGTACCTGGGGTAAAACAGTCGGAGCATGAAGCTGACGGCTCATCTCCATCTAGTGACAATGCTGAGATTTCGTGAAAATTTTCTTCCACTTTCCCTTATGTGCTTACGAACGTGGACAGGTTCATCTTCACATTTCGAAGTAAGAAAGTAAATAAGTAACCAATAAGTGAAATCTGTCACTGAATAAGCGAGTGCCCAATCAATAGGCACACAACTGGATTTGAGATTCTCACAGTACAATGGAGAGTGATATCTTCTTGTGTATTCAGGTGAAAATAATTAGAAAAATGTTTGCTTTTTTGATCTTCAACCCTGAAAAAGTAGGCAGGAATTTTCTCCGAAACAGCCCTCTTAGTAATCGCGTCCATAGGAACTTCGAAAACTTCTGAAATTTATTTGATTTCCTCTGCTTGTGGTTTTATGTCTAATAATCATTTTATTGTTACTGTATCGTCGTGTGGTTTTGTACTATCCATTTTAATGGTACCCTCATAGGGGCATGTTTTTCAAGTGGCCTTTCCGCAGATTACAATATAGAGAGGGTCACACAATAGACTGAAGAAAGTTGAGACGTAATAATAGAAAACGCGGAAACTGAGCTTTTGGTATGGACCCAGAATGCTATAGCAAAGTAACGCGTGCATCTTGGCGTTAGATATATAAAAAAAAGTAAAGCCGTCCTTGTGGCAGACCGTGGAGGTCCATAGGGTTTCGAGACATCGAGGCTCCCACATTTTCTAGAAAATCGGCTCACAGATGGCGGTGAGTTTCTCAAACTTACGCTCCGGCCGGCTACCCTTTACCCCCAGGAAGATCGCTGGTACTCATTTCTGTTAGAGGCTGAGTCGACCCCAGGGTCTTAGTGCGGCTGGGAGGATTAGGTCAATTGAAAACTTCAGTGACTTCATCGGGAATCGAACCAAAGACCTTCCAGTGTAAAACAAGTAGGAATAAAGTGGAAGGTTGGAGTGGGCCACGATATGAAACGGAGCCTGAAATTATTATTATTATTACTATTGCTATTACCCATCACGATGCCATCAAATGGCAAACCTCACAGAAAACAGCTTCCAGTTAGGCCACTACACAGACAGATAGCCACAGCCACCAAAACACCCGATGGACAATAATTATACAATGAATCAAATCATTTCAGCAGTCGATATCGTAAAGCCGACGCACTGCCCACAATGGGAAAATGCTTAGTGCAAAAGTGATATCTGGAGCGTCAGGCTGCGCGAGTGGTAGCTGGAGCACAAAAAAAAAACGGAGAATATAATCACAAATGAATCCATAAGAGTAATGTATACAATTTAAAAGGAAAAATCTCATGATATGGGGATAATTCACTGGACCACGTACAAAGAATTTGCTACGACTTGAGGCACTGTGCTACAAGCCGGAAGGTCGCCGGATCTAATCCCGATGAGGTGGATTTTTTAAATTTGCCTGATCCTGGGGTCGACTCAGCCTCTAACAGAAATTAGTACCAGGAATCTTCCTGGGGTAAAGGGTGGCAAGATCGTAAGACTGGTTTCCTCACCGCCATCTGTGAGCTGTTCGTTTATAAAATGTGGGAGCCTCGACGTCTACAACCGTATGGGCCTCCACGGCCCGTTACAGGGATACCTTTACTTTTTACTTTATTAGGTACTGTACTAGTATATAAGATTTTGGTATGCCTGTCAAACACAGCAGTCAATAAAATAACTCACTTTCGCTCTATCGTGTGATATTAAACATGTTTACCGGAACTAGTTTTGAGAATTTTTCCTAAATGTGTTCATGAAGGAACTTCTCTAGTACAACACGACATAAAGTAAAGTTGTCCCTGCGTTCAATTACTTAAGCACTACGCCATGAAGACGTGTGGGGAGTGGAGGTATAGCTCCACTATTCTTGGCATCCGTCAGTAATCAGTTACATCCCTTTGCTGCTTTACCTGCATTGGAAAATTCTTCAAATTTTAAGATAACTGGATTTTTATTGTGCTCGACGTTTATATTATCAAACTGAGGGCCGGAACTGTGCCATATTTAGAAAACCTTGTATACATTTTTATCACGCCTGAGCACTTACGTTTGATTTAACTGACAGGAGCTTGGCTGTGACGTTCATACCTGTCACGTGACGTCATTCCCTCCAGCCTCACTTCCACTTCCTCACGTGTGATTAACAGCGACCGCTTTCGAACACGATGGTCCTTACTTCATCTACGGCTTGAAGGCTTTGAACTACGCAGACTTAATCAATAGCTGGGGCTAAAACACGTTGAGAATTCAACGGGAAGCCTCACCACTTGTTATATAAGCATTCCCCTGCCAATAGTTGGTATATATTGTGACATGTAGACTGTCGTTGCTAGGCAACTACTCTGTAAACAAGCCCGTAACAATAAAGTAGACCAATTGTTAGGCAACTCCCGCAATGCACGCATGTAAGAATAGAATCGGTGTCGCAAGAAGTGTTTTCTGTGTGGTTCGCATATATCCATTGTTACGCAATGGATGTGTTTTCTGTGCTGTGGTCAAACCCGATGCTATATAACGAGAAGCCAACAATAATGGACAGTTCGGAAGAATACCTCCACCGTGACCCTCCGACGAAAAGGGAAGTCTCAAATCTGAGACAGTAAAATATGTTCGCGAGTCCCAAGGGACTCGGACCCGAGAAAGACTGCGCTGTCAAGGACCAGCAGCATATACAAAAGACAGACCCATCCTCTCGTCGGAGAGGGCGCCCCACAAAAACGAAACCGTAACTGTCAAACAGTAATAAACATCTGATCATGAGCCCCAGATGGGACTCGACACCAAGACTTACTGACTGACTGACCGTCAGTCGCAATGTGACTTTCACTTTCACTTTCACTTTCACTTTCACTTTCAGCTCAGTTCAGTTCATTTGGAAGTCCGAATAGTTCCCGTGGAGTGTCCCGTCGGAAGAAGATGACAGTGTGCCAGAACTGTCAACTGTTGTAACCGGTTGTATACATGTCCAATAAATTTAGTCATCAAGTCCAAGACTCGTCTTATCAGTCACGCACACCCCGGATATGTGACGATATTGTTCTGGTGCCTCATATTATGCTGAAAGATAAATTCGCCCGAATGCTGGAGATTGTGACTTGCCTCTGAGACTTCGTTGTCACTGCGTGTAGCTGACTCAATTGGCAACTTGAGGGTGCTCGATTCGTACCTCAGATGGGACACCGACTGCATTAGCTACGTTTCTGCGTTGTTTTTTCCGTGTTACCGACTACGGTATCCAGGTTCCCTGAGCGGAAGGCTTACAATTTATGTTCGTAAAATTATTCAGCGCGTTACAAAATGTGAGGTGGCACATCGGATTTTTGGCGGATTATATTTATAAGGGCCTAAGGAAAGGAAAGCTGATATTGAATTTGAAATTCGTATGGTTTGCTGCTGTTAAGTAACGTACGAACAAGTATCCATGGAAGGTTTTCCAGTAAAACCAATGTAGGTCGCTTTTGCAATTAACAGAATGCTATATTATCAGCTGAAATCCTGGGGAAGGTCTGGCCCTCGTAATCAAAGCTGCAAGTGAGAGGCCTCACCGATATAAATTTGGATTCTGCGTCATCACATATTGATTTAGCGCGCCCTCCCTAACATAGGGCCCACATCTGAATCCTTCCGCCCTGGATGAGAGGAGTTCAGAAATGGGCAGTCAGTAGCAATTTTAAAAATTTCATGATCTCTATTTCATAATGATTTTGCGACCTCACACTTGAAATGTGAGGGCCTCATAGCTGTGAACACTGGAAGCAGATAGTTATTGGAAGTGAAGCCATGTGCTCTGTTAGGTGTGTATGGTGCCTCCGCAACTTATGTACGCATGTACCAAACTGAACGGCGTCAAATTTCAAAAACCAATTACGCTCTACTAGTTAAAGATGTTTATTCATGAACAGTCGTGTGAGATATGAGGTTCTTATGAGTGTGACTCAGTGATGTGATTCCGTGTAGTCTGGTAGATTCTTTCACAGTTTCAGAGGAACTTTCTTCAAGGTTACAAGATGCATTCTGGCAGATGACTACCAAAATTTCAGACAAAATTTCCCCATTCATATTCAAGATAGAGATGTAATCTGGTAACTAGCTGCGGACGTTTCGGTAGAACCACATTTCGTCTCAGAATATAATAGTATTTTTACTGATGTTTTGAGGAAACAAGCTGCGTCCTTCTTCAGAGTATAAGATAGACACAGCTGGTTCCTCCCAAACGCTAGTAATCATTTTCCACACTACAAGACATCACTTTCACATGGTATCAGCATGACAGTGTGCCTAGGTGACCTGCGTGGAATCCCACGCTTTTCAAACGAACGTTTAACTTGCTTGACATGAAGAATTGAAGAGAGATACGTATGTCTAGCAATAACTGAAACGCCGTTCTTATGCGGCAACTTCTCCGACACTTCTGTGATGCGTATAGTCTAGACAACACTCTGCAGGCGTGTCGTAGTCTCAATTTTACAAACGAAAGCTACCAATTTGGATCTGACTTTCTCACATCGGTGGCTATGAAAAGTTCTGTCTTCTGGAATATAACGCTGTATAGTGCAGTGAAAGTCAAATGATGTTTCGGAGGAACGTATCGCCTACATCTTCAGGGTCGATGAGTGAGATGAGCGTGAAACCAGCATGAAGCAGACTCAAATAAGCGTATGTATTCTCACAGCAGAGACCCTGAATAATATGAGTTTGGAGAGAACCCGGTGTGTCGGAGGAATTTTTCACCTCCATCTTCAGGACCGAAGTATTAACCAAGAAAAATACCCGCAGAAGCAGACGGGAAAGCTGAACTCGTGCTGATACATTGCTTGGCTTACATCGGCGATGGAGGCTTTGCGTGCCTCCGAAATGACGGACCTTCTGCCAACCCTGAGGCAAGTTCCCCCGAAATGTTGGTATCCAACTGTGGGGCTACAGGATGTCGCAACGCAAAAGACTACAATCTGAATTACGTGAATAAAACTCTCCAGTATAAAATTTAATGAAAATATTTTCGTCAGGTCTCGAGTTCTTACATGCTGCCAGAAAGACACACACAGACACGGCAAAGATAATAGGCACTTTTTTTAATATTTGTTGCCAACTTGCCGAAGAGAATGAGAGAAATAAAATATGTAACGATGTCTGTGAAACACGTAATTGTTTTGCATGTTTTATTTAACAACTGTGTTAATGGCTCGGGGTACGCGGTAGTTGGTTGAGGGGCTATGCTACAAGCCGGAAGGTAGCGGGTTCAAGTCCCAATGAGGTCACTGGATTTTCTTCAGCTGACCTAATCCTTCCAGCCGCACTAGGCCCTGGGGTTTACTCAGCCTCTAACAGAAATTAGTACCAGGAATTAATTAAATAATTTTCCTGGGGAGTAAAGCGCGGTCGGCGCGTAAGGCTGCCAAACTTACCGCCATCTGTGAGCCGATTGTCTAGATAATGTGGGAGCCTCGACGTCTCACAACCCTATGGGCCTTCAAGGCCTGGTACAAGAATAGCTTTACTTTACTTTACAGTGTTAATGGTTCAAACTGTGGAGCTTTGAATGACTAGATGACAGTGAATTATGAATTGGAAAAGACGCGGAAGGAAGCGATTGTAGCGTAATTTACGGAAGTATCCTAACATTTTTGTGGAGGAACTGAGAAAATTCAGGACACATCTCAGAACAGTCGGAATCTCGGCCAGGGCTCGAACCGGGAACCCCCTGAATACAAGCCTCAACCTTGCCGCTTGTGCTAACTTGCTCTGTGTGAAGTATGTAAAATGGATGAAACTTTAAATTATTTTGTTTTATCTAGAAATGTGCGTAAGTTATCGCGTCTGCAGAAGCCATTTACTGGAAACCTTTTCACTGATTCCAGCTGAAAGACGGAGCTTTCAAAACACTCTCCTGTAAAGTAGCTTTCCTTCAGCAGCGGCACTTCGCATCGCGATGGCGGGCTGCAGCTCCTGCCCCTTCTAAGACGATATGAAGTGTTAAGCTATTCCGAAAGGGAAGAAAACAGCACAGAAGGGAGTGAAAAATACCAGTCCGACGTCTGAGAGAGAACTTCAGGAAGAGTTTCGAAATGAACTACCTAAGAAATGATTCACGAAACGTTTTAAACTGAACTGCATATAAAAAATATTTAAAATGAATTATTAGATTTTTTTAAATAAACCATATATGAAACGATTCGGAAGCTAATGAACTACATATAAGTCGATTCAGAAATTTTTGTAGCGAACTGCACATAAAACGATTCAGAAATCATTTCATAATGAATTACATATAAAACGTTTTAAACTGAACTGCATACGAAAAATATTTAAAATGAACTATATGAATTTCTTTTAAATAAACCATATATGAAGCGATTCGGAAACTATTCTATAATGAACTACATATAAGTCGATTGAGAAACCATTTTATAGTGAACTACACATAAAATGATTCAGAAACCATTTTATAACAAACTACATTGAAACGATTCGGTGACCATTCTATAAAGAACCACATATAAAACGATTCAGGATAATTCATAATTGACTACCTACGAAACGATTCATAAAATATTTGAAACCAACTACATACAAAACCATTCAGAAATCGTTCTATAATGAAGTATACGCTAATCGATTCAGGAAACTTAAAATGAGCTACATGCAAATGATTTGGGAAATGTTCTAGAATTAACTACGTACGCAATGATTGAGGAAAATTTTTCGCCCCGGGTTCGGTCCCAGGTCAAGTCTTGTAGGATTTATGGTGGATAAAGTGCAGTGGGGCAGATTTTCTCCGAGCATGTCGCTCCATCTGCAGGGTCCAGAATAAACCAAGCAAAAAACAAGAAACGTCCGCTTATTTTCAACGAACTACACGACGTCATATCCGAGCACCGCTGTGAGAACCTCAGATCCTGCATCCCATTCAAGAAGTGTTTTCAGAACAGCTGGAGCTTTGCCCCCGCAGTAAAGCCGAAGTTCATTGTGGGTTTCAGGGCTGTTAGCTTTACCTGTTTACTTTTCTAACATTTGACTCGGTGGATTTTGGAAAACTTCTCAGGATATCGGCTGAATCCGAACCTGGGACCATTCTAATGCATGTAGGTTTGAGCCCTGTAATATCACACGGAGGAGAAGGTAAATTTGTCATAGTGCTTAACTATGCACTACACCATGAAAACCTATGGGGGAGTGGATTTATAGATCCACAGTTTCTTGACCTCGGCACCAGTTGGAGGATACTGGTCAGCTTCACGCCCCTGCCGCTTTGCCCCTGGAGAAAGCGCCCCCGGTACCCATTGTATATGAGGTTGTGTGGGTCCAAGTATCGGTCTGGACGACATGGAAAATGAAAATTCTTGCCCCCACTGAGACTGAAACCCCGAAAGCTTGGTCGTCCAGCTCGTAGGCTTTATGGTTATCACGGCGGTGACCATGAACAATATGGTCTCCTGGGTTGTAACACTGACGTTTCGGAAGAACATACCATCTCATTCCAGAGGGTGTAAGAATAATCCAAGCAGAAGCAGCCGGCAAGCTCTGACGTGTACATCTGTCAGGGCTACGTGGTGTTGCAACCCAGCCCGACAGATATGTTACACGTCCGTTCGGTGCTGTCATTAATAAACTTCAAACTTCATTGCAGTCAATATATAGAAATAATCGTGTAATAGGATCAGTAAAGCTAATAATCTGTAATTAACAAATATTGGAAAATTAGTGAGGATTGTATTAAACTTCACTATTTTATTTTCAGTTAAAATAACATCACAATTATGTTTCATTTTTATTTAAGGATATTAAATTAGAATTTTTCCTGTACAAACTAAAAAAAAGAGCGTATAATATTAAGTGGACACCCAGTAGAATAATTGGTTGAGGCACTATGCTACAAGCCAGACGGTTGCGGCTTCTATTCCCAATGATGTCACTGGATTTTTCAATTGAAGTAATCCTTCCAGCCGCACTATGGCCCTGGGGTCGACTCAGTCTCTAACAGAAATGAGTACCGGAAATCTTCTTTGGGGTGAAGAGTGGCGGGCCCGTAATGCTGACAAACTCACCGCCATCTGTGAGCCGATTGTCTAGATAATGTGGGAGCAACGGTGTATCATAACCCTATGGGCCTCCACGACCTGTTACAGGGATAGCTTTAGCATTTTTATAAAAATATTTTTACTTTTTAACTTTATAATATAATCCTGTTGAAATTAATTAACCCAATTTTTGCATCTAAACAAGCTTTCCGAAAACTGGGACCTGGAGTGAAAGGGGGGGGGGGCTGTGTGCGTTGGTGTGGAGGTTAGGGTTGGCGTGTAATTCTGCCGTCGCTTTATATTTCATGGGGGATTTTCGTGGTGTAATTGTTATGCGTCATTTCATAACTCGCTTACATACAGACATACATACATACATACATACACAGACTGCGTAATGCAAGTTGTAATGTTTATAATAATTATAAATTTTCTAGCGTGGGGTTCTCTCTGTATAGCTGACTGTGAGCATGTAAGAACTCACTTTTGAAACGTTTAACTGATTTTCACAAAATTTGGTTCACGTATTTAAAATTTATAAAAATCAGATAAAAATAACCGAAACTTTGTATACAGATCTTCGCCCGTTTCTAGTCGCATTTCGAGTTGACCTGTTTAGCCGTTTATCTGAGATAAATATTTCGACGAAACTTCGTAAGGAGTAGGCTCTACGTCCAGTGCAACTTTTCAGAACACTTTACGATAATAAAATAACAAAGATAAAAATGATGGAGAAGTTTGTCATAGCCGTGACACTCTACACTCAAAATTGTGTGGGGGGATTATCGATTTGAATATCGGCTCAGACACCAGATATACTAAACTGAAGTTTTCATGGTTTTCCTCAGTCCCTCCAGCAAATTACAGGATAATATCTCGATTAGACCACAAACTTTTCCCTTAAAATTCTTCCTTCACTTCATGTTTCTTCTCTCACGTTAATGTTGTTAAATATCAAAAAGGATGTAAGAAACGGCGTGGAATCGTCACTCTATGTGTAAATTACATACATTTTTACACATTTTTACAAGACGTCAATCTAAATACTTATTGTAATTCATTTCTATCAGTAAAATAATTAGTGAGATTTTTTAAGTCTTAATTTTCTTGTTCCTCTTCCACCAGCTGCCTTAGTTCAGTTTTTTGTCAACAGATGTCCTCGTTATGCGTTAACCTTATGAAGTCTGTAGGAAGGGCGCAGGCATTAGCGGAAAGAAAAAGCGAGCCTTGCAACAGATGAACAAGTTAATGGTCTAAAGGCTTCTGACGATGGTGTATAACACCTAAACTTACTGTTTCTTTTTTGGATTTTGTCCAACGTCCGGTATTCTAGAAACTAGAGAAGACAATGTTTCGGAAACTGGATCTGCTTCCTTCCTCAGGTGAGGGGGAGATACCTACTCCGTTGAGCCCTTTAGAAATATTTAGTTTAGCTCTTTCTAAGTGCCACAACAAATCAGGTGCCTCCCTCCCTCAGGGCGATGGGCAAAGTCCAGAAACTCAGTAATTCTGAGTGCTTGCGCACTGTCTCCAAGCAACCAGGACGTCCTTCGTCCCGTTGTTGCATTAACTTACAAACGCTCTATCGAACTCCCATAACAATAACGATAACAATAGGCACAACGTTTTCCGAAATCCAGCACCATTATTACCACCGCATGAAGAGGAAGTAATGTCGCTTCATTCTGGGACCGGACGTTGAGGATGGATTCCATCACGTTCACCCCATTCACTCTCGGATATTCAGCATGTTTATATATGTGAGAATACTAGAAGTTTCTCATTACAGGTACCTTGAAAATCTGATTGGAACCATTGTGTTTATCCGTCATTGTGTCTCCAATTTAAAATAATTACCTGCTAATTTTAGTGGAGTCTTTTCTGGCTTTCCTGTGCTCCTGCAAACAGATGATACCAAAGTACTCTAAATAGGCCACGACCGCTTTCTTCCATGCCCATTAAATTCGTCAGTCGCAGTTAGCTTATCATTATCTCTATTATTTCTGCGATGGATCAGCGTTGTATAGGCCACAGTGGCTCAGACGGTAAAGTTTCGAATCTCGTTCGGAACACAGACTAACCGAACTGAGGTCTGACATTGATTTTCTAAGCCTCTGCAAGCAAATAATGTCACATTAGCCTCAAATTAAGCCACTAGACCTTCGTTTTATACAGTTTTAAGTTCATTGTTTCATTTTTTTGCAATTTGATAGTCTCAGCTACAGACAGCGTCGTGAAATAAAATATTGTCACGTGTAAGGGTGTGCGTGATTTATAGACGGGTTTCGGATTGGATGATTAGATTTATTGATACCTTATACACACAACTCGGGATTACATTCAGTACAGCGCTATCGCTGATCTACACACTTTGGACTTCACTGTTACACACACACACACACACACACACACACACACACACACACGGGTTCTCAGTCTTCATTAGTCATATTCTGACAACGGGTTTATAACATAAAATCTTCTTTGTACAGCCTAATTCCTTTCTTGCCTTCATCTTCGACTGCTATCTCAGGAACTCAATTCTCATGAAAAAAACTATCAACTGTCTCGTTGCCATCTCTTCTCAATTATCTCCGCGGTCAACTCTCGACTAACTGCCCACTCGGAAGTCTAAAGTCGACTCAGTTCCCTGCTGCAACTGCCAACTGCGGAACTCGACTAACTCAAACGGTCTTATTTGTCTTTTTATAACCCCTCGGCACGGAACCACACAGAGAACAGCCTCCATTGTTTAGCAGGCGTGCTTACCCCGCCGTTGCCTAGCAGGGGTCGCGGCGCGGACCCACAGAGAAAGCAGCTTCCAACACCTTTTCTGTTCTTGCGTGACGTTACAGTGTACGTAACATATTCTTCTGCTACCTGTGTACGGGCCATTACCTAGCAACGGTTGCTCCTCTGCCTCCACAGTACTTGCTTTGAGCAAAATACTGCACGTCAGAGTATAAATGAAAAGGTCGAGTGTAATGCCCCTTGAGAATTCAACATGAAGTCTCATTGTTTGTTGTATAATCTTCCGTACTATTAATTTCTCCTGCTTTCTCCCGTGTTTCTTTGTACTCCTGTATGTTAACGAATGATGCTTCGAAGTCAACGCTTAACGCCATCTCGCATGAATAGCACACACAAATATTATATCGTAAACCTTCTCCATCAGACAGTATACTACACTTCACAAATCCACATCAAGATACTGTGGCATATTTACTCAAAGCATCCATTGTGGAGCCAGAGAAACAGCCGTTGCTACAGAACGGCTCTGAAATAACATTCATTTCTAGGCAACGAATCAGTAAACACTTTCCCGCCGCAACGGATACACTTGCAACGATAGAGGTATTGTTGGGAACGAGTTTTCTACTTGGTCCTTGCAAAAGGGTTATAAGGAAGACGTTCGGGGCACCCGAGTCAGAATCCCGTGTGGAAGCGGAGTCAAGTACCTCCACCGTAGCCCTGCGAGTCGTAGGAGACGATGAAGAGGGAAGTCTCGAATGTGAGACAGTAAAAAATGATCACGAGTCCCATGGGACTCAGGCCCGAAAATAAGCGCGCTCGCAAGGGCCAGCAGCAATTATAAATGACAGACCCGTCCTCTCGTCAGAGAGAGCGCCACATATCAACAAACCCGCAACCGGCAGTAATACTTACAAATCTGGTCGTAAGCCCCAGATGGGTGCTTTGTTCAAAGGCAGGCTGGCCGACTGACCGTCCGTCGTAATGTAAGACTCAGACTCAAACCGAGTCAGTTTTGTACGGAAGTCCGTGAGGAAAAAAGGTAGTTGGAAGGGAGCCGACATTAAGAGGATATTTGAACGCGTGAATCCGAGAAATCTTCACTGTTAGTAGCCGTTACCAGGGAACGGCTGGTGAAGACACAGAAGGCTGGAAAAAAGTCTTAGCGGGTGCTGTGGTGATCTGCAAATTGTTGGGGTTAGCGATGGCGCTGTAATTACTTGTGGTTCCGAGCCGTGTGTATAAGTGGTGAATAAATCCATTCACCAATCCAAAGCATGTCGAGAGCTACACATACGGCGTGACAATTTCATCAGTACTCACAGAATGGGCACGATGCATTAACGTAGAAGACTGTTCAGTCGTTCGTGACGTACTACGTAACTACGTGCATGCAACATCGTTGCTGCAGTGATCCTATTGGCCTATTGTACCTGCCCTGGGTGATTATGATGATGAAGAATTTGGTGGAATGAAGATTGGCAAGGGAAACCGAAGTACTCGGAGAAAACCCGCCCCAGCTCCACTCTGTCCACCACAAATCCCACTCGACCAGACCCAGGATCGAACGCGTGCCGCCGCCGTGGGAAGCCAGCGACTAACCGCTTGAGCTATAGCGCGGCCCTTACAGTAGCCCTTAGTAAACACAGGCAACAGTTTAAAATCGTTAGTGATATTTTCCTTAAGTTGGTAGAACTGTATTACCCAGCTATTTTTATAATGTTGCCTGCCTTAGGTCTGAAAATATTCTTCAAGAACTACTGTATTGAACATCTGATGTCTTACTTCTCCCGATGAAATCCAATTAAAACAAAGTCTTCGTGCATTGTACACTCGGATTCTGACACAATAGGCTTCGTCTTTTGTATATTTAGCTGTTTATTTTCTCTCGAATATAACCTGCTTTTCATTCCTTTTACTTCGGTGCTGACACAAAAGCAATTAAACCTCTTCCATTTTGTTTTTAAACAGAAACAAATGAAACTAGGATCTTGGGCTGTATTCAAATATTCAGGAAGCTTCTATGCTTAAAAACCCCNTTTTCTGAGAAGTAATGGGTCTTGAACGGGGTCCACTCAGCCTCGTAAGGATAACTGAGGAACTACTTGAATGGGGAAATAGCGGCTCCGGTCTAGAAAACCGAAATTAATGCCGTGGGGATGCGTTGCGCTGACCACGCGACACTCTCTATCCTCTAAAGTTGGCACAAACTTCGCCGACAAGCGGCGGTCGCTCGGTCGGTATAGTTCTCTTGCGGACTAAAGCCACGGAGTTTTATACGATTATATACGTATGTATAAATTTGCTGTGATGTCTTGGTTATGTCCGCGAAAGAAAATTGTAGTAGTTGATATGGGATTGATTTCCAGGCGGCAAGTGAATGACAGGTAATGCCGCATAGTCTAGTGGAATAGAGACTTTTCGAAGGAAACAGTGCCTCCAGCTTCAGAGTCGAAGAATAAATCAGGCAACCAGCAAGTTCTTTCAGATGAATATTTTAGTAAATTTATGAGCCTGTATTGCTCAGTCGATAAAGTAACGAGATTAAAATCAGTGACTGGGGTTCGATTCTTGGAAGAGGCAAGCGAGTTTCTCTTTTCCATAGCTTCCAGACCGGCACGGGGATTTCCAGTCTCCTCTCCAGTGTGCACCATTTTCTTTCTTCCAGAACATAAAGCGACTGGGAGCCGGAAGTAACCCCATCTGTTTCCAAAGTTAAGATTGCTTGGAGCTATACCTTCACTCCACCATACATGGGACAACTTAGCTGTAACCATGAACACTCTTGACTTCTGGGATGTGACGCCGTGTTGTCTTGTATATATTTACTGAAGTTTTGGAGGACCATCGTCTTGCCTGAGTTCTCAGTATGGAAAAGCACTTCTATCCTGAAGCTGGAGGCAGAGAACTTATTCGAAACGTCGGAAAATGTCTACTACACAGTGTCAAGTCCAGGAAACACTTATCTATTATCTATACGAAAAATCCGATCTCCTCGGATGTAATACCATTTCGTTTCCTATAAATTTATCGACGTTTAGAACGAACCTACAGGTTTCTCTACAACGTCGAAGAAAGAATAAACCAAGCAAGAAAACAGCATGAAGCAGACTGCGAGCAGAGTCGGCCTCCTTCTTTATTCTGATTTCTTGCCTGACTTACTATTTGATCCTGAAGATGGAACCAATATTTTCCTCCGAAACATCCACTGACTTTAGCCGGATTACACGGAGTTATATCTCCCAAGACATAATTGCTCATTGCAGGTATCGAATACACTTAAGAATTTATCCAAGGCTTTGCTTGCCCTCTGATTTATGCTGGCTTTTTCGCATTTCTCTTCGACCCTGAATATAGAACCGATATTTTCCTCCGAAACGTCAGCTGACTTTAGCCGGATTATGCGGCGTTACATCCGAGAATGTATGAACCTTCAGATATTCCGAATTTGCCTGTACCACGGTCTGTTTATTGAAAATCTGACTTCTGACTCAGCACTGCATGACGTCACGAAATGGCGGGTGGAGCAGACATCCGCAACATCGAGAAACTGTTCTCCCACTAATGTCGAATAGTCACGATAAAATCTTGCTTACACTTACTTATACGGGCTAGATTCGTCTGGCTTGGGATAGGTACTGTACGTTTGCTTTTGTGAACACGGTAATGAAACTTAAGTGAAGGGTCAGAATTACTGGGATTTTGCACTTTCTCCACTTATCGGTATTTTAGAAACGGACCCAACAGAGCAGGTGTCTCTCTCTTCACCTGAAGACGGAAACAATGCAATTTCCGAAATGTTGTGTTCTTTAGAATACTGGACGAAGGTCAAAGTCCAAAAACTCAGTAATCTGAGTGTTATACATAAACGTCGCTTGTTCTTGGGCATGAACTCTCTTCGTCCGCTCCAATGCTGGGGTCGTGGGTTCGAATCCCACTCAAGGCATGGATGTCTGTGTGCTTTTATTCTGTTTGTGCCGTTCTGTGTGCAGGTAGAGGTCTGGAGACGAATTGATCGCCCGTCCAAGAAGCCCTACGGATTTTGTATGGATAAGGAAACTGGAAAAGCGGCCAGGGCCTAACAAGGGGCTCTAGAACCATAATGAAAAAATACACCATCCTTGAGAACCCCTTAGAATCTACTCATTAAGTGAAGAGACTGGTTACTATCTAAATGACCAAGGTTCGATTGTTTTCTTTTTTCAGTCCCTTTATGCAAATGTCGGGAAAGTGCCTGTAATTATGCTACTGCCGCGTCCTTCCAGATCCATTCTAATTCTTTCGCCTCTTTCCTTCCTACATTCCTAGATATTGTCATATATCCGGGGTTCCGTGACCAATAATAACGGGGTTTCTGTTGGTGAATAAATTTATTAATGCCTATACAATCAGCTCGTTCTCACAAGCAGTACAGCTATATCGTTGATTTCCACAATTTATAGTTTACCGTTACACATGCACTAGGATTCTCAGTCTTCACTAGCCGTATCCTAGTAACGGAATTAAAAGGATCTCACTGTGACTAGATCTTCTACTTACACACTAAGTCTTCACTGGCTGACTTCTAAGCCTTCTTAACGTCCCGTGGTTATCTTCTACCGACAACGCCGTTGTACTCCTTCAGCTCTTATTCTCCTGCTCTCTGTTGTACTCCTTGTATTCTTCTGTACTCCTGCAGCTGCTAGCTTCGGAATTCGACTCTCTTATATTTCCTCTACACGGACCACGCAACACAGAAAACACAGCCCCTCTATTGTTGTAGAAACCAGTTACCACGCAGTTGCCTACCAAGCAATTTCAGCGCGGACTACATAGAAAACGCCTTTCATTCTTGTCGCGTATTTATTGATCCGATACCCAGCAATGGATGTCCTTTACTGTCACGTGTTTTTGTGCGCATTACCCAGTAGCGGCTGTTTACCAAGAATCTGTCCCCGCAGGAACATGTATATCGAGCCGTTGCCTAGCTTGGGATCGTACGTCACAATATTAACGATGTTGCTAAATACATCATAAGTAAATTGAGTTGAGTTTCTCACAGCGATTGGTCCCACCTCCTGATGCTGTATAGTCCGGTAGTTCATTGAAGTTTAGGAGTAACGCGCTGTTTCCAGCTTCAAGTTTGAAGAGTATGTTATATTTCCTGGTTGCTCGTAGGGTTACTCTTCGATCCTAAAGATGGAGGCTGTATTTGTCTCCGAAATGTTGATGAACTTCTACCGGAATACATGGCTTCAGATCCCAGAATGTAATTGTCTTGAAAATATCGTTCCATGTTACCAAGATCTGCACAGTCCGAAAGTAGAGGCTGCCACACGCAACTTGCGCGTTCTTGCAGTGTGTCAGTTCCCTCGACGCAGGGTGACTGAAGCCAGTGCACTGCTGTAGTTCCCACAAGAATACGGCAACGGAACTTGAGGCCAGTAGGAAACTTTTCTGTTTCCCACAGGCAACCAGTGTCCAAATAATTCAGAGTTCTTGCCCCAGAGGCACTCTCAAACTGTTAAGGAGAAGTTACTTTGCTCAAAGTAAATAGTTGTTCGACGGCTTCTAAAACCTTCACCGAACCCGTGTGGAAAAGTAGTTCAGTTAACGTATACTAAGATTCTCTCATGACTTCGAGGTCGATTTTCATAGTGATTTCAAATCAACCCAATCTATATCCTAAAAATATCACGTGTTAGTTGCTAGTCACGGGGTTTGTTTTGGTAGTTAGATTTATATGACGCATAACTTCAACAGCCTCACTGATTTACACACTCAACAAAACACTAAGTGTTATATGTCTGTTAGTCGTTGCTTGGCAGCGGCTGCTAACAACTTGTACGAGCTGAATTTGCCATATATTATTTACAAGAATAATACAGATTTACTGTTGCCCTGTATAGAGATGCAGTGCAAGTATATTAACTTTGAATCTCCCGTTTCAGGTCTGGACTTACATATAATGTTGTCTTATCTTCCTCCTTATCGGAAAGCGCTACAATCAGTGAGTACAAATACGTATTAATTTTGAAGTTCCAGGAAATCGGACTTTTACATTTATTTAGCTCTTCCACCATGACTGCTTAGAAGAGTCACAGCTTTGGCGTTCTTTTCAGTCTGAATTTCGAAAGGAACTGCCTAGTCTCTCACTTGTACATAAAGAGTTCTATCACAATTATGATTGTCATTACATATTATCGGGTTGCCATAGCGTCAGATTGCCTTGTGTTAACTCACTTCATGAGCGTAAGTTATGCAGTAAGTCACGAATGAACGAGTAGTCTTTTAGTGTATCGTATCACCCAACTGTGAACAGCATTTTTCATTGTTCAATGCGAAATATCCAAATTCCTGATTGACTGTAACCGGATTAGTGAGGCTTTACTGTATCGTGTTAAACAGAATTAGCTATCCCAATTCTGTCTCATCAGGTATAAAGGGAAGATTTCTTTCAGTCGTATTAACTACATTGAGGTACGGTTAGTCTAAGTTTCTACAATTCCCTAACAAACTACATGGAGCAAAGTCCTGCATGAGGAGCTAGTAGTTGCTCAGCCACTCAAGATATTCCAAGTGTTTTACGGAACCCAAAGGTTCGTTGCCGCATACACAAACTCCAAACAATTTAGTATTATCCTCACGTTGATGTTTAGGTCTTCCTATTGGTCTCTTTCCTTCAAGGTTTCCCACCAGAACTTTGTACACACTTCTCTCTCTGGTGTATATGTGAGGTGAAAGAAGATAAAGTTATCCCTTTTATCATTGAACTAAGAACCACGCTGTGAAGATGTATGAGGGAGTGGAGATGTAGCTCCACCATATCCTCTTCACTTAATATAAAAAAGACCGAGTTCCATTCTCACGCAGAACTACAGGCGAAATTAGAGTTTTGTATATTTTAATGTTAATTGGGTTTAATTAATCCCAGACTGACTGTGGGACGGTAATTTTTAATTTGTTGGAGTTTTGCCTCTGCTCTTCATGCATGCATTTATAGCTGATGTATGTGTCCAGGGGCCGACTTTACATTTATTTTCACTCTGTGATTAAAGAGAAATACTACATTGAAGCCTGGTACAATATATTAACCATTCGGTAGTTGACTAACCAAATTTTGAGCGGTGGAAGCTCCAGTGTTTTATGTTCATTTAAATAACTAGGAACTAACTACTCCATATTCAAATTCCATCCAGGCCTCGACACCATACCACTCACGGAATTATGTTTTATTTTTATGTGTGTCGATAACTTCATTATGTCTAACGAGAAGGGTTGTGACACTGTAATATATATGAGTGTTAACACTCTTTTTTGATCGTTATAAAAATACATAAAGTACAATTGCTGAGCTACAAAATTACATTAACAGTGATTCTATATTTCATGTATTCCCCCGTCCGATTTATGTATATACATATACTTTTACAGTGATAAAAGGCCTTGATTTATGAATTAAAATTATTCTAAAGATAAATTTTAGACTCCGCAGTCCTGCTGAGAATGCGAAATGGAGCAGTAATGTGAAGAGAGCGACTGACTTGGAGGGTACGAACCCAATAACTTTTCTCCTTCCTTCTCTGTCTGCTTATGTTTCTTACAGTAGAATTTGGGACAAGCAAGGAATTCTAATTTCAAATAAAGGCGTTGTTGGATCAAACGACTAACGGGGAAAGCATGCTTTAGAAAATGTAATGTACTTTAAATATACAGGGTCATCAAAAATATATTCGTTAGTTGCAGTGGAACTGAATATTTTTAGTCCATGTATTCATTGAACTCTTTAGCGCAGTTTCAGTCATCTTGGCTCATGAAGAGTTATATCTTCTGATATATAGCGCAATGTATTCCATTAAAAGTCGCTCGACGTTTCGGAGTAAAATATCGCCTCCATCTTCAGGGTCGAAATGCCAAGAAAGAAACCAGAGTGGAAACAGATGGCAAGGAGATCTAACTGCTACTTGACTTTCAACGTACAACACGAAGTTATATATCAGAAGATAGAGACCTTCATAACCACCGGTGTGAGAACCTAAAATCCTATCTTGGCTCGTTTTCGGGAGGTACTCAGTTCGAATCCTGGTTGAGTATTTATGTTGTTTTCTCAGTCCCCTCCCCCTCCCAAAGGAAACCGTGGGATTGGAATTGTGTTCGGCCACGACGAGCTAGTCATAGCATGCTATGTATTCTACTTGCTGACAGTGGCACAAAATATCCATCAGAACACATCCATGTAATCCCTGGCGCTTCGTCACAGAGGCATCTGTCCTTGTTCTTAATTAATTAATTAAGCTCCATGACATGAAGACGTAGGGGTATGGAGGCATAGCTCCGCCATTCTTGTCCTCCGCGCTAGATGGAGTTGAGTGGTCAGTTTCACAATTTGACAGCTTTACTTCCGGGGAAGGAACCCCCACAAACCATTAGATTAAAGGCTGCGTGTCCTCCAGAGACGGTCTGGACACTGTGGAGAAGAGAAACTTATTTTGCCTCTGCCGGGAATCGAACACAGGCCGTCCAGCTCGTAGCGCATTGATATGCGTACTGAATTACATGGGCTTCGAGTGGAACAGAAGGGATTCGAATTTCTTATGAAAGCGTTATTGGTTTTACCAAGAAACCACGAAGGTAATTCGGAAATTACGAAGTACTGGAACACGCAGGGTCGTCATAAAACGGACTCGGTAATTGGACTTAAGAAAATGAGTACTGAGTTTTACATCACGTAACAATTCTGAGTGCAGCTGTTTGAGGAACTGAAGGCAGAAGTTACAGCTCGAAAGCTTCACCACACAGACACTAAATAGTGCTGTGTAAAGTTTATTTCGTTATGTCGCACTAGATTCTCAGCGACTGTGTATGGAGTATATCTTTATGCGATAAAGCGGCTGGGACGTGAAGCTGACTACTCATTTCCACCTAGTGTCGAGGCAAAGAATGGTGGAGCTATACCTCTACTGCCTCATACGTCTTCATGGCGTTGTGCTTAATTAAGCACGGGGGCAACTTTGCCTTTTAGATTTACTTTCTTCGGAGTCCGAGCGCCATATCTGTTAACGATAAGGACATATTGGTCAAGGGGATCTCAATCATCATAAATATTAATTTTAAAATTAATTTTCTAGTAAATATTCATAATAGGCCGCGCCATAGCTCAAGCGGTTAGTCGCTGGCTTCCCACCGAGGCGGCCCGGGTTCGATCCCGGGTCTGGTCAAGTGGGATTTGTGGTGGACAAAGTGGCGCTGGGGCGGGTTTTCTCCGAGTACTTCGGTTTCCATTGTCAGTCTTCATTCCACCAAATTCTCCGTCATTATAATCACCCGGGGCAGGCTACAATAGGCCAATCAGTGGCCGCCGTGCCGAGTGGACCCAGTTGGACTCCACCCCTCACTAAGCGAATTAAAAAAAAAGATTCATAATTAATGTGTGTAAGTTTATTCGCACCTTGAACTGTAATCCTGTAGAGTATCCGTGGCACAGTTGGTAGTCCTGTTTGAGATCGATGAGACGGAATACAGGATGAGAACGGTTGTCGGGGAAATGGTTGTGTTTGCTTGGGGTGGAGGGGCCTCAAGAAGAGAGGACCGGCACGGAGGGTCAGCTGGACTGATAACCCAACATCCGTTTTTCTTTTTCGATTCGTTCCTGATGATGGAACGACTTAAAACTGCCGTGGAAATAAGGAAATAGAAAACAGTGACATATAAACTATTCCGAGGTAATGTTTCCAGAGAAATAAAAGCTGCAGTGGTTTTTTAATAAATCAAACTGCGTTTCAGTTTATTGTTACCATGGAAATGAAGGATGAATAATTGAAACGAATTGCAAGAAACTAGGCTACGGCGATTGTTCCAATGAAAATGAAACGGAAGTAATTAAAGTAAATTGAAACATTTTAAATATGCGATGCTAATGCAGTGTGTATTTCAGAACTTTGGCGAATTGAAAGGTTTGATTAAAAATGCGGCATGACTTCAAGAAGGAGATATGATTATAATTTTTTTTGTAGGAAACAACTCCAGACGCCAAACGAAGTATGAACATGTTTGAATTAATCTGCAGCTTCTGTGAAATTGTATTTACATCACTCTAGCATGGAATACGTTAACTTCTCAGAAATATACTAACAATATAGCTTTCAATCTCCATCTTCTCACAAAAACATGGTTTTGAAACGGAAATGAAATAGGCATTACGTGAAAAAAGAAACAATGGACTGTGCTGTATATATCGGATGCTCCATGTTGTGACAAGCTCAGTTTACTGGTTATCTGCATTTGAGTGACATCTGTGGGGGAAAATTGCATTTACTTACACAGTACCTCGTCATTTGATGGATTGGCATTGGCTTGTAGCAACCGTAGCCAGTCAGATGCTGGGATAGGCAGTGTGTTAACAGTAGAAGCGAAACTGGAGTAGACTTTCCTTTGCACACTAGCAGAAAATTTGTGGGACAATGCGTTGTTAAATGTACACTCATTGCTAGGCAACGTGTTGGTAAACAAGTTACCGCGTAGACATATTCTTGGTAAAGAGTCCGTTGCTAGGCTACGCTACAATAGATGAGGCTGTTTTCTATGCGGTCTGCACCAAGCAACAGTCGAATAACGGGGTTATGCAACCCGCTTCTAAGCGACGGCTCGGTAATCACGCTTCGGCGTAAACACTGACGTGAGCAACAATAGAGATTGTGTTTTCTGTGGGGTCTGTGCAGTGTTTATAAGAGAAGTGGATGCAGTGTTAAGAGTTAGAGAAGTTTGCGCTGTCAAGGGCCAGCAGCATATACAAAAGGCAGACCCGTCCTCTCGTCAGAGAGGGCGCCCCACAGAAAACAAGATCGTAACTGTCAAACAGTAATAAATATCTGGCCACGAGCCCCAGATTGGGCTCGACACCAAGACTGACTGACTGACTGACCGACTTTCAGTCTCAATGTGACTTTGACTTTGACAGAGTTCAGGGGCAGTTTCGAGTCAGCCGTAAGCTGGAGGAGTGAATCCAGAAGAATTTTTAGTTCCGAGGTTCCAGAGTAGTTGAAGACGAAATTGCAAGAACACTTCATAGTGACTTGAAGCGCTAGTTCCTGTGTCAGAGATCCGTTGCTAGGAGACGGCTAATAAAAACTTAGAATCCCAGTGAGTGTGCAACGGTGGACTGGAAACTGTGTAAATCAGCGATAGCGCTGTATTAATTGTAATTAAGAGAACCTTTAACCGAAGTGCTAATAAATCCAATCATCTGAACAAGAACCAGTTAATTTCGTCACGCGTACCCCCATACACGTGACAATATTTATAATATGAAATAGTGTGTATAGACTACATAAGCGTAGAGACTAATGGCTGGCGTTTGTGAAAACGGTAATGAACCTTCTGGTTCTATAAGGGGCGAGGAATTTCTTGTTTACATAAGCAACTGTTAATTATGTAAAATGGGGGAATATACCCCATTTAGTAAGGCAGTTGATTATGAAAATTTTAAACGATGTTTAACTCCGTATTATACTTAATGTTCCGACGTTTTGAACTGCGGAACTTTTTACGGAAAATTGGTATAGATTTCTATTTGAACTTAGTACAATGTAGAATGTCCCGAAATTACGAGAAAGTTCGTTTATCGGCACTGAGCGCACAGCCTAATCAAATTATCTTCAACTCTGTAACGGGGAAAAATGTCAGGTCAGAAATGAAACTCAAAACTTAATGATCGAGGAAGTGATAATGTGCTACCTGGTCATGACTATCGCTCAGATGGGGTGGGAGACGTTGTAGCTGAGTATGGAGTAACCATCAAATGATGGTTAGCAAGGGAAAACAAAAGAGTTGTGTAATAACCTTCTTCAGTGCCACATTGTTCACCAAGAATACACTTTTGATTGAACTCAAGATTTCAAGTTAAGATTTCAGTGGATAGGTGTCTGAGATATGCCACGGCAACGGTGTAGACCCACTATACTAAATTTGATAGCAATCTTTCAATGGTTTCAGATATGAGACATGCTGGGAAACATACATGATCTATGTTAATGTGTTCATTATTAGAATTTCTTGCAAATTTTGATTCTGATTGGATCCCCTATGGGATCCACGGTTGCTCTGAAAATGCGGTCAGCACAGAAATCGACAAATGTTTCGTTGGAAGTGCTTCTGGTTTTTGTGGAATATTTTCAAATGATCTACGATTTCGCGGTGATTTAAAGAACAATCTGACCCAGGACTTGCTTACAGCAAGGCACTGTCGTGTGAAAAGGCAGCTTAATTCGGTTACATCAACCCCTCTGTTTTACTGTTATCTCTCAGCATAAAAAACAACTTTTCCCCTCTTCACTTTTTTGACGCGTTTAAGAGCAGATCAAGTTGATGGAATATTCCCTGTCGTTCAATTCAGAATTCCTTTCAGCAATGTATGAGTAATAAACGCAATTGTCGGATTTGAGGTTCTCTGAGGCTTATTGGCGTTTGGGGTGTCATAGCGCATAGCCTACCAAGGTCATTATCAAAGTTTCTGAGGAATTTGCTGTCTCCATCTTCAAGTCAGAAGAATCATAGACGGTGACACTGGTAATGGTCTAGCAGAGTACATAGCATTGCACCTCAGTGACAGTAAGCTTCAGAGAAATGTAAATATTAAGATATACTGTATATTGTCACGTGTAAGCCACTAGAGACGGGGTTTCCATTGTTAATTAAATTTATTGAAAATTTCTAACTCCTAACTAAGGGTAATTGTAAAAGTTGGCCGCGCCATAGCTCAAGCGGTTAGTCGCTGGCTTCACACCGACGCGGTCCGGGTTCGATCCCTGGTCTGGTCAAGTGGGATTTGTGGTGGACAAAGTGGCACTGGGGCAGGTTCTCTCCGAGTATTTCGGTTCCCCTGCCAATCTTCATTCCACCAATTGCTCCACAATCACCCTCACCTATCATCTGGGTCTGGTACAATTGGCCAGAAGTGGCCGCAGTACAAAGGAATTAGTCCCACCCCACTAGCAATAAAAAAATTAAAAAACTGTAAAAGCTTCACGGGTCTACACAGTCGACAAATCACTATAGCACACTTCTCATTCTATTTATAACATGTTGCATGAGTTACATAATAGGTCACGAATGAGTGTGCAGTCGTTTATCTCATTCTGTTTTGTTTATTCCGTATGAACAATGTTTTGATGTGGATACTTGAAGTGTACTATACCATATAAAGGAGACGGTTTATGTTTCACTGTTTATATATGTTATTCGTGGAAGATGTCGTTAAATGTAGACCTCGGCGTATCATTCGATAATATTTAAGACTAAAAAGGAATAAGGTAGAAAACAGAGAAGAGAACTCCATGAAAAGTGATTAAACTTACCCCTTAGTTCTCAATTGGTGTTTCAGTAATACATAATATTTAAGGAAGACTTACTTCAGTGATGATGTCATAACTCAGAAGAACACGGTAGCAACATCTGAAAAACTATCCCCTCCTTTGCCTTAGGGGAAGGTGAGGGGGATGCAACCACGATAGACAATAGGATCAGGTGATGGAAATTGCTCTTCACAACTAGGTAGACGCCCCAGAGTAGAGAAACCCTGGGAGGGCTGACCAACAAATATCAATATGTTATTCTACTATTATATGCTCATAATTCCTTCCTACATATTCCGTCGTAAGGAACGATAGTTCTAGCATCTTAAGCCACTGGAACTGAGTAGACGGCGTCTACCGGCGTCTACAAGCGTCTACGGATATTTTCAGCCCTGGTTAGGGTAGTGGGCCCAAGAAATCGACGGTTCTACCCGTGAACATTCGAATATAACATGAGTACCTACCACACAAACATGACATCCGTTGCTATGGATACTGAACCCCTAAATACGGCTTAATATAGCATACTGCCCAATCTCTGAAGTCTAATTCCGATTTACGATCACGTCGGTTAAACGGATCATGTATCAGATAAAGCGATGGCCGTCATTAAAGGCGACGGAGAAAGACAAATGAAATACAGTCGGTTTTAGAGCAAGCAGATCTGCAAAATGAGTTTAGCAAAGTCAGACCAACCCGTTAAAATGAACGGAATATAACCGCGTTAACCGTAGCTAACAAATGGGACCCACGTGACGGAACGGACTCATGTAACCAAGGCGATTAAACAGTCATGAACTTTCGCTTTAACAATTAAATTAAATTTAGATGAGTAATTGTTTATTTTTGAGCTGTGTTCATATGACGCGTTCGCAATGAAGAGCAGCAAAATTGCATATATTACTTTCAAAATATATCTCTGCTCACATGTAACAACTCAAGAACAGCTGAACGGATTTCCATAAAATTTTATATAGGAGGGAGTCTTGTCGGAACATCCATATGTTAAATGGTACTACAATAACGGACACTTTGCGCGAAGGCCTATATGCGGTTTTGCAAGTATTTTGAACGTAACTCGCGGAGCGAAAATATTTTGAATAAAAAAATATATTCTCGAGAAGGATGAAATATACATTTTATATTCAGTACATTTATCCATAAGCCTTGCAGTTTTAGATATAATTGAACTCATGAAGATACAGTGTGATTCTGAATTATTGTTTTGGTGTCTGTGAACTATAATTTTCAAACCGGAAATAAAAATTAAAATTCCTTACGGAATATGAAAATATATCCACAGCATTCATTCTATAGCTAATGAATCTTTACGAGTTTCCTTTTCATATTCGTCAGCAGTTTTATTTTATTGATTCTGATTTGAAAATTATAGGTCACAGAAACTGCGACAGTAATTTAGAATTATCCTGTATTTTGCGGTGTTATTCACTCAACTCAAATGTTTTTATTCCATATAAATCAAACAGAATTGTCGCCCCTTTTCCCGGGTTAATGTAGCCGTCACTGAAACAATATAAAGCTAAGTACTAATTGAAAGTTTACACAGTGAACAACACTCGACTTAAGAGTTAAAAAGTATTCTGTCTTCAGGGATATCGTATATCTTATAGTCTGGTAAAACTTACCGAATTTACGCAGTAATGTAATACACGTAGTTCCACTCTCACGATAAAGTGCAAGTAAAGCAAGCGAGAAGAGTAAACAAGAAGTTCTGGGAAGAACTAGTCGCCTAATTTCCTTTCAAATGACACGAATAGCATAAAAATGGAAAAGAATTAAGGAGACACACAGACGGCCCGTTGCCTAGCAACGATATGGTAAAGACACAGATACACAGCGAGGCGATCTCATAAGTCTCATAGGCTAAAATATTAAGGAAGTACACTTAAACACAGACGGACAGCAAGCTACAAAGCCCAACCGGTTAATTCTGTTTAGGGAAACAGTGGCTGTTTATTGTGGGAACCATACTGAACACACAGATACACTGTGTGGGCAGAATATATAGCAATTCGTTCCGTACCTCACAGGAAACACATTACGTCTCCGCTACAAAGCCCAACCGGTTAATGTTGTTTAGGGAAACAGTCGCTGTTTATTGTGAGAACCATACTGAACACACAGATACACTGTGTGGGCAGAATATATAGCAATTCGTTCCGTACCTCACAGGAAACACATTACGTCTCCGCTACAAAGCCCAACCGGTTAATGTTGTTTAGGGAAACAGTCGCTGTTTATTGTGAGAACCATACTGAACACACAGATACACTGTGTGGGCAGAATATATAGCAATTCGTTCCGTACCTCACAGGAAACACATTACGTCTCCGCTACAAAGCCCAACCGGTTAATGTTGTTTAGGGAAACAGTCGCTGTTTATTGTGAGAACCATACGGAACACACAGATACACTGTGTGGGCAGAATATATAGCAATTCGGTCCGTACCTCACAGGAAACACATTACGTCTCCGTTACAAAGCCCAACCGGTTAATGCTGTTTAGGGAAACAGCCACTGTTTATTTTGAGAACCATGCGGAACACACAGATACACTGTGTGGACGGAATACAGAGTTTTATTGTGTTAATGCGGCTGATACACCACTGGACTTTAAAGGTTAGAAACTTGGACTGTTGTGTAGTAAGTTCCGTAGGCGCTATTCATGACGGTTCTCTCAGTTGGGGAAATCATATGAAGTTGAAATGAACTCAAGATTTCTTTGTGTTGAAGGTCAAGACTTTTTGTGGCTTAGACTACAAATGCCCTTGGGTTAGGCATGTATATGGCCAGTGAATTTTGTTTCCTCCTTGGAAGAACAATATTTTCTTTACTTTTATTTTGCTTTTATAAAGTCCGAACTTGAATCTGAAGAGCAGTTAAAGTTCCGCTTAGGCCTCACTGTTCCGCACTTCGGTTGTGACTAACAGTAGGACTCACCATATAAATACCGTAAGCAGGAAATTGTTTGTTATTTTCTTGTTGTTTCGTTTTCATTTCGTTTCTATAGAAACGGTTTGCAAAAGTGGTCTAACTTACACATTATTTCGGTCCGCAAACAAGTTACGTTGAAGAAAGCAGTCTTCTGGGATTTGGCACCGTGTATATGTGGTGTTAACCGACGTTTCGGAGGAACGTATCGCCTCCATCTTCAGGGTAGAAGAAAAAATATAAGAATTCTGCAAGCGGAGAGACCGTCAGAACCGGTAAAAGCAGAATGTGAGACAGACAGTCTGCTTTTACCGATGGAAAGGTAGGAAGAAAATAAAGGTGCAAACGTTTTATAGAAAATGAAGAGATTTCACATTGAGTTTTCATCCGCCATTGCACTAAACGTAAAGGTAAAATTACCCCTGCTCTTAATTAACCACAATGCCATGAAGAAGTCTGTAGGAGTGAAACTGTAAGTTCACAACTCCTTAACTTTGATTTCCTGGCCTATCCCCCTTCCCCAGGGAAGAAGCCCACGGTACCCATTGGATGAGAGGCTGGTTAGACCTGTTCCCTGTCAGTACACTGTGGAGAACAAAATGTCAATTGCCGGGAATCGAATCCTGATTCTTCGACCACCAGTCTATATTCGCTATAGCGACTGAACCAAGTCCTATTGTGTACTACTGCCACCGGGCTAAAACCCAATTGCAGTATAATAAATAATATATATATATTACATTAATTATGAATAACTTTGATTATTTTTCTCATTCTTTAATGCTGTTACATAGTTATCTCCGTTCTAATTACCGTATTGTAAAGAATATTGTCACATGTATGAGTGACCATAGACGGGGTTTGGATTGGTGATTGTATTTATTGAGCACTCACAGTTCGTATCTACAAGTAACTGCAGCACTATCGCTAATTCACACAATCTGCATTTCACTACAGCACGTACTAATTCTTCTTAGTCCGCCTTGTCTTCACCAGTCGCTGTCTGGTAACGGCATCAACTATGTCCTCTGCTTCCGTGCTCACGTTCTTATCGGCTGACGAATGTTTCACAACTGTCTACTCTCAACTGAAATCGACTCCACTCCACTGCACTGCACTAACTTAACTCAGTCAGAGTTTCTTTACGACTGGAGGTTTATCTCCAATTAGTTGGTCTTAGCACCAACCCCTTGAGACTCACTACCAGCATTTTTTCAATTAAACATTTTCGGTCAGAGTCTTTCTGTAACATCCTCCCTCACGAGAGCATGGGTCTGTCGTTGACAATTTCTGCTGGTCCTCGCCAGCGGAGTTATTCTCGTGTCTGAATCTGGCGGGACTCGTAACCGTATTTTAGTGTCCCCGGTTCGAGACTTGCCCAACCTGGAGGGCCAGGTCCCCGTATTTATATCCCTCATGGAACATAGTGGTCCAGTTATGCCCCCAGGCACTGGATTCCCTTTTCGTTGCCTCATACTACTCACAGGGTATTAGAACCTGCCTCTACACGGACGTCTAACTAAATTAAACTGAACTCGGTCGGTCCTGTGGCATAGCCTCGGAGCAGACCACATAGAAAACACCGCTTGTAATAGGTTCTTCTATTGTGGCGTCACGTAGTTTTCACACGACCGCATGGAGAACACAGCTTCCAAGTTAGTCCGTTTATACGTGTTAGGAATCTGTTGCCAAGTAATGGTCGTTGTTTACAGCGTCATTACTTATCGACGGTTCTACATGCTACAGTATATTGGGGATTGGAGGTATAGCTCCGGTAGAATGGTGATTCGCAAGGGGAAACCAAAGGAACGCAGTGACACTTCGTCCAGCACGAATCTCACATGGGATTGATCTCGAGGCTCCGCTTTCAGCTATGGCATGGGTTATCCAAATCTCACCAAAATTACAAATAATTTTCCACCCCTGAATGGAAGTGACTGATGTGGCCCTAGTTCACCTACACTAGCGCCACTCTGTGTCTTAAGATGTGCAAAATACTTTTCCAGAGGAGAATTCATTATTAGAGTCTAGGGGCTTAAAACCCCTTTTTCAGTACTCTATGGTTCAATCTCTTTAAAGGCATGGCCGGTAGGAGGGGAAGGGAGGAGAAGATGAAATGCTCGAGATTACAGGAGAATGAGAAGATGGGCCTATAGGGTGATCATCAAATTAGTTTACGACATTAAATTTATTTCGCGTTACTCCTGATATTGCAGTTTATTTCCTTTTCTTTTTTGATTAGAGGTAACCCTTCTTTTATGAAGACTCGAATTGTGACATTTCTTTGATACGAGCCTTTTATAATGAAGCGCATACCCTCGGCTTTGCTTGACATCCGAAAACGAACTTCCTCGTCCGAAATACCGCCAAAACAAAAATTAACGCGGCGGAGAACGAAAACAAACGAACTCAACATGTTCAGTCCGTTGACCTTACGCTCCATTCTGATGTGGATCTTGTTTTATATAGTGTGTTAACTTTTTTTATTTTATAACATGATATGCTATCCAATATTGGTCGCAAAATTTGATGTTTCCTGCGAGGGATCTGACGGTCTCACAACAATGGCAGTCTTCTGGGATATAATGCCGTGTAAAAGTCAACCGACGTTTCGGAAGAACATTTCTCTTCCATCTTCAGGGTCGAAGAAAAACCAAGCAAGAAACGAGCATGAAGCAGATGGCAAGCGCTGCGACATTGTGTCAGGGAGCCTAGAAATCTTGTGTGTTCATAGATTTCATTTCAGACAATAAAATTGGCAGTCTATATTTTTCATGAAAAGTTGTGATCTTTTAGGAATATAACCTCGAATGGGAAACAGCGATTCGAATTATGAAGTTTCGCTTTACGAACCTTTACAGGAACGTAACTATTCATAACAGCGGGGGCTGCCTCTATTTCACGAAATTGTCAGGAGTTTGACTACAGTGTTAAATGGTAGGATGAATGATTAATTAGTACGGATTTGGAAGGAAGTGGTCGTGGCCAACTCGAAGCAGTGTCCTAGGATTTCCCTGGAAAAAATAAGGAAAACCGAGAAGAAACTTAGAATGGCGAATGCTAATCTGCAATGTCTGAATGAAGGACATTTCACAGATAAAATTTTCAGGGCGGTGAAGATTTTTCTTGTGGTCTTCTGGTTTATGACATTGGAGGAACTTGCTGTGTCCATATTCATATTGTTTTCAACTCCCGGTATATACAGATTGCATGGTGTCGTAGTGCTGAAGACCGTAATTTAAATATTGTGTAGTTACTAACAATTCGCTTGTTCACTGTGATTGGCAAGCCGTGAAGTGGCACCTCCAACGGCGTTCCCGCGAACTCATTGCATCTGAGGCGGAGAATATGTTACGTAGAGAGAGAGAGAGTTACATTGTACGTAATGCCCATCACGTGTTTTTGATTTCTGTCTTGTGTTTTCTTTCCGTCTGATTAACTCCATGGAGCCTAGTCCATCATACGAAACTAATATTTTCTCAACCTGTGAAGGTATTCCCTATATTTTATTGAACCAAACAAATTAAAGCCTTATTCGCAAGAGCCTGAACTACATAAACCCAGTCCTCTCCCTCCCATTCCGTTTCTTTAACATAAATTTTAATATTATCCTTCCATATATACATGGATAATTGTGTTTCGTTTCCTACAGGTTCTCCTTCCAGTGTTTTGTATAGGTTTTGCATAAGTAACCAAGACGTGCAGCTACTCAGAGACTTCCCAACATTATACTGAACCCGAAGTACATTGTCGTGTTCACAAGAGCCCTCCACTGGTGCCGATCTTGAGCCACATCAATTCAGTACTTATCCACCCATCTACGTCTTGGTCTTCCTAGTGATTATTTCCCTCTGGCTTTCCCACGAATATCCTAAATGCATTCGTCTTCTCACTCCATTCGTGCTCAAATATGATGTCCATTTTCCTTAACTTAGGTCGTTAATCGTAATAATTTCCAGGTCCGCGGTCCTTTGTGTCATTTCGTAACAAGTTTATTTTTTAATATGAGGAGTTGTTAGCCCCACACCTAACCTTCCCACCTGGAGGACCACCCATTGTCGTCTGTCCGTGACTGCTTATTCAACATATTCGCATCTACCCTCCATACCTGGAGGGCGTCTCCTCCATCCTGAGGACGCGCTATGCCATCGTGATTAAGAGTTAGACAAAATATGTAAGGACATGTAGAGGGGCCCCTTTATCTGTGACGGGAATTTGTCCAAGTATTCATGAGTGCCCTTCTCAAAAGAAAGCCGTCTGAACTAGGTAGTCAAAGCAGGAAACTGGGCTCTGACTTCAAAGCGATATCTAGCGAGATTTCTCAGCCCCTTCCACCCTAGAAACAGGCTTCTTAAGCAAGGGGGTGATGAAAGGGTTGGCTGGAGGTTTTGCCAGGAGTCGAGCGGGTAGCAGATTCATATAGAGGGGCAGAGAGGGGACTGCAGACCCACGCAAGGAACGGAATTATGTTTGTTTTATACTGCAGAAGTTCATTCTTGCAGTTTATTTCTGGTTTTCGATTAATGAATTCTGCGCGCTTCTTGGTCTCTCTGCTCATTCACACGCGAACGTACTGCGGTGCACAAGTTATTTTCCCTTTTATTCTAAAATTTCACACGTTTAACACCTTAAAACGCGTTGGTTACTCTACATGTAACCTGTTTTAACATTAAAAATCAGTGCATCTCTCTCACAGCGTATTCCTCGATTTTGTATGTTTCTCATAATGAAGAGCGACTGGGCAAATTGACTCAACGGGTAATGCCTCTGGTTTGTATTAACGGGAGGAAGTCGCCATTCGAATCTTGCCCCTGGTGCCGACTATAATGCCTGTTTTAAGCGGGTTTCTTCACTCCTTGCATGCAAATTCCTGGAAAATACCTCGATTAACCCTCTAAAGAATTAATGTCTTCTAAATAGTACATAAAAACTCATTGCATACCTCACAGTAAACACATTACGTTTCCATTACAAAGTCCAACCGGTTAATGCTGTTTAGGGAAACAGTCACTGTTTATTGTGAGAACCATACGGAACATACAGATACACTGTGTAGGCAGAATATATAGCAATTCAGTCCGTGCCTCACAGGAAACACATGACGTCACCGCTACAAAGCCCAACCGGTTAATGCTGTTTAGGGAAACAGTCGCTGTTTACTATGAGAACCATACGGAACATACAGATACACTGTGTAGGCAGAATATATAGCAATTCAGTCCGTGCCTCACAGGAAACACATTACGTCTCCGGTACAAAGCCCAACCGGTTAATGCTGTTTGTTGTGAGAACCATACGGAACACACACATACACTGTGTGGGCAGAATATATAGCAATTCAGTTCTTACCTCACAGGAAACACATTACGTCTCCGGTACAAAGACTAAGCAGTTAATGTTTACTGACAGCGTTGCTTAATAACCTATGCAAAAATGTTTGCTCACCATCGTTTTATTTATTTATTTTTCAAATTTGACACAATATTACCCTTATGCGACTCTACGTAACTTATTCAAGTAAGAAATGGAGTTTCGGAAGAGGTTGTGTCACTAAAACTCGAATTTGGATTTCAAGTTAGCACTGAACGCTTTGTTCAGTGCAGCTCTGGAAGAAATTTGACAGGGGTTTAAATGTTTGTACTGGACATTAGGTCTGGGAGAGGTAACTGTGAAGAATGAAGTCTCCTAAGATGTAACTACTTGCAGTCCGGTAAGATTTTACAGATGTTTCGGAGGAACATATTTCTTCCATTTTCAGGATCGGAAAATAAGCCAAACAGCCAGCCAGCAAGACGCAAGCAGACCTGTTCTTGTTTCTCTCTGTTTGTCTACGTTTGTCTTTCTCTTCGACTCTGAAAGTGCATACAGTAGGTTCCTCCGGAACGTCGATGAACTTATACCAACACATCTGTAAACTTCTACATGATTGTAATACTCTCTTCATGTTCTTTCTGTGGTTTCAAGGAAAATGCATTCCCTCTAGTTTCGTCTAAGAAGCGGTGCCGAGATGCGGCACGGTCAGCGTGTGCCCATCACAGTGGCCGCGCGGTCTAAGGCATGAGCCGTCTTCACCCACTCACATACTGGGTTCATGTGTTCGAAACCCACTTGAGACGTGGATGTCTGTGTGCATTTATTCTGTTTGTTATGTCATGTGTGTAAGGTAGCGAACTTGCGGCGGGCTGATCCCCCGTCAAAGGAGTCCTATCGACAGTGTAATAATTGATGAGACCGAAAAAGCGGCCTAGGTCCAACAAAAGGACTTGTAGAGTTATAGATGGATGGTCAACGTATGAGAAGTCCTTCTGCTGTTAGCTAGGGCCAGACGGGGTCTGATAACCACCTGGCGTGTAGGTCTACATCCAGTTGATGATACGCAATTGCTTCTGTTCTTGGGGGGGGGGATGAATATGAACCCTCACATTAACGTATCTCTGCGGGTGATGGAAGGTAACTCGAAGTGAGAGAAAGTTTTGATGTAGCGACAGTTGAACCATGATCTAATCCCCTCTCATCTGTAAACAGTTTAAGTTAAAACTGTTGGCACACGTTACAAGATACAAGCTGAAGTGCTCAGTTACTCCTCTCAAGCTGGGACAAGGCGTAGAAAACTCTAAGCATTGCCTTTGTTATACTTTTTTGTCTCTACCTTCCTTCTTTGTTTCTTTCTGTCGTCCCTCCGTATTTCTTATTACCCTCCTGCCTTCCTTCCTTCCTTCCTTCCTTCTTCTCTGTATCTTTCCATAAGCCTTCCTCGCCTGACTTCCTTATCCCGTTTTCTTCTTTCTTTCTCTCGTTCTTTTGTTTTTCTGCCTATGTTCCTTTCCTTCCTCCTCCAGTTGAACCTGATTTTCTTATTTGTTTCTTCCTGTTCTCAGATATCTTCCTTTTCCTCGTTTTTTTATCTTATTCCCCTTAGTGTTCGTTTGTTCATGTTATACTTTTCGATTTACTTCCGTTCTTTTCCCTTCCTCTCTTCTGAATTCCCTTCCTTCTTTCGCATTAAGTTAAATTAGGTTAGGTTAGGTTAATTCAGGTTTGCTCAGTAGACTTGTGCGCATCAAACAGTAACTGAGGGGTACCATTCCCTGTTGTTAAGTTAGGTGAGGTGAAGTGAGGTGATGTGAGTTGAGGAGAGCTGGGTTGACGTGACGTGAGGTGACGTGAAGTGACGTGATATGACTTGGCGTGATTTGACGTGACTTGGCGTGACTCGACGTGACTTGACGTTAATTGACGTGACTTGGCGTGATTTGACGTGACTTGACGTGAGGCGAGACGGGGCGTGGTGAGGCGAGGCTAGGCTAGGTTAGGTTAGGTTAGGTTGGGGCAGGTCAAGTTAGGTTAGGTTAGATTTGGTTAGGTTAGGGTAGTTTGGGTTAGGTTAGGCTACGTTATGTTAGGTTAGCTTGGCGCAGGAGACTTGTGCGCATCAATCAATAACTGAGGGCCACCATTCCCTGCTGTTAAGTTAGGTGAGGTGAGGTGACGTGACGTGACGTGACTTGACCTAACTTGACGTAACTTGGCGTGAGTTGACGAGGCTTGGCGTGACTTGACGTGACTTGAAGTGAATTGACGTGACTTGGCGTGACTTGGCGTGACTTGACCCGACGTGACTTGGCGTGATTTGACATGACTTGACGTGACTTGATGTGACTTGACGTGAGGCGAGGCGAGGCTAGGCTAGGTTAGGCTAGGCTACGTTTGGGTAGGTTAGGTTAGGTTGGTTTATGTTAGGTTAGGCTAGGTTACATTAGGTTAGGTTAGGTTTGCGCAGTAGACTTGTGCGCATCAATCAGTAACTGAGGGGTACCATTCCCTGTTGTTAAGTTAGGTGAGGTTAGGTCAGGTGAGGTGAGATGAAGTAACATGAGGTGACGTAACGTGACTTGAAGTAACTTGGCGTGACTTGATGTGACTTGACATGACTTGGCGAAACTTGACGTGACCACGTGATGGCGTGACTTACCGTGACTTGACGTTACTCGACGTCACTTTACGATAATTGACGTGACTTCACGTGGCTTGACGTGATTTGAGGTTACTTGACGTGATTTGATGTTACTTGACGTGACTTGGCGTGACATTGCTCGATTTGACTTGACTTGACTTGACGTGAGGCGAGGCGAGGCGAGGCTAAGCTGGGTTAGGTTAGGTCTGGGTAGTTTAGGTGAGATTAGGTTACGTTGGGTTAGGTTAGGTTACGAATGCGCAGTAGACTTGTGGGCATCAATCAGAAACGGAGGTGTACCATTACCTGCTGTTAAGTTAGGTTAGGTTAGGTTAAGTTACATTCGGATAAGTTAGATTAGGTCAGGTTAGGTTAGGTTAGATTATGTTATATTTTAGCGTCCTGTTGCACTGATTCATGTCCATGATTTATTCTGACCGTCTTACAGTGCATACATTTATTCACCTTACTCTTCTCTCTTGCACTACATGTTTCAGCACTAAAGTACCATCTTCAGGTGCTTTTCGATGTACGTCAAACTACTTCATTGCATGCCCTGTTGTCTTTATACTAAAATATATATTCATCATATATATTGATAAATTTTAAATATTAAAAATATTAAAACTGTTCAGGATTTGTCATCCTTATGTCGTATCTCAATACGCGAGTCACATCTATCTTTTTCTATCGGAGTATTCTTCCTACTTTCGTGTGTGTATTGTGCTTTGTGTTGTGTCTTGCCCTGTGACTGCGTGTGTTATACTGATGGGCCTGCTGGGTATATGAATGCACTGTAAGACGGATAGAATAAATCATAGGTTAGATTAGGTTAGGTTATGTTTGCGCAGTAAACGTGTGCGCATCAATCAGTAACTGAGGTGTACCATTCCCTGCTGTTAAGTTAGGTGAGGTGACGTGATGTGACGTGACGTGACTTGATGTAAATTGGCGTGATTTGACGTGACTTGACGTTAATTGACCTGACTTGACCTGACTTGGCTTGATTTGGCGTAACTTGACGTGACTTAACGTGACTTGACGTGAGGCGAGGCTAGGCTACGCTAGGATAGGTTAGGGTAAGTTAGGTTAGGTTAGGTTGGGTCAGGTCAGGTTAGGTTAGATTAGATTAGGTTACGTTACGTTACGTTGGGTTATGTTAATTTCGGTTAGGTGTGCGCAGTAGACTTGGGCGCATCAATGAGTAACTGAGGAACCATTAAATGCTGTTAAGTTAGGTGAGGTGAGGTGAGGTGAAGTGACGTGACGTGACTTGACGTTACTTGACGTGACTTGGCGTAACTTGACGTGAATAAACGTGACTTGGTGTGACTTGGCGTGACTTAGCGTGACATAACGAGACTCGACGTGACATGACGTTAATTAACGTGACTTGACGTGACTTGGCGTGATTTGAGGTTACTTGACGTGACTTGACGTGACATGGCTCGATTTGACGTGACTTGACGTAATTTGGCCTGACTTGGCCTCAATTGCCTTGACGTGACTTGACGTGAGGCGAGACGAGACGGAGCGAGGAGAGGTTAGGCTAGGTTAGGTTGGGTTAGGTTAGGTTAGGCTAGGTTAGGTTAGGTTAGGTTTGCGCAGTTAACGTGTGCGCATCAATCAGTAACAGGTGTACCATTCCCTGCTCTTAAGTTTGGTGAGGTGACGTGAGGTGACGTGACTTGACGCAACTTGGCGTGATTTGATGTGACTTGGCGTGACTTGGCGTGACTTGCCGTTAATTGACGCGACTTGATGTGACTTGTCTTGAATTGGCCTGACTTGACGTGACTTGTCGTAACTTAACGTGATTTTACGTGAGGCGTAGCGAGGCTAGGCTAGGCTAGGCTAGGCTAGGCTACGTTAGGTTAGGTTGGGTCAGGTTAGGCAAGGTTAGATTAGGTTAGGTTAAGTTAGGTTGGGTTATGTTAGGTTAGGTTAGGCCAGCTCAGGTTAAGTTAGTTTAGGTGTGCGCAGTAGACTTGTGCGCATCAATGAGTAAGTGAGGAGTACCATTCAATGCTGTTAAGTTAGGTGAGGTTAGGTGAGGTGAGTTGAGGTGACGTGAAGTGACGTGACGTGACTTGACGTAACTTGGCGTGATTTTGCGAGACTAGGCGTGACTTCGAGTGACCTGACGAAACTTGACGTGACTTGTGGCTACGCGTGACTTGACGTGACTTAGCTTGATTTGACTGACTTGGCGTGAGGTGACGGGACTTTGCTTGCCTTGGCGTTATTTGACGTGATTTGGCGTGAAGTGACGTGACATAGCGTGACCTCGCGTGACTTGGCGTGACTAGGCCTGGATTCACGTGGCTTGGCCTGACATGACGTGACTTGCCGTGACTAGGCCTGACTTCGCGTGACTTAGCGTGACTGGACGTGACTTGGCGTGATTTGAGTTTACTTGACGTGACATGGCTCGATTTGACGTGACTTGACGTAATTTGGAGTGACTTAGCCTCAATTGCCTTGAAGTGACTTGACGTGAGACGAGACGAGACGGAGCGAGGCGAGGTTATGTTAGGTTAGGTTAGGATACGTTAGGTTGTCAGGTTAGTTTAGGTTATGTCAGGTTAGGTTAGGTTAGGTTAGGTTAGGTTAGGTTAAGTTAGGTTAGGTTTGGTTAGGTTAGGTTAGGTTTGCGCAGTTAACGTGTGCGCATTAATCAGTAACAGGTGTACCATTCCCTGCTGTTAACTTTGGTGAGGTGACGTGACTTGACGCAACTTGGCGCGATTTTACGTGACTTGGCGTGACTTGACGTGACTTGACCTTCATTGACGCGACTTGACGTGATTTGACGTGACTTGGCTTGAATTGCCCTGACTTGACGTAACTTGGCGTAACTTAACGTGACTTGACGTGAGGCGAGGCTAGGCTAGGTTAGGTTAGGTTGGGTCAGGTTAGGTTAGGTTAGATTAGGTTAAGTTAGGTTGGGTTATGTTAGGTTAAGTTAGGCCAACTCAGGTTAAGTTAGGTTTGGTGTGCGCAGTGGACTTGTGCGCATCAATGAGTAAGTCAGGGGTACCATTCAATGCTGTTAAGTTAGGTGAGGTTAGGTGAGGTGAGTTGAGGTGACGTGACGTGACTTGACGTAACTTGGCGTGATTTCTCGAGACTAGGCGTGACTTCGAGTGACCTGACATGACTTGACGTGATTTGTGGCTACGCGTGACTTGACGTGACTTAGCTTGATTTGACTGACTTGGCGTGAGGTGACGGGACTTTGCTTGCCTTGGCGTGATTTGACGTGACCTCGCGTGACTTAGCGTGACTAGGCCTGACTTCACGTGGCTTGGCCTGACATGACTGATTTGCCGTGACTAGGCCTGACTTGGCGTGACTTGACGTGACTTGACGTGACTTGGTGTGATTTGAGTTTACTTGACGCGACTTGACGTGACATGTCTCGATTTGACGTGACTTGACGTAATTTGTCGGACTTGGCCTCAATTGCCTTGACGTGACTTGACTTGAGACGAGACGAGACGGAGCGAGGCGAGGTTAGGTTAGGTTAGGATACGTTAGGTTATGTCAGGTTAGGTTAGGTTATGTCAGGTTAGGTTAGGTTGGGTTGGGTTAGGTTAGGTTAGGTTAGGTTTGCGCATTTAACTTGTGCGCATCAATCAGTAACAGGTGTACCATTCCCTGTTGTTAATTTTAGTGAGGTGACGTGAGGTGACGTGACTTGACGCAACTTGGCATGATTTTACGTGACTTGACCTTCATTGACGCGACTTGACGTGACTTGGCTTGAATTGCCCTGACTTGACGTGACTTGGCGTAACTTAACGTGACTTGACGTGAGCCGAGGCTAGGGTACGCTAGGTTAGGTTAGGTTGGGTCAGGTTAGGTTAGGTTAGATTAGGTTAGGTTAAGTTAGTTTGGGTTGTGTTAGGTTAGGTTAGGCCAGCTCAGGTTAAGTTAGTTTAGGTGTGCGCAGTAGACTTGTGCGCATCAATGAGTAAGTGAGGAGTGCCATTCAATGCTGTTAAGTTAGGTGAGGTTAGGTGAGGTGAGTTGAGGTGACGTGAAGTGACGTGACGTGATTTGACGTAACTTGGCGTTATTTCGCGAGACTAGGCGTGACTTCGCGTGATTTGACGTGACTTGGCGTGAGGTGACGTGATTTTGCGTGACTTGGCGTGAAGTGACATAACTTAACGTGACTTAGCGTGACCTCGCGTGACTTGGCGTGACTAAGCCTGACTTCACGTGTCTTGGCCTGACTTGACGTGACTTGCCGTGACTAGGCCTGACTTCGCGTGACTTGGTGTGACTTGGCGTGAGGTGACCTGACTTGACGTGTCTTGACGTGAGGCGAGGCGAGGTAGGTTATGTTAGGTTAGGTTAGGTAAGATTAGGTTAGGTTAGGTTAAGTTTAATTAGGTTTGCGCAGTAAAGTTGTGCACAACAATCAGTAACAGAGGGGTACCATTCCCTGCTCTTAAGTTAGGTTAAGTGAGGTGAGGTGAGGTGTGTTGACGTTAGTTGACGTGACGTGACGTGACGTGACGTGACTTGGCATGAGGCGAGGTGAGACGGGACGATGTGAATGGAGGCTATGCTAACATAGGCTAAGTTAGGTTAGGTTATGTTAAGTTTGTTTAGGCTAGTTTTGGTTAGGTTAGGTTTGGATAGGTTAGGTTTGCCCAGTAGTCTTGTACGCATCAATCAGTAGCTCAGGGGTAACATTCTCTGGTGTTAAATTAGGTGAGGTGGGGTGAGGTTTGTTGAGTTGAGATGACGGGACGTTACGTGACTTGACTTGTCGTGATTTGGCGTGACGTGGCGTGACTTGACCTGACTTGGCCTTACTTGATCTGACTTGGCCTTACTTGATCTTACTTGGCGTGACTTCCCGTGATTTGACGTGACTTGACGTGAGACGTTGAGAGACGGAGAGAGGCGAGGCGAAGCTAGGCTAGGCTAGTCTATGTTAGCTTAGGTTAGGTTATGTTGGGTCAAGTTAAGTCAGATTATGTTAGGTTAGGTTAAGTTTGCGCAGTAGACTTGTGCACATCAATGAGTTACTTAGGGGTACCATTCCCTGCTGTTAAGTTATGTGACTTGTGGAGAGGTGTGGTGAGATGCGGTAACGTGACGTTACGTGAAGTGACTTGACGTGACTTGGCGTGAATTGTTGTGTCTTGGGGATAATTGGCGTGACTTGACGTGTTTTGACGTGACTTGACGTGGCTTGGCGTAACTTGACGTGACTTGACATGAGGCGAAACGGGGCGAGTCGAGTCGCGGCGAGGGTAGACTAGGCTAGGTTAGGTTGGTTACGTTATGTTGCGTCAGGTTAGGTTAGATCAAGTTCGTTAAATTAGGTTGGGTTACGTTAATTTAAGTTAGGTTAAGTTTTGTTTGCGCAGTAGACTTGTGCGCATCAATCAGTAACTGAGGGGTACCTTTCCCTGTTGTTAAATTAGTTTTTCTTTCTTTCTCATTTTCTTTGTTTCTTCTTTGTTTTGTTTTTTTTCCTTTATTCAGTTATTTCTGTGGTATCTCGTTCTGCCTTCATTTATTCTTTATTCTCTCTTCGTTTGTTTCTTTCTTCCTCCCATTTCACTCCTCTGTTTCTCCCTTTCCTTTCTTTCGTTTTTCTTCCTGCCCCCCGCCCTTTATTCGTCCTTTGTTTCTTCTTTTTTTCTCTCTTCTTTCTGTGCTTTCTTCATTATTTCTACCTTATTTCCTTTCTCCTTGGTCTCTCTACTTCCCTTCGTCATGCTCCATCGTCCTCTCTTACGCAGTTTTTGGCGGGCGCATTCTCTTGCGGTTCGGGTCTCTATCGCTTCAGCATGCGTGGCGCTGCGGTGCTGAACTTATTGCTGACGTCACGTGCAGGAGACAGATGCCTACCGATCTGCGGTGCATTATGGCGGTGTGTAGATTCGGGACTAAAATCCCTTTTTGTTATTACAGGAGGAAGGAGAAATGAAAACATTAAGAAACATCTGGCGGGAACAGAGGAGAGGGCAGAATGACTGGAAATAATTGAGTAAATAATGTTCAGAAATTGCTCGAACTATCTGGCTCTGAAATTGAAAAAAGAGAAAGAGAAATTAAACAAAAAACACGAAAGAGAATGTTCAGAGTCAGTACGTAGGAAATATGGAAACATGTACAAATATTGTGTAAAAACGTACGTAACATATACGTAATAAAAATAGTGATAAAAAGAGGAACGAAGTAAAGGGATATCTGGTTACGAATACGAGTATAAATACTAAGGAAAATAAGAGAGACGAGTAGCGAATGCAAACAGTGTGAAATCTGAGGTTCGCAATGCACTCGAAGGCAATGGAGGAAAACTAAGAGAAAACTAATAAAGAAGGATAGCAGGATTCACTTCGAAACGTGCTATCATCAGGAATATAACGCCGTGTAGTCTGCTAGATGTTTACCGACGTTTTCTAAGGAATGTAATGACATCCTTTTTCATAGTCGAAGAGTAAGTTGAACCAGCAACTCGCTCTGCTTATGCTGTCCCCTTGGCAGTCGTTGCTTAGTAGCGTTTCGAACAGTAGAAATTCCTCCGCATCTCTACTGTCTTGTCGTTGTGTCCTTCTTGGCCTCAGGTAGGTCCACGCCGTGTAATTTACGCGCTGATCTCACAGGAATCACCGGTTACGTCAGTTCCGTTAATGTTTCGTATCAATCCATTTCCACGGACTTGTTTACTGAGCCGTTGCTTAGCAACGGATGGTTCATAGAGAGCGATTGACGACTAGCGTGTCATTTCTTGCTCGTTGCTTTCTTGGCTTAGTCTTTAGCCCTGAAGATGGAAGTAGTACATTCTGCAGAAACGTCAGTGAACATGGGATCACACCCCAGAAAATATTACGTCCTACTGAGAATATGTAGCTTCGAATGGTTGGATGATTGATGAAGAATGAATTGGTAAATATCTGGAAGGAAACGGCCCTTTTCGAGATATAGTGGCAGTTTCCTGGTGGAACTGAGGAAACCTGTTAGTATAGTCGATTTTATGGACGAAATTCGAAACCAGGGTATTCGGAATGCAAGTCTAGAGAGGTAACGCTACGGGAACCTGCTCGGTGGAGCTGCTGCAGTAAATGAAGATTTCCCAAGAAAAAGAAAGTGTTACAATGAGGAACCGGAGAGTGGAAGCAGAAATTCGAATGGAAACTACAGAGAAAGTCGCATTGACAGAGAATCGGTTTTGGGGGAAAGGGGGGGGGCCGAGCTTGTAGATTTCAACGTGAAATGCCCTAATAAGTAAGGAGTGTAATGGAATTCTTCCCCCACGCCCAACCTCCCCTCCCCCAGGTTTTAGAGCTGCGAAATAGCTACTCAAACACGCATACATCCTATCAGACAGTGTTTCTGTGACATTCAAACATTTCCTCCGTAAGTACAGGCGTAAATGGAAATTAATCCCAGGATTAGTGCATTTTACGATGTGACGCCGTATAGTCTGATAAGTGTTTGTCGACATTTCACTAGAACTTGCTGCCTCTGTCTTTAGGATACCCCGAACCACTCTCTCTATTTCTTTCATGCTTTGTAATGTATTCGTTTTCATTCCTTCTGTGTATCGTTCTCTTTCCTCTTCTCTGCCTTACGCTTTATTTCGTTCTTTACTTATATCTCTCTTTCTCTCTCTCACTCGGCTCCCTGAAGATGTAGGCAGCACGTACGTCCGAAACATCAGTAAGCACACGTCTAAATTTATTACGTCCTATCCCAGAAATTTTAAAGGGTGTTGAGGTTTTCCAGGTGGTGAGTGTTACGATTGTGATCGTATGGGCTATGACACCGTGTAGTTTTGTGCGCCGGTATCGACGTTTCGGTGTAACCTTCATAGTCACAACTGTGGAAACTTCAAATTTTACAAAATTACAGCGACTTTGATCGGTGTCTTAGAATACGATGCACCCTCTGTGATTCAACAAGTGAGGCATAGAAACACGTTGGATGATAAGATGATTATGCTTCTATTCATTTGTTAGACTTCACTAAAATCCAACTGCAGAACTGTAACTAACTAACTAACCAACAGCATTTTATTTAACTATAAGTTTCAATGCCATACTCACAGGGTCCACCACTGGCCCCTGTTGTGAGCCAGATGAATTCGTCTCACAACCTCAACCTCCTATTTTAAGCTCCATTTTAATATTATCCTCCTATTGCCAATATCTCCCTACATATTTTCCTACCAGAGCGTTCTGTCTTATGTGTGTGTGCATGCACCACTCAGCCCCTCGTCCCTGATTTCGTGACCCTGTTAATGTTAGATGGAGTAGTTTGAAGCATGAAGCTTTTCCTTGTGCAATTCAACAATCTTATGTTACTTTCTCCCTCTGGGTCCATGTATTCCGTTCATCGCCTTGTTAAGCACTCTCAGATAAATTAAATATTTTCAGAATCAAAACGTAAAGAGAGACAGACAGATACATAGAGAGAAATAGCCATGGATTCGATCCCAGGTCAAGTCATGTGGGATTTGTGGTGGGAAAGTGGCACTGGGTGTCGATTTCTACGAGTACTTCGATTTCCCCTACCAATTTTCTTTACGCTACCTGCTTCATGTTCGTTAATCATCATCGACGCCATAGCCTTGATACATCAATTTTAAGTAACCAACTTAAAAAAAATATATAAACGGACTAAATAAAGTGAAAAAAAAGTCTTCATGATACCCTGAAGATTGAGGCAGACTGTACCTCCGAAACTTCGATAAAATTCTACCACACTACCCAGTGTCACGTCCCGTAAGGCAATAGTCTTCTCTTTAGTTTCAATTTACGTCCTCTTGTAGCGAGGGAAATGTTAGAATGTCACATGAAAGTTATCTCAGAAGGTGTATGTGTGTTTGAGTAGCTATTTTACAGCTGCAACCCCTGCGAATGGAGCAGGAAGAAGGTTTCCATTGCTCGCCTTGCTTATTGGGACACTTCACGTTAAAATCTGCAAGTTCATTCTCTTCACTCAAGCTCGTTCCCTTTTAAGACCACCCTCTCAGCAGTTTCCATTCCAATTTCTACGTCAAACCAATTCCTTAGAGTAAAATATAACCTCCACATTAAGTATTCATTTTAAGCAGTTCGTACAGTAAAACGGAAATAGGTCACAACTGCTTGAGGCTATAATTCACTACTCGCAACGGCAAACCGCTTTCTATATCGAAAAGCTGAACTACCCAGAACTTGTGACGTGAGATGACCTCAAACGAGAAGTTTGTATCGATAGATCGATCAGGGGAACAGAATTGAGTTTCGAGTGTGGCGACACACGCAGCCGGCATGCTAACAATGATCATGGCCGCATAGAATGCTGATACTCTTGTTTTATGCGACACTAAACCGAAATTTCATTCTGCTGGTGTAGTAAGTGTAAAGAAAATGTCATAACCTCTTTCAACATGTAGTAAAACATTGTTACTAACATAAAGCTTAATAGCGTTTGCGAACAGGGTGTTGAGTGTAATATTTGTACCCAAGAAGAAAGAAGTGACAAGAAGCAGGAGATAATTACACAAAAAGGAGCTTCATGTCACTGTCCTTCAGGTTATGACGCTGCGTAGTTGGGTAATTCGCCGACGTTTCGGAGTAAATTACTATGACCATCTTCAGAATCGAACAATAAGTTAAAGAAGAATCCTCCTCTGTTCTGCCTGCAGCTTGCTTCCATTTGGTTAAAGGTTCGGCTTTCTTTGCGATTCTGACATGTAGGCAAAACTCTCTTCCGAAACGTCAGTGAACTTGTGCCAACTAACCATCATCACATTCCGGAATAAATTGCTCTCTATAGTCAGTCCTCTAAGTACCTAAAATCCAACAGGATGTTCCTAATTTGTTTTTTACACCAAATGTTGCGGGGTCACGCGGTAGCGTAGTTAGTTGAGGTATTATGCAACACGCCGGAAGATCGCGGGTTCGATTCCCAATGAGGTCATAGAATTTTTCAATTTACCTTATCCTTCCAGAAGTACTATGGCCCTGGAGTCGACTCAGCCTCTAACAGAAATGAATACCAGGAATCTTTCTGGGGGTAAAGGGCGGCCGGCGCGTAACGCTGTCTAGAAAATGTGGGAGCCTCGACGTCTCACAAACCTATGGGTCTTCACGGCATGTTACAGGGAGAGCTTACCCAGATTAGATTACAACGGTTTGCTTCTAGGTTATTTCTAATTCGCCATTCATCAGTCATTCTACCATTCGACGCTGTATAACCTAGATACACACACCGTCCTCAAATAAAACACAAAAAATATATGACATTAGGCACATGTATTTTATGCAATGATACGTTGCGGTGGCCTGACGATTAACGCCATCTGTTAGACACTGAGAGAAACAACAGCTGCTGCGAGTGGAAACAAAATATAAATACATCAATCTTGCTTACTACTTAATGTAATGAAGGCCGCGCCATAGCTCAAGCGGTTAGTCGCTGGCTTCCCAACGCGGCGGCCCCGGTTCGATTCCGGGTCTGGTTAAATGGGATTTTTGTGGGGGACAAAATGGCGCTGGGGCAGGTTTTCTCCGAGTACTTCGGTTTCGCCTGCCAATCTTCATTCCACCAATTGCTCCACAATCACCCTCACCTATCATCTGGGGCTGGTACAATAGGCCAGAAGTGGCCACGGTACCAAGTGGACACAGTCCCACCCCACTAAATAATAAAAAAATGTAATGTAATGCATCGGTTCTCCCTCTGTAGAGACATTTCATGATAAAGAGATTTTTTTCTCCGTACAATAGAAGTTTCAGTATGAATGTTGGCTTCACATCTGCTGTAGTAACAACAGAGCTTTACTGGCGTTGTCATGGCAACGGAAGGCTCAGACATCCGCAGCTGTGCTTGCAGTTGTAATGACATGGTTGCGTATACACACCACAGGGCCCTCTCTTCTCTGTAACACACAGACCAACTTATACGTTATAGGGGCCTGTGCACACAGTTCTCTGTGTAAATAGACGCTTGGTCCTGCTTTGAGCCATATTTCATACCAGGGGTGTACGTACGCTAAGAGAAGCGTCAGTGGTTTGATTCATACATATGTAGAATTGGAGTTCGATTCCCGATAAGGAAAGAAATATTTCTCCACGGTCTGGCTATTCCAGTTACCCTGTACTCCTGGCCATGCCATAGCTCAGGCGGTTAGTCGCTGGTTTCCCACCTCCGTGACCCAGGTTCGAGCCCGGGTCTGGTCATGTGGGATTTGTGGTGGATAAAGTGGAACGGGGCAGGTTTTTTCCGAGTACATCGGTTTCCCCTGCCAATCTCCTTACACTAATTGCTCCACAATAATCATCATCTGGTACAGTAGACCAAACAGTGGCCGCAGCACAAAGTGGATGCAGTCTCACTACACTAAGAATAATTAAGAAAAAAAAAGAGAACCTTTATTTTTGTAAAGTAACTCTGACTCTGACTCTGACTCTGAAGGGTTGGTTGGTGAGTTAGAGGACCGCCGGTTTCAATCTTTGTGAGCTGTTACTGTTAGAAGTTGGTAGCTGAGGCCGGTGATCGTTTGGGAACTCGGTGGAAAGGGGACAATCACTGTTGGAAGCCACTATCAAACAACGACTATTTAACACGTGACTATGGACTCTAGTATATGTGTGTGCAATAGTGAACTGTAAAGTGTGGTCACGCGCTGTATCAAAGAATGCAATAGATTCGGTCATCAATCCAAACCCCGTCTATAGTCACGCTGCATAATCGTGACAATATTATCTCGACGCTGTGTAAATTAAAAGTGTCGGTAAATAAACGGCCACTTGGAAGGACGTAGAGGAAATGAAGGGTCTTGGGTGTAAATTTGTGAGAATGGGAGCTGAATGCTGTGGTTTGTAGAGCTTTAAGTTTCCAGGACAACTTTAGAAACCTATCTTGATCGGAAGTTAGAAGCTGCACATCTGCCAACTTGACCCCCGACAAATCCTGCTGTGCCATATCCTGTTGTGGATGGTTGTCTCTTTGAAGAAAATGCTCTTCTAGTTTGCCCGGGACCGGTGGCTCTTGCGGCACATGAAAATTTTGAAATACCAGGGTGTATTTCAGAGAAGCCAAAATGTGGATGTGTAACAGTTTCATCTGAGGTTTAGTTTCTTGCAGTTGTGTGAGACTGAGTCCACAGTTTGGCCTGTTATACCAGTCCCAGATGATGATGTGTATGGAGCATTCCTTGGAATGATAATTGGCAAGGGAAACCGAAGTACTCGGAGAAAACCTGCCCTAGTGCCACTGTGTTCACCACAAATCCCACATGTCTTGACCTGGGATTGATCCCGGACCGCCGTGATGGGAAGCCGGCGACTAACGGCCTGAGCTATGGCACTGCCCTTGAAAGGTTGTTACTAATAGCAGAAAAGCCAAGTAATTTGGGGAAATAAGCTTTGTGTTTGCAGAGACGACCTGTTCGAAGAATGTAACTATTGCATCTCTTTCTTCTAACTTACAGTGAGTTCAGTTTTAAATTTATTTGATTCGTTTAATTTCATTTATGTTTCCAACTAGTCAGTAGAGGTGAATCTTCGACTGTATATGACTTTATTATTTAATGTTTTAATATTTTTCTTTAGCTCTCGCAGATGGCTTGTGTTGTGCTTGCCTTATATACCTTATGTTGGTGTTGGCACAGGGAGATAGGGACTAGGTCTATCGGTTGGGTTCAACTGAGTACGTTTTTACCTCAAAACGGAGACAGAATCAGTCTCCGAAACGTCTTTAACGTTAAGAAACGTTATATTTGCATCAGTTTACTGTTAATCTACTGTGAGATTTTAAAGAGAAGTAACAAATTTTCAAGATGAACTCTAAAACATATAAGCCTGGGGCCACACGAGCGCACAAACTGCGCCCGTTGCAACGAACGTTGCTGAGGACACCACACAGTTGCAGAATGCGGTGCGTAGTTTTTTGTCTGCAATGGAGCCAGAAGAAAGCGTAGCATTCGCCTCTCTTGTTTATTTCTACAGCGGACGTCACGACGTTCGTTACAAGGGACGCAATTTGTGCGCTCGTGTGGCCCCAGCCTAAGAGCCGGGATGGCTCAGTCGGTATAGAGACTGGCTACTGGCTGGGTGACCGAGGGGTCGGAGTTCGAGTCCCGGTTGGGTCAATAACTTTCACTTCTCCATGTCGTCCAACCCGGCTCTGGATTTCACACAATGGGCACCTGGGGCCTTTTCCTCTGGGGTAAAGCAGCCTGGACGTAAAGCTCACAACTCTCCTCCAACTAGTGCCGATGTCAAGAAAACGTGGGTCTATACAACCACTCCCCCATACGCCTTCATGGCGTAGTACTTAATTAGTTTAGTACAGGGACAATTTTACCTTTAATCTAAAACCTCTTGATGACTGAGATTATGTAGAAATGTTGTTATGTCGGTAACTGTGATTGGTTTGTAGCCCCTGTTTTGAAGATCTCCCCCCCCCCTTTTTTTTCATCTTACGGGTTCCTCGCAAGGGTCAGTTCCCTTCTGCTTCCTGCGCGTAGTTGTATTTTTCCCCCTTTCGGATTTGTTATATTTTCGCTTTAACTTTTGACCTGACGGCGCCTTGGGACTGACACTGACTGTTACTTTAATCATAAAATTGTCCCGAGTGTCACAAACTTTAAGATCACCACCCAAACCGCCTTCATATAGAAATACACTTTAGTCCGGTTGCTTGTACAAAAAGAATCCTGCGACCTTTAACAGTGTTTGCTCCTCCTGCCTACTCTCAGACCCATTCACACTTCATCTGTTGAAATTATGTCGCAGCGGATGTGAGAAGTTGGAAATAAAATGGCGGCAGGAAAATCTTAGCACAATAATATGAAGCATAAGATAGAAGCGAACTGATTTTGGTCCACCAGAGGCTCAGACGAAATTCGAACACTGCGGAATTATAGGGCTCTAACACCATGTAGTTCGAATAGAGCCTAATGTTTCGGAGGAATATATCGCCTCCAGCTTCAGGTCTAAAATGAGATCAGGCATGAAACCAACAGAAGCAATCATCAAGCGTATGCTTCTATTGGTTTATTGCTTTGTTTTCTCCTCAAACCTAAGGAAGGAAGGAATTGAAGACGGTACTTCTAAAATTAATTCACCATCCATTATGTTCTTATTAGTGTTTCAGCAGAAATAGACATCATTAAACTAAATAAACAAGGCTTATGCAAGTGAAATGAGTATTAAGTGTCATGTTTAACAGTTTAAGCCTACGCTCCTTTTCAACACTGAGGCTCTAAATATTACAGGACTGTTTTCATATGCCTATATAACATCATTTCCTGTTTGCAAAGTGTTATAATTCGTAAATAAACAAATTACATTCATTAGTAAGGCTCGTCAAGTCGTTAAAACTTGAAGTTAAACAATTAATTTTATTTATACCTTGTAGACACGAAGCATGCATTAGCATGACGGGAAGATCTGTCAATTCAACGATTTTTTTACTGTATCAATTATAAACATAATTCCAAATGCAAATATTTATTATTCCAGCCATGACTAATAAGAATGTAAGGAAAAAACGGGTAAAGCTGCCCCTGTAACAGGCCGTGAAGGCCCATATATTTGTGAGACATCGAGGCTCCCACATTTTCTAGACAATCGGCTCACAGATGGCGGTAAGGTTGTCAGCCTTACGCGCCGGCCGCCCTTTACCCCCAGGAATATTCCTGGTACTCATTTCTGTTAGAGGCTGAGTCGTCCCCAGGGCTATAGTGCGACTGGAAGGATTAGGTCATTGAAAAAAAAAGAAGCGATATCTGGAGTCGAACCAGCGACCTTCCGGCCTGTAGCATAATGCCTCAACCAAATACGCCACGGCGTGCTCATGTAACTGCTGAGAGCTTCAGTAAAGAACCCGCTGAGAATGACTGCTCATCTTCCATTGAGTCTTCTTTGCGTCCCTTCCGTTTCTGCATTGCTTTGCTTATCTGTTCTTCTCCCTCTGACTGCGCCCTCTGTCGTCTCTTTCTCTCGTTTCAAATCTTATTTTTAATGCCATTTTGATTCCCTGTTCTCTACACCTCCTTTTTATACAAGCAAAATTGAAAAGGGAAACCATATCTTTCTCCTTTTCTTGAACATTGTTGAAACTACACACAGTACCAAAAGTAAACAACAGAACAGGTTGATCTAACGCTTTATGCCTGTGTTCGGAAGGTTATCGACTGGAATCTAGGCTAGGATTCCAGCTACCCTGTGACGAAGGCGTTTCGCAGTGAACGTTTCCAGGTGAATGCCAGGTAGTGGCCTAGTCCACTCGTCACGGCGGCCACTGATTGGCCTATTGTAGCCTGCCCCGAGTGGTTATGATGGTGGAGAATCTGGTGGAATGAAGATTGGCAGGTGAAACCCAAGTACTCGGAGAAAACCCACCCCAGCGCCTCTTTGTCCACCACAAATCCTCCCACTTGACCAGACCCGAGATCGAACCAGGGCCGCCGCGGTGGGAAACCAGCGACTAACCACTTGAGCTATGGCGCGGCCTAGTGGCATAGTTAGGTCACAGCCCTTTTCTTTCAAGTCCGTTGAAATTTATCATTTATCTTCCATCCTACAGCTGAACACTGTGTAGCAAAGTGGCATTAGAGCCAGAAAAACAGCCGTTGCTAGCGAACGGCTCTGAAAAAACATTCGTTTCTAAGTAACGACCTCGAAACACACAACGGAATGACGTCCATTGCTAGGCAGCAGATAATATGGCCGCTGTTAGGGAACGGCTCGTTAAACACGTTCCCATTTCTGACACCAGTTTTCACCCTTTGCAGTGTGACTCCCGACGAGGTTTGTATTGCATATTGCATTTATTTGTCACTTTCAGACAGGATTCATGACTTCATTTCATTATGTATATAGATGCCTAGCAACGGCTTCTAACAATGACTGTTTCTCTGCTTCAGGGCTCAAGTACTCTCTGAATGGCGGCTCCCTTCCAACTGCGAATTCTTGCTCCAACTAAGTAATCTCACAGACTAATTGACTTTCAAATAACTTTTCCTTTGCTTAAAACACCTCAGTGCGGACCACGTAGAAAATTCCGTTATTCTGTTACATGCGCATCCGTTGCAGCGGGAACGTGTTTACAGAGCTGTTCCATAGCAACGGCCGTCTATTATTGCTTATTAAGAAACTGCTGCATACCGTTGCCTAGAAACGAATGTTATTCCGGAACCGTTCTCTAGCAACGGCTGTTTCTCTGGCTCCACAGTTCTTGCCTTGAGCAAATACGCCACATTATGCATAATGAAAGCGCCGTAAAAATAACTCGTACACACGCGCACGCGCAGAAATGAAAGCGGATTTGAACGTTCTGAGTCAAGCAGCTTGCTCTTTAGGCGGAGTCATGTTAATGTTTCGTGATTGCCATAAAGTTTTTGCATTTGTCCAGAAACATAACTTATCTGCCTTATTTGGGTCCTTCTGGAAAATTCCGGGAGAGAAAAGGTAAAGTTGTCCCTGTGCTTAATCAGTTAAGAACCGCGCCGTGAAGATACAGAGCGCAGAGCGAATGGTAACCTTCACGACCCGGCAGCCTTATCCCCGGGTGAAAACCCTTCGGTATCCTTTGAATAGGAGACTGGGTGAACCTCGGAGCCGGTCTGGACTTTGTGAAGAGGAGGCAAATTCTTTCCTCTGCCGGAGATCGAACTCCGGCCATCCAGCCCGTTGTATAGTCCCTATACCGACTGAGACATCTTGGTTTCAAAGGAGAGGCAGAATAAACTAAGGGAATGGATTATGTCATTTAATGGGGAATGTTTTGTCTTGTCTGATTTCACAATTTCCAAAAAAATTTAAGAAAAGTAAAGTTATCCAGGTAACAGGCCGTGGGGGCCCATAGGGTTGTGAGACGTCGAGGTTCCCACATTTTGTAGACAATCGGCTTACAGATGTTGGTGAGGTTGTCAGCCTTACGCGCCGGCCGCTCTTTACCCCCAGGAAGATTCCTGGTACTCATTTCTGTTAGAGACAGAGTCGATCCAAGGGACATAGTGCGGCTGGGAGGATTACGTGAATTCTAGATATGTAAATATATATACTCGTATATTGTGTAATGCTGACACGCAGTTCTGTGTATCGTGAAAGCGGTGAAATATTCTGTTTGATGACTGCGTTACGTCAACGGGACCATCATAACATTATTGCTTGGAATTTTCTCCGCGCTTGAGGAGAAACGTAATATTATCTGTCACATTACATTTCACTGCTTTTGTATAGAAATCTCGTATTGAACTCCCTGCAGACTGCAGAATCCCTGAAACGTCATATGGAGACTGGGGAGGGGGGCAAAACGCCGAGCAACAGACAGACAATCACATTAACTTCGAAATCTCTTAATGTTCGTCAGAGCGCTCAGTCGTTTGTTGGGGGAACAGAAGAACTGGAGGAATGAGAGGGAGAAGGAGCTAAAGAAAGGGAAGTAGACAGGTGGGGTATGAGAAAATAGAAAAATTAAATGAAGGACGAAGAGGATTAAAGGTATAAAGTTGAATAGTGACGCGAAGAGGAGATGCTACGGGAAGTGGAGAAGTAGATGGGGTGGAGAATATGTGGGCTAAGAAGGATTAGGGGAGAAGGAGATATAAAAAGAGACAGATGAACAACGGATTAAGGTGAAGGAAAAGTAGAGGGAGCTTACAAAGAATCAGAAGGAGATGGAGCAGAAATAAAGGAGGGAGAAACAGAATTTTAAGAAGGAGGTGTGGAGGGAAACAGATTAGTAGATTAAGATGATGGGTAAGTAGGTATAGTAGAGGAGAAGCACAGGGAGATAGCGAAGAGGCAGAGAGTAATTGAGGAGAAGCGGACGAAGGTTGGGAGAAGTAGATGGAAGTTGGGAGAAGCAGATGGAGGTGGGGAGAAGGAGATGCAGTTGAGGAGAAGCAAATGAAGGCATGGAGACGCCGATGGAGGTGGGGAGAAGCGGATGGAGATTGGGAGAAACAGATGCAGTTGAGGAGAAGCAAATGGAGGCAGGGAGACGCCGATGGAGACGGGGAGAAGCGGATGGAGATTGGGAGAAACAGATGCAGTTCAGGAGAAGCAAATGGAAGCAGGGAAACGCCGATGGAGGTGGGGACACCTAGATACAAGTATGAATAAGCAGATGGATGTGGATGAAGAACATAAAAAGTCGAGGAGAAGCAGGGGGAACTGGAGAAATAGAGGAAGGAAGAGAATGCAAATAGATTTAGGTTGGAAATGGAGAAGTTTGAAAAGTTAATTGAAGACTAAAAGTAGGAGGAGAAATGTGGAAGGAAGATAAGAGAAACATGAAGGGAAGAAAATAGATAAAGAATGATTAAGAGAAGCTGAAAGGTAAAGAAGTAGGAGAAGCACAACGGAAAACGAAGGAAAGGAATGAGGTGGAAAGGGTGGAGGTAAAATTGGGAATAAGCAAAATGGAGAGGCGGAAGTTAAGAGGGGAGAGCGGAAGGAGAGAGAACAGAGGAAACTGGTGAACGAAAAGAAGAATCATAGGAGAGGGAGTAAGATTAGGAGGTAGGGGAAGAAACGGAGAATAAGAAAAGAAAAATGAAGTTGCAGGAAGAGGGAAATGGAGAGGGAATAATCATGAGGAGATATGGAGGAAGGATGGCAGATGACATAGAAGAGAAGGCGAAGTTGATAAATGAGGAGAACTGAAAGAATAAGAAGAGTAGGCTGACTGTGAAGGTAGAATAACATGGAGGAGGAATATAACTGTTCCTGCCATGAGGCATTTGAAACAGCCGTGTCAGTCCTGACATATGTGAGCGCATATTTGTGAATTATTACGCAAAAGAAAAACGATGTTTGTAAATTGAATTTGTATCAGTGTTTGGGTTGCTATAGTGATGCGGGCACGTCATGAAACGTCTGTCTCTGCTCTTTATAATGTTCTGAGCGTGAAACATTTTCTGTATACTGGATAGGGAAGCTCAGGGTACCCTGAAGCAAGCAGAGGAAGATTTTGTCACTTGTCAACGATAAATAAACAGCAGAAAGATGATGTTCGCAGCTGTTCGCTCCGAGAACAGTGTCGCCAACAACACAGACAATACTTCTCTAATAATATCGCCGTTTAGAAACCAGGGAAATATTTTCGGTTTTGCTTAAATATTTGCACGTGGATCTCATCTGCTTAAGTCATTCCAAAGAGAAATGCTGACGAGAGTAGAAATGTATATTCTAATTTTGAGTTCTCTATATTTTCATGTGCGTTCCCTTCGATTTTCTATCCGTCAATTTACCCTTACGCTGTTAAACACAAAGAGACACGTAACAAATAATAATAGAAGAGTGGATGGAGAGCCATAGAAAAAGTGAGATATTCTTTATTTTGGGGGAGATCACGTAAAGAGGATCATTATATCAGAAGGTTCCCAGGATTCGCCCACTCAGTCTTCCCATAAGGGTGGCGTGTTGTTGAAGGTTTTTGAATTGTTAGAAGCAGTGACTTAAGAGAGGGGTCGCTGAATTTTAATTTTTCTAATTTATGGTGAATTGCATATTTTGGAAAAATAATTTGGTGTGGTCAGTTACGGCGAAGGGATTTAATTTTGATTAATTTAAATCGGGGGGGGGGGGCTGCATGATATAAAACTTTGAACTTTGGAACCCTCTCAGCGCCTAAACCTATAAATTTGTTTTAAATCAGCTCACAGATTGTGGTGATGTTGCCAGCCGCTCTTTACCTGTTAGGAAGATTTCTGGTACTCAGTTCTGTTAGAGGCTGAGTCGACCCCAGGGTCATAGTGTGACTGGAAGTATTACATCAGTTGAAAAAAGTCACATTGTCTGGAATCTAACGCGCAGTCTTTCTGCTTGTATCCCAGTGCCTCAACCAACTACTCTACCGCGTGCCCCCTTGAATTTTGTAGTGCTGTATGACAACAAAATTACTCAACAAAATAAATGATTTTCGGGGGCTCACCCAAAAATTTGGGAACCCCTGTACTAGAAGGAAAAATCGTAAGTTCTACCCAGTATCTTCTTTAATTTAATTCTTTGGAAAGGTGGCAGTTTTCTGATCAGAATTCTGAGAGTGCTAATCGAAACCATTTGAAGACTGGAAATAGTGTTTCTTACTTAGCACGTAGACTGCAAGAGGAAGGTGGATTTTCTTTTTATTCCTCTGGGTTTTCCCTGTATTTATGAACGTCTATATCCAGCTATTCGTTACCCTTCAGCAATGCATATTCACCTGGCTTGAACTTACAACATCCGCACGTAAAATTGCTCTGTCGTGTTACTAGTGCAAACAACTGAAAGCCGCCGTGTGTGACTGTCAACTGTTGGATTCTCGTCGCCCTAGCAACGGCCCCATCAGGTGGAAATAAGCTGGGAGATGAATGTGTGAAACAGTCAGCTGTTTCATGGGACAGATCCCAGGGCATTATTTATACCAGGAAACGACGCATCGTTGGGGCCGGTGTGAATTTATATAAAAGTTAGAGTAACCACTTCAAAATCCACAATTCGAGTCTAGTATTGATCAAGGAATGTATTTTAGTTATGATTATATTCGGTTAATTGCATTCCTTGCATAGACACTTCATAAAATGGCGGCTTAATCAGGAAACTTTTCCTAACTCTGCTTCAAAATATTTCCTCTCCAAAATGACATGATGGGTTTCATTTAAATTTGGTATCAATTCAGTTTTTATTAGAACTGTCTCCTGGCTGGTGACGTCATATAGCCCGGCAGCATTTCACAGATGTTTTGGAGGAAATTACTGCTTCCATCTTCAGGATCGAAGAGTAAGCCAAGTGAGTAACTGACAAGAAGTAGATGCTAACTCCTTCCTTGGTTTGCACTTCGTTACCGAAGATGGAGGCATAATTTCCTACGAAACATTGGTAAATACCGAGCTGCACCACATATCCGAGAAGACTGTACTCCTGGACAGTCAGCGACAATACTAATAGTAATGATGATGATATCATCATCATCTTCAAGGGTTACGCCATGCGCCATTCGTTCCGTCCTCTTGAAGAGCATCTTGGTCCTTCCATCTTGACTGTGGTCATCTTACGTTTCATCTTCTTTATTTGTTGTGTACATGTGTGTATGTACATGTCTTGTCCTTTCTCACCTCAAATGTCATAACTATTGGAAATGTAAGTAAAGTAAAGCTATCCCTGTACCAGGCCGTGAAGGCCCATAGGGTTGTGAGACGTCGAGGCTCCCACATTATCTAGACAATCGGCTCAAAGATGGCGGTAAGGTTGTCAGCCTTAAGCACTTGCCGCGCTTTACTCCCCAGGAAAATTATTTAATTAATTCCTCGTACTCATGTCTGTTAGAGGCTGAGTCGACCCCAGGGTCATAGTGCGGCTGGAAGGATTAGGTCAACTGAAAAAATCCAATGTACTTATTTTATTTTTCTCGCCTGTTAAAGCTAACTTCAATTTTTTCTTGGAATTGTTATTAATTAATTGCTATTATATAGACTGTCATATTTTGTATTTTGCTCTTTAATTATTTTTATGTATTTCTGTATACTCGTGCTAACTTTGTAATTGGCCACTGTGCTGTTAAATTTGCGCGTAAATAAACACGAATTGAATTGAATTATTATTACGCATTATAATATTGTATTGTGTTCTTATTTGGCTTTCTCGACTCTAAACTCCTATCTCGTTTTGTTATTATTATTACTATTTTAATATCATTATCCTTACTCAAATGTTACAAATTGCCTTGTTTTGTTCTTTGTATGTGTCTGTTTCTTTCTTTCACTCGAGCTCAGTTTGTGATTGGCCCTTGGACGTATCAGTTAGCACGCAAATAAACAAGAATTGGGTGCGCACCGGAGCAGGTCTGGACGCCTTGGAGAAGACAGAAAAAAAACGTACCCCTGCCAGGAATCGAACACTGACCGTGCAGCCCGTAGCCAGTCGCTATACCGACTGAGCGATCCCGGCTCATAATAATGATCAAGAACAATAAGGAAGCTGCCATTTTTAGCACAATATTATTTGAGCACCTGAACTCCACTTTCATTTACAGACATTTTTTTTTCCTTTGCACTACAGCCCCAGTGGGCCTAGGCCTACCTCCATGAACTTCTCCGTTGACTTCGGTTTTTCTAGATCTTACACATTCGGTAGGACTCCTTGGGCGGGCGATCAGCTCGTCGCAAGGCCTCTACCTGTACACAAACACAGAAAAACGCACACACAGAAACTAAACATCCATGCCTTGAGTGGGATTCGAACCCACGATCCCGGTTTCCAAGCGAGCAAAGACAGTACATGCCTTAGACCGCTCGGCTACCGTGACCGGCTTACAGACACTTAGACATATATAATTCACGTTGATTTTCACGGGCTTTAGAATAGCTAAACTCCAGATGCACCTGCGAACACACAAAGCATGATTAGTTTTAACGGAAAATTAGGCGCCTTGATTTGATCGTCGGGTTCTCTAATGGTTGGTATCGCAACCACATGACCCAGTTTCATCACTTAACTGTGTGTATCTGGTCATTAGGGTTGCGGTTTCAAACCCCGATTAGGTCATGAATGTTGGTTAGTGATTGATTACCTTAGCATCGCGCTCTATAGAAGCTTGGCGCTGTGAAGCGAGACGCAGGCGCGCGTGCGTGCGTGTCAGTTAAAGTGCTAAACATTTGGAAGTTTCATGGCTGTTCTCCGTATCTTCTCGCTCAAACGGCAGCGCTTCTGACTTGTATTGGGAGGTGTCCGGTTCGACTCTCGTCCAAGACGCCGACTATCGTGTTTAAGATTTTCCGTTCTTTCCCCTCGCTTTTATCCAGGCAAATGCCAGTATAGTACTTCAAATTACATCATCACCGTTTCCTTTCACGTCCCTTCCGGTTCATTACTTATTTATCCTGATATTGGACGCCATTTAGCCTGACCTACTGAAGATCCATGAAGTAAGTTAGTAATTAAGAATTACAATGTAAGGTGGTGCCAAGCAGGATGGTTCAGTATGCGTGTCTTATAGACGGGGTTTCGATTGCATGATTGGATTTATTGACACCTTTTACTCGTACATTAAACTCGGTTCTGCAGGTAATACAGTGCTATCGCTGATTTAAATACTTTATAATTCACCGTTACACACACACTAGGGTTCCCAGCCTTCACTGGTCGTATCCTGCCAACGGATGTATAACAGTCTGATTGCAACTGTAGCGCACATGAAGTGCCTAATTCCTTTCTTGCCGTTTCTTCTCAGTCACATTCGAATGCCGGCTCTTTCAATTCCGACAACAACTGACTCGTTGTCGCAGTCAGAGTCAGAGTCACTTTACGACTGACGTTTCACCGCCGATCAATTCATCTTGGCGACAAGCCCCTTGAGACTCACGACCAGCTTCTTTTTCAACTAAACACTTGCAGTCATAGTCCTTATGCAACATCCTCTCTGATGAGAAGATGGGTCTCTCGTTTACAGTTGCTGCTGTCCCTCCCCAGCGCAGTCATTCTCGGGTCCTAGTACCGTGGGACTCATGACCGTATTTTACTGTTTTAGATTCGAGACTCCCCCAAACTGGAGGGCCAGGTCCCCATATTTACATCCTCCAGGAACAGGGCGGCCCAGTTATACCCCCAGGAACTGGGTTCCCTTCTCGTCGCCTCCTCGACTCCTGAATTAGGTTTTCATTTGTTATAGTCTTTCCCAAATATCAGAAATGTGCTTTGAATGTACACGGTTTTTTAAATTAATTCTGAAATAGAAACAGGCCAAAGAACATAATCTGTGAAATAAGGAAGAACCTGTTGTAGATGCCTTAAGCTGATTCATATGATTACCAGAATAAAGGCGATTATTTCCTTAAACAGCGTTAACTGCTTTGTGTTTGTGTTTCCTGTGAAGTACGAACTGCGCTTCGTATGGTTGGCATTTGAAACTTCAGATATTGCCCCTTAATATATTTGTACAGCGTTTGTGAACAGTGTGTACATTTTTGAGGAAATCTTTTATTCATATGAATGTGACAGCTCTGATCGTCAGTGTCACTTCAGTGGTATCGATTCTTCAGGAATGTCAAGCGAACTTTAACACTGTATGCTGAAGAATGTAACAGTGTAGAAGCATCTTCGCTGTCAACCACACGTCACTATGATGTCACACCGACGTCGAAACAAGTATTGGAAGGATCTCAGTGTTCCGAAGGACTGTAGGCCCAAATGGAAGTGAAACTTGGGCAGTGAAAATGAGAACAGGAGCAGTATGGACGAAAGTATTGACGCCGCTGAAGGCTGACAGTAGAATATATAAAGGTAAAAAAGTAAAGCTATCCCTGTAATAGACAGTGGAGGCCCATAGGCTTGTGAGACGTCGAGGCTCCAACATTTTCTAGACAATCAGCTCACGGATGGCGATGAGGTGGTCAGCCTTACGCACCGGCCGCCCTTTACCCCCAGGAAGATTCCTGATATTCATTTCTGTTAGAGGCTGTGTCGACTCTGGGACCATAGTGCGGCTGGAAGGATTAGGTCAATTGAAAAATCCAATGAGCTTATCGGGAATCGAACCCGATACCTTCCGTCTAGTAGCATAGTGACTACCGCGTGCCCTCACAATAAAATATATAGAAGCGGAAACGGTAAATACAGAACTGGCTAAAACCAATGAGAGAAATAGGAGGAAACAGAGAGGCACATTTGCAAAGAGAGAATGCAGCGCCAATTCCCAGAGAAGCGCATGACTTAGAAAGTTTGCGGCAAAAGAGACGCGGGGAGGCGTAGAGAGAGATAGAGATAGACATGAAAGAAGCCGAACGGGCATATATATAATCCTTGTAGTGAAAAGAGATTTCAAAAAAATATCACTCTGTCTAGTTTATTATATTTAGTTAACAAAATGGATCTAGAAGTAAAGAGAAAGTAAGTAGGGGGGTTGCACACACACACACACACACACACACACACACACACACAGCGTCAAATGATATGGAATGAAAGCCTTTAAGCCTATTCAATCTCATCGAACTTATCTTCCTTTTACTTGTTGAATGATTTGAGATTGTGAAAATTCTCTCTACCTGCCTCGTATTTCAAATTATTCCGGCAGTGATTATGAAGTATTTTCTGGGATGTGACGCCGTATAGCGTGGTAGAAGCATATCAAATTGTCGGACTTCCTTGACCCTCCACTTATGCCGCCTATTGCTTCATTTAATTTTAGACGCTATGAAGAGCACAGAAATCTTTCGACCCGCAAAGCATCGAACCCAGATTCCAGGGCTGTGTAGACCGCAGTCTAGTTTCTGTGCCCGCCTGAGTATTGATATTCACGGAATGGTACGGGCATGTAAACTCGTATAACGAGCGCGTGAAGTAGAGAAAGAAAAGGAATTGGAAATATTTTTGCAACGTGGCAACTACGTCACACATGGCGGTTGCAGTGGAGTGGAAATTAACGCCTCCGTGTCAGTCCAAGTGAAGCTGGACAGGTGTCGTGTTTACGGAGCATGATTACCTGATTTGATACAGAGTTTTCATGCAAAATCAAATAGCTGTCACGGCTCACTACCAGGCTCGGCTTGAATTTCAGCCGGGTCACCGGTTTGCTCAGTCCCTCCAGGCAAATACTAGGCCACAATCGCTTCCTTCCAAATCCCTTACAATGCATCATTCGTCATTAAACTTTCTGAAGCTGTGTAGTCCCTACTCTGAAAAAGTAAAGGTAAATTTGTCCCTGTGCTTAACTAATTAAGTACCACGCAATGAAGGCGTATTGGGGATTGGATGTATAGACCCAAGTTTTCTTCACTTTGGCACTTAGTGGAGGTGAATGGTTAGCTTCACGCCTCGGCTGCTTTACCCGCGCTACAATTTGGATAGAAGACTGAATCGGTTCCAGAGCTGGTTTGGATGTTGTGGGGATGGTAAAATTCTTGACCCTACCGGTACTCGAGTCGTCCAACCCGTAGCCAGTCGCTATACGATAGCGTCATTAAACAATCTACAAAGAAATATATCTGGCTGTCATATTGAAAATTTTATACCGGTTTCTTATATAAAGAACGTGTAAACAGTTGATGTCTTTGGCCTGGGTTTAATTTAAAACAAGGTACTTCTTAAGACCATCTCATACAACATGAGCCAGGGTAGCTAAGTAGGTATAGTTACGGGTTATGGTCTACCGGCCGGGATTGGATTCCCGCCAAGTTGCAAGAGAATTTTATCTTCTCCACATCTTCCAGGCTGGATCTGGTACCAAGCCAGCCGCATATCCAATTGGTACCGGAGATAAAGCGGCCGGGGCGTGAAGCTGACCACTTACCTCAATCTAATGCCTAGGTCAAGAGTGGTAGAACTTTACCTCCACTCCACCGTACGACAGGACAACTTTACCTTTGTTATGAAACTTATAGGAAGCTGATAGAACTCCTCATATGGGGGATCAGCCCGTCGTAAGACCGCTACTTACACGAGATAACACACAGATAGAAAAGACGCAGACATACAATCATACCTCAATTTGGACTCGAACTCGCAATGCTAGAGCTCGAGAGACGAAAGATATTTCGCGCCTCGGAGCGCACGGCTACTGTCAGCAGCGGTACTTCCCCTTTAATGTAGATTTTCAATCCGTTGAATTTGTGTCACATTCGCAGCGATGACAGATAAGGGAGAGCTGTTAAATTTTTAGTACCGTGGGATGATGTACGGCCCGATTAGTGCGCGCTGCATCCTGTCGCTCCTGACAAACTGAAGTTGTAGACATTTCTGAATCCTGTTTTCTCGACAGAGTAATGCTGTTGCTTCATCGAACCGTGAATATCCTTCGTGAGCTTTGCGGTTCTCCTGCAGCAGAATATGACATATGACGCCGTATAGTCTGGTGTCTTCGCGCGCTCGAACACTGGGATCGTGGGTTCCTATCTCACTCGCGGCATGGATGTTTGCGTGCGTTTATTCTGTTTGTGTTGTTTTGTGTGTAGGTAGCGGCCCTGCGTCTGGCTGATCCCCCTTCCAAGGAGTCCTACCGTCTCTGTATAGAATTACGGAACTGAAGGCCAAAACCAAAGGACGTAGAGCCACAGATAGGCATGCAAGCAGGCAAACTCAAACACTGATACCGTTGCAAAACTGGATCACAGTAAATAATGAATGAATTACAGAGGATGTGAAAGGAAGCGGTTCTGATAGCCCAGCATTTCCTGGAAGTACTGGTGAATATCATGAAGGACCTCAGACACGATAATCGGTGTCTTGACCGGTATTCGAGTTTGGCAGCACCAGAATTATTCCCCGACCCTTGGCTGATTGCAGAGTAAGGAGATGAGAGTGGTCTCATAATCGAAATGGAAACTGTGGATTCGTTTCTACGGCAACGATTTCTAATTTTTTTTTCCAGTGGCATTCCTCAAAATCTTATATGTATTGTATGAATATATGCTACAAACCGGAAGGTTGCAGATTCTATTCCCGATGAGGTCATTGGGTTTTTCAATTGACCTAATCCTTCGAGGCTCGCTATAGCTCTGGGGTAGGGCCGCGCCATAGCTCAAGCGTTTAGTCGCTAGCTTCCCACCGCGGCGGCCCGGGTTCGGTCAAGTGGGATTTGTGGAGGACAAACTAGCGCTGGGGCAGGTTTTCTCCGAGTACTTCGGTTTCCCCTGCCAATCTTCATTCCACCAAATTCTCCATCATAATCACCCGGGTCAGGCTACAATAGGCCAACCAGTGGCCGCAGTACAAGGGACTTAGTCCCACCCCACTAGCAATAATAAAAAAAAATAATAGCTCTGGGGTCGACTCAGCCTCTAAAAGAAATGAGTACCAGGAATCTTCCTCGGATAAAGGGCGGCCAGCGCTTGACAACCTCACCGCCATCTGTGAGCCGATTGTCTAGAAAATGTGGGAGCCTCGACATCTCACAACCCTATGGGCCTCCACGGCCTGTTACAGGAATAGCTTTACCTTTTTATTTAAATTGTATAGATTTTTGGCATTCGATAAAGATCCAACTTCTAAGAAACAGATAAAAATGTTTTCATGGCATTTGAAAGGTATGCTCTATTTCATGTTCCCCGCTGTTGCGAAAAATAACTATAAAAGAAGAGGAATATAAAAATGCGGAATACAAAAGGGAAGAAAAGGACAAAGGAAATAAGTTTAAAAGAATGACAGAACAGAAGATGAGGCCCTGTAGTTGGGGTATGAGGTATTAATGTTAGCTTCATGCAACAGTGACACAAAGTCTACACAACATTCTTTTTATCATTGATTTATAAGCACTTGAAAGTTGTGGGAAAACAAGAAGGAATTTATTTAGAAGTGAATTCCCGGGGAAGGAGTTGGTGAGTTCACAATCTCTTAACGAAGTGAGAAGAGTTAAAATTACGATTGCTTAACGGAGCGGGTTTGCATAGTGGTAACTCTCTAGACTCATATCCGCCTGGTGTTCTTTCGAATCTCGATTGGGGCACCGGCTGTATTGAGTGATGTTTATCGTGGTATTCCTCAGTCCCTCCAATAAAATACTCAGATAGTGACTTAAACTGTGCCATGATCGCTTCCTTGTAAATGCTTTCCAGTTCATCACTCTAGCTATTGGCGGAGTCGAAAAGTAACTCAGAAAGAACATTACGACGTTTCGACCATGTTAAAGGAATGGTTGGAGCATGGATAGCAAAAAGGACGCTAGAATCCTAAAGTAAAGGGAAAGAGGTTTATGGGATAACCCAGAAGACGATGGTTCAGGCGTAGACAGCGAAAGAGAAGGCAGAGCTAGCAAGAACAAAGAAAGAAACTGTTGGAGGAAAGAAAACATTGGAAAATTTCATCCATCACTAATTATAAAACGGAAACTGAATTGGATGAAGGAGGGGAAGGGGAAGAACAAGGAGAAGAAGAAGAAAAGAAGAAAGGGAGAAAAGGAAGGAGGAGACGAAGAGGAAGAAGAAGAGAAAGAAGAAGAAGAAAAGGAAAGAGGAGAAGGGGAAGAACAAGGAGAAGAAGGAGAAAAGAAGAAAGGGGGAAAAGGAAGGAGGAGAAGTGGAAGAACAAGGAGATAAAGAAGAAGAAAAGAAGAACGGGAGAAAAAGGATACGAAGAGGAAGGAAGAGAAGGGCAAGAACAAGGAGATGAAGAAGAAGAAAACAAGAAAGTGAGAAAAGGGAGGAGAAGGGGAAGAACAAGGATATGAAGAAGAAGAAAAAGAAGAAGAAGAAGAAGAAAAGAAAGGGAGGAAAGGAAGAGGAGGAGACGAATAGGAAGGAAGAGAAGGGGAAGAACAAGGAGATGAAGAAGAAAGGGAGAAAAGGAAGAAGGAGGAGACGAAGAAGAAGAGGAAGTACAAGGAGGAGGAGAGGAAGAGGAAGAAGACGGAGGAGGAGAAGGAAGATAAGTTAATTGACACTCGATAAATATGAGCTGGAAACTATATCAACATGGAATTGTGTAGTGGCGTATTTCCAGTTTTTGAAAACTCCTTTTTCGTTGAAGAAAGCCGTCTTCTTGGATGTGGCGCCGTGTAGAAATTGTCTGCACGGCGCCACATCCCAGAAGACGGCCGTGAAAACCTCAAATACTTTTTCGCTGTCTAACATGCAGCACTGTCAGTATCCAGACTACAAAGCATCAGATGGTAGAATGATTACTGGATGATAACCTGAAAAGAATTTGAAAGGAAATTGTTGAATGAATGTACAAGAGGTGGGCCTTCTTGGCCCTTGCACCGCAACCTCAGTGGTCTATTGTGCATTCGAAATGAACTGATTAGGACGTACTCGAGGTACTGTTCCAACAGCTGTTGGGAGGGAATGAAGAAAATCACAAAATAGTCATTAGCATAAAAAGCAAGAGGATAAATGAGCTGAGCGAGTGGAGCGATATATTTCTTTGCCTGACTTACTCTTCAACCCTGAAGATATAGGTAATATATTCCTCCGAAACATCGAGCTACCTCCGAACTATAAGGCGCTTCATATTGTCGGTGTATCTTTCCTGGCGTCAAAGGCGAGGATGCCAAATTAAGCTGCAGAGATCTTCAGTTGCATTTTGTCAGAAATCGACACTAGCCGTGCTGCTGAACTTGGGGGGGGGGGTATATTGGTTTGTGGAGAATTTGTTTTTGTTTGTTCTGCGGACATAATGGCTTGGTTTGCAACATGAAACCATTGAAATCAATACGTCATTCTCCCGAACCCCAGTTATTAGCATTTGTATACCCTGGGAACAAAACCGAAAACATCGCCCTCACGAATAACCAATTCAGATGTGCATCCGGAAGAAGAAAACTTCGGTTTCCTGCGCCTCACCGGAAATCCCGTCAAACAATGCATATCAGTGTTATATGATACGTTTCTGTCAGTAGCCTGTTGTGTCTCTTCAAGATAGCAGCTAAGTTTTGTTATGAATTATTAGTGTAACATCCAATGAGAATTCAACGGAAATTCTCACCGTTCGTTGTATAAGCTTCCATATTACTAACTTCCCCTGCTTTCTCCCGTATTCCTTTCCATCTCTGCATACTATCGAACGGTAGGCCCATGTTAGGTATTCCAGCAGCGTTGACTGAAGATTCCTGACTCCTGACGCTTATAACCATGTAATCTGGTAGATATTTTGAAAATTTCGGAGGTTGTTGGTGCCTCGATCTTCAGGGCACAAGTTTAATTATATAATGTTCTTAATCATTCTGGGCCGCCTCTGTGTTCTAGTGGTCAGAGTTCCTGGCTACAGGTCCAGAGGTTCCGGGTTCGATTCCCGGCTCTACCAGATTTTCTGAGAAGTAGTTAGTCTGGAACGGGGTCCACTCACCCTCGTGAGGATAATTCAGGTGTTACCTGAATGGAAAAGTAGCGGCTCCGGTCTAGAAAACCGAGATTAACAGCCGTGGAAATCCGTTGCGCTGATCACGCGACACCTTCTATCCGCAAAATTTGGCACTAACTTCGCCGACAAGCGGCGGTCGCTCGGTCGATATAATTCGCTTGTGGAATAAAGCCATGGAGTTTGTTTTTTGTTTAATCGTACTGACTTTCTTAGGGCTACCTCTCTGCTCCTGAGATGGCAGATTCGAGAGGTAAATGTGGGAACAGATGACGGAGAGGATAAGTGAAATAACTAACGGACGCGGGACTAAAGACATTAACTCATTTTTTCTGTCACATTTTTAACACTTTAATGGCTTAAATTAATCTAAATAATATATCAAAATTCAGTCCATACCCCACAGGACACACATTACGTCACCGCTACAAAGCCCAGCCAGTTAATGCTGTTTAGGGAAACAGTCGCTGTTTATTGTGAGAACCACACGGAACACACAAATACACTGTGTGGGCAGAATATATAGCAATTCAGTCCGTACCTCACAGGAAACATATTACGTCTCCGCTACAAAGACCAGCCGGTTAATGCTGATTAGGGAAACAGTCGCTGTTTGTTGTGAGAACCATACGGAACACACAGATACACTGTGTTGGCAGAATATATAGCAATTCAGTCCGTACCTCTCAGGAAACACATGACGTCTCCGCTACAAAGTCCAACCGGTTAATGCTGTTTAAGGAAACAGTCGCTGTTTACTGTGAGAACCATACGGAACACGCAGATACACGGTGTGGGCAGAATATATAGCAATTCAGTTCATACCTCACAGGAAACACATTACGTCTCCGCTACAAAGCCCAACCGGTTAATGCTGCTTAGGTAAACAGTCGCTGTTTATGGTGAGAACCGCACGGAACACACACATACACTGTGTAGGCAGAATGAAGAGTTTTGGTTTGCTAAAGCTGGTGGTACATGTAGTTACCAGTGGGCTTTAGGGGGATAAACCGCTCTCATATATAACTAAATGTACGTATTTTTCAGTTCATGTGTTAACATGAAGTTGCGGCACATGGGTTGCGAAACACCCTCATCATGTTTCTTTCTTATAAATTGAAATTGTGTTATAAAGGAACTGTGAAGTGCCATGGGTGGAAAATCTCTTGTTTGGGGTGTATGTGCAGACACTGTATTGCCTGTGTAACGTCCCTGTGCTGAGCTTCTCAATATTAAAAGGTCGCGACATTTAGCAACCTTTGCTGAGGGCTGTCGCATTAGCACTCCTGGACACCAGAGAATGTCAGCGTGGCATAATTTCATGAATAATGTGATCCACGCTGTCACCGTGCTGAATATTGCGGCATATTCGTAAAGCTAACGATAAGTGGTGCATGTGTAACACACACTCCTTTTTGCTGACAAAAATGTGCTGTACGTTTACATTTTATATTTTCATTTTGAAGATTCCTGTCTTCTAGAATATGACACCGTGTAGTCTCGTAGATAGTTAGCAACAATTTCACAGAACCTGCTGCCTCCATCTTCAGGATAAATTTGATATTAATCCTGTTACATATTTATGTGAGTGTGACTTTATACGGGGTTTTGGATTATTGGGTTTATTGACGACTTACACTTCGTAATACAAATAACTATAACACTATCGCTATTTCCACACTTTACAGTTCACTGTTACACACACTAGTGTCCTCGGTCTATTACAGTCTCTACTATCCGTTTCCTTGCAAAGGATTTTAAAAAAGGAACTACAGTTCTGTTTTAGTGTATCACCACATGAGGCATGTTGAGAAATTCTCCGGTTAAACAGAATATGATGACATCCTTGGACTGCGGTTGTTAGATTGCAAACTTTCAAATTATAGTCGTTATAATTACGACAAATAAATCAAATTAATAATTAGAAGTGCTGAAAAATTCGTTGAATTAATTTAATTTTCAATAGTTTAATTTCCAAGAGCCTAGCTCTTCATAATTTTGACGTTTACAACTCTATGTTACAGTAAATCCAATTAAAGGGCATATCTGAATAAAAAGTGAACCTTCATTACTTCTATCAGCAAGAAAGTATCTCTACCATTTATTACATAAGCTGGTGACAAGTGAGGATCTGACTACGTAATTGCAGTCCCACCCTCTAGCGACAAGGCGCAGCACCACGCTTGTCCCTCGTTTGTTCTCATTACGTACAAAATTCGATATCTTAAAGCCGTCTTTTATTCATTTGTTACACAACTTCCTATTGAGACCTGGAAATTCATGCTTTGCTACTTGAATATTTGAATATTGGTGGCTTATATTAGCTCAGAGAAAGGACAGTTCTTGGGCCGCGCCATAGCTCAAGCGGTTAGTCGCTGGCTTCCCATCGCGGAGGCCAGAATTCGATCCCTGGTGTCTTCAAGTGGGATTTGTGGTGGACAAAGTGGCGCTAGGGTAGGTTTTCTCCGAGTACTTCGGTTTCCACCAGTTGCTCCACAATCACCCTCACCTATCATCTGGGGCTGCTACAAAAGGCCAGAAGTGGCCGCAGTAAAAGGGACTTAGTCCCATCCCACTAGCAATAAAAAAAAGATTCGTTTCCTGGTTTAAAATAATATAAAGCGTCGCTAGAGAAACATCCGCTGAGAATTCAATGGGAGGTCTCCTCATCTGTTACAGGAACTTTCGTATTTCTCTACTTTCTTTCTATTCATTTCCACTACTACATGTTATCGAATGAGGCAGCGAGACCGACATATTCATACATAATCTGTCTCTTTTATACAGAATCCTACACTTCACATACCTACCCACCTACCACTCGGCGCTACAGCCCTGGGTGAGCCTTGGTCTCCTCTACAACCAGTCTCCACAACCAATGCGTGCTGCCATAGGAATGGACTCACGCATGATGACCCGAGGCTGGTTGTTAGTTTTCTGAAAAAATTCTTTTTACAGGATGAGGCTGTTAGCCTCATGCCCAGCCCCCAACCTGAAGGACCAGGGTATCTCTCTTAGTCTTGACTCGACCCTTTGACCTTTCCGGCATTGGTGACCCTACCGGTTGTTAAACTAACACCAGCATAGCTCTCCAGGTCACAGAATCACGCAAGCCCCACCACCACGGCAAGGCGGGAACACCTTTGATGGGACACTTCACATATCCACATAAAAATTATGTGAAGTATAGACCCATTGCTAGGCAACGAAGCGGTAAACACATTACTGCTGTAACCGATGCGCGCAACAGTATGACGTCTATTGATAGCCAAAGAATCAGTAAACACGCATAAAACAATACGAGACAATGGAAGACTGTGCTTTCCGTGGAGCCCGCTCGGAGGCTGTATAACGGGAACAGTTATTTGTCAGAATTTGAGAGAGTTCAGCTGAAGAAGAGTCAATTGAGTCATTTGTTATCAAGAATTGGGTCTAGTTCTGCAGATGGTAGTCCAAGGTGTTTGAGAAGAAATGGCAAGAAAGGAATTACACTGTGACAAGAAGACTTCATGTGAGATTTGAAGTTACAGTGAGACTGTTGCTATAAATCCGTTGCCAGGATACGACTCGTGAACACCGAGAACCCTAGTGCGTGTGCAACAGTGAAGTGTGAAGTGTGCGAATAGCGATACCTCTGTAATTGTCTGCAGTCCCGAGTTGTGTGAATAAGGTGTCAATAAATCCAATCAACCAATCCAAACCCCGTCTATAGTCACCTATACACGTGATAATAGTAATACTAACATAATATTATAATATATTTTCAGTACTTACAGAATAGACACGATACACTAAGCAAAGGGTGCTGTCAGTAACTAGAATTGTCAGTCTGGATTACGAGAATCCCGGGAGATATTTGAAAGGAGTGGAGTCGCTCTGAAACCACGTCCGATATGTGTTCTAAGGAGAGTGTCTCATCGTCAGTTAGTGACGTAGACCGTTACGTCATCATTAGAAACTTACTAGATTATATACATCCCATATTCATACAAAACAAAACAAACTCCGTGATTTTAATCCACAAGCGAACTATACCGACCGAGCGACCACGGCTTGTCGGCGAAGTTAGTGCCAACTTTAGCGGATATAGGGTGTCGCGTGGTCAACACAATGAATCCCCACGGCTGTTGATTTCGGTTTTCTAGACCGGAGCCGCTATTTCCTTGAAGTAGCCTCTCATTTATCCTCACGAGGCTGAATGGACCCCGTTCCAGACCCACTACTTCTCAGAAAATCTGGTAGCGCTGGGGATCGAACCCGGGACCTCTGGTTCTGTAACCAGGAACTCTGACTGCTAGACCACAGAGGCGGTCCCATATTCATACGTAGCTGGGGAAATCAAAAACGGGAGTTTTCTTCCGCAATGTTGCCTGCGCAAAATGCGACGTGACCTGGTTCACAGTGTGGATTGACTTTACCTGCAAATTCCGTTTCTCTAAATTCCAGTTGGTCGCCAATTCAATTATCGAAAGTGACAAGTTACTGTTTCATTGGACTGTACCCTGGAACATCAATATGGACCCCCGAAAAGGGGGGTAGAGTGAAAGGGGTGGGTTGATGTTTGTGTGAAGTGGCGTGGACAACTTGTCCAAGCAGGCGACACGTTTTATGCCCAAAATGCGAACTTTCCACGTGCTGTGTCTGGGCTCCGTCCATAAATTGCAACAATAGTTTGGTGAGCTGTTGTCACGACAACCGCGTCATACTGCATCACGGAGAGCACAGCTGGTAGCGACAGACATAGCTTGCTGTTATTCCTGGCGGACCTGCCTTCTGTCTTTATGAGGTAATTCAATACTAAATTTTTTTCTTTTCTTAACTTCGGGTGTAGTAAACCTGTTTTTCTTCTCCCTCTCCTACTTCAGTTGTCTTTTATAAAAAGATTGTTTCTACTTGATCATATCTTTTCGTTCATTTTCTAGACCTATGCTCTTATAAAAACAATATGGATCTTGTGAAGTAAGAAACACGGGGTGGCCATAATATTATTACTGTTGCCTTATTGGTACACTGGTGACATGATATTGGTCTTATATTTTCTTTATAACATCATTTTGTTATTTTAACGAAAAATATGAAGAGAAGAACACGAGAAAGAGAAGGGATAACTATGTCAAGGCTTTCAAGTCTGATTTTAAAGAAACTATAAAAATTGCGGAAATGGAATGAGTGTACGCACTTGTTGGATCTTCAGATCCTAAGATACATGGCAGATATATGTTATCTGTTGACATTTACATTACAGCAGACTAGAAATAATTAAATTTCTATTATTTTGAGATATCAATTGTAAATTATGGCGTTCTAGTTTGTGTTTGGCGCGAATAGGAGAGAAGGGTAATGCATGCAGAGTTTTGATAAGAAAACCCGAAGGAAAAATTACGCTTGTAAGACCTTGACCTAGGTGGCATGATCTAGACTGTGTAGCATCGGATTAGAGGGTGAGTGATGATTTGGAAGAGATCTGGAAGGAAGAGGACTCGATCTGATCGAAGTACTATCCCTGCGTTTGCCTGCAGGAACTGCGAAAATCACGCTTAACCTCAGCCATAATAGTGTGTGTCCCAGCCGTGGCTTGAACCGTTCACCTCCCGAATACAAGCCAGATGCTTTACTTCTTGAGACAAATTTCTTTTTTAATACTTTGGGTGGGGTGAATCTGAGTGCACTTGGTACGTCGGCCACTGTTTAGTCTGCTGTACCAGCCCCGGATGCTAGATGAGCGTGGAGGAGTAGGTAGTATGAGAGTTGGCAAGGGAAACAGAAGTACTCGGAGAAAACCTGCCCCAGTGCCACTTTGTCTACCACAAATCCAATATGATCTGAATTGAGCTCGAACCCGGACCGCTGCGGTGGGAAACCTAACCGCCTGAACTGTGACAGAGCTGCTTGAGCCAACTTGCTTGAGATAACAAAATTGTGTATTTGTTCTGTATTATTAGCCACCATGCGGGCCTCGGAGGTAAAACTTAAAATTTTAGAGCACGGTACGGAGTATAATTGAGTGATCGGTTTCTGTTCCCGCCGGGAGAAGATGAGGATATCATCCAGGTAAGCGAAACAGAAGTCGAGTCCCCGCAGAATGTCGTCCATGAAGCGTTGGAAGGTCTGTGCGGCTTTGCGCAAGCCGAAGGACATGAAGGGGAACTCGAATAGGCCGAATGGAGTGGTGATGGCCGTCTTCTATATATCTTCGGGATGGACGGGAATTTGGTTGTAGGCTCTCACCAGGGCCATCTTGGAGAAGACGGAACAACCGAAAAGCTGGTGGGAGTAGTCATGGATATGCCGGACGGGGTAGCGGTCGGGGATGGTCACAGAACAATATAGTTCCTCGTAGAGGGATGAGTGTTCTCGGGAGATGGTTTGGGCCCTGTGAAACAGAAATATGCCTATCCAAAAAAGGGGATATAAACCCCGTAATTGATAGTTCCCTGACACAGCGGTGATCATTGCCTGTGTAACTGCGTTATTTCAGACAACAGTGATAGGGCTTGATTAAAATTATTTTTATTTTCTATTCCTGTTGAGTTGGAACACCGTAAATTGTAACCAGCGGTTACTAAATTTTCGGAGGAACCTGCTGTCTCGATATTTAAGTACAAAATTTGGTGAAGTTTGTTCCTCCGAAACGTCGGTAGCCACCTAACAGACTACACCGTCTCATAACTTACAAAAAAAATTCTAAACTTTCACCGCCATGAAAACCTCAAATTTATCCCTAAAATATTTCTAATTCTGCTTAACTTACCGCGAAGATGGAATCAGAAGATTACTCTGAAACGTTGATAATGACCTATCACACTTCACGGTATCACAATCAAGACGGCCACAATTTAATTTCTCACTGTCATTAAATCTGGATTTTGGATCTTGAATACTGTCAGTACCGTCTAGAAAACCTGATGAAGGAGGCAGCAGGACTCTCCGAAGCGCTAGTAACCGGACAGTACATAGGGTCGTAACGTGTAAGTCAACAATATGAATTCTCATCCTTATGGAAGCCTCAAATCATGTTCATTGGATTCATCCATACAGATGGGAGCAGTACTTGCTAGGCCTGCCATCTCTGTTTCCCTTAGCGTAAACAAGTTGTCTGAAGAAACGGATGATATCTGGAGCTGTTAATGTGCCGGAACCATCGAAATGTCTCTGTTTTTTTTTTCTTTCTGCATGTTTGCTTCTGTTAGCACATTGGGCGCCTGTAAATACAATTACATTTCGTTTATTCAGACCCACACAAATACGCAACTCTCCGCTAGTGGAAGTTCCAACAAACCCCCTCGTTAGACACTCTTCTGAGCCAAAATAAACGACCTCTCTTCCGCCTTATTTATTCCTACGCGGTAGCGTAGTTGGTTGAGGCATGCTACAAGCTGGAAAGTCGTGGATTCGGTTCCAGACGAGGTCATTGGATTTTTTCAATTGACCTAAACCTTCCAGCCTCACTATGGTTCTTGGGTTCACTCAGCGTCTAACAGAAATGAGTACCAAGAATCTTCCTGGGAGTAAAGAGCGGCCGGCGCGTGAGGCTGACAACTTCACCTCCATCTGTGAGCCGATTGTCTAGAAAATGTGGGAACCTCGACGTCTCACAACTCTATGGACCTCCACGGCCTGTAACAGGGATAGCTTTACCTTCTTTATCAGGAACTCAGTTTATATAGCGTCTAATATTTAGATGATTGTAAATAGTGAACTGGTAAACGAGGTAAAGGTACTGTCCTCACCTTATTTCAGTCATAGTCCCAGCATTTTCGTAAAGTGACTGAACAAAACCATGATAAACATCACTAAGAGTAGTCGGTGCTCCGTTTGAAATTCGAATTGGAACCTCTCGAAAAGTTACCGCTTCATCCAAGTTTCTCGGTCCGAGATTCGTTGAGTATGAAGCAGGAATTCTAACTATTGTACGGCCAGTCACGTTCGAAATTTTTCTACTAAATGCAGATCGTAAATTAAGCAAATCTTAAAATCCTACGCTGCTTTCTCTTTGTGCCTATCGATAGTTCTTTCGAAGCTGATTATACAGCTTACGTAAGCAAAATGAAGGCGGTGTGAAACCTTCAATATCAGATTCCAACTAAAATTAAGGGAATGTGATTAAAACCCCCCTATGCTGTTCAACTTAACCTTTCCCCATTAAGCTAACGAGGCAGTAATAACAAAAACTCAGTGCCCAGAGCCCGCACAGCATATTAAGGAGTCAGTCGACACCCACCCACTCTGGTGGACGAGTCGCACATTAATTAACAGATGCGGTTTAAATTCTATATAACAACAATAAGACCAAAACCAGACTGTCTTTAATAACCATTGTAAATAATTGGTAATTTCCGCTTCTCCTCTGTTTGTAAATGCTATTGTTTAACGTCGTGCTCGGTCTTCTATTATTATTTTGTCTTATTTCGCTCACAAGGATATGGAGTTCCAAATAACTCAGCGTTAATGGATTTGGAGCGAAGCATCTGCTGTGTGTGTAAGCACAGGTATTCATGCTATGATCATTAATCAACCATATTTAAGCGTATAGGATTTGTGTAAGGTCAAATTCAAGCTGAACTGACAGGTATTTCAACCTTGGCGCAGGAAATATACTTAACTAAGTACATTTACCCTCATATACTTACAGGATATCCAGTAAAGAATGGCTAGTCTAAATGAAAAAGGTAATTAATAATCTTATTCATCTTCCTTGTCAAAAATTTGGTTCTTTGAAGTCAGTTCCAACGTTCAGAAATTGAATGCGTCCTTTTCATCTGCATCTTGTTCTTCCAAGGTCGCTTTTTCTCTTCTTACAGAATGTTTATATTATTTTGAACATCCATCCCTTCATGCTGTCCATAGTTTAACTGGTTTCTATTATATAATCAATTTTATTTGTCAGTTATATTGGGGTTTGTTCACGTTCTGTTCGCGTTGCTTTTCTTCAGTCATTTTTTTCTTTCCGTTGTTTCATCGTTCATTTTACGTTTACTTTTTATTGTTTTTATTTTATTTATTGCATTTTGTTCCCTTGCTTGGAATGAAAGTAACAGGGCAAGCACCCAAGTCATAAAGCAACAAAAAGTTCTTGTGAAGATCTACTGTTCTAATTTTCATTTTATACGATACGGACCGCATAGAAAACGAAGCGTCCAACAATTCTTATTTACTCGCCTGTGTATTAGTTTGCAGTAGTAACTTTTTCAACTAGCCGTTGCCTAACAATGGTAGGAAGGATACACGTACTGGTGGGTGAGATTTAATAAGTACTGGGAAAGTTTTGAGTATCTGCATGACTAAAAGCTTCTCAAGAAAGTCTCAGCTCCATTTAGTTAAGAATAAAATATGAATATAATAACTTATGATCTGAAAATAAAATATTGAACAAAAACGCCGAGAGGAATTTGGATTATAAAAGATAGAACTTTATGAATATACTAACGTGTTCGGTGTCTATTTATTTATTTATTTGCTTTTATTTGACGACGCTGTCTGTTAACTCAGTAAGCTTAGAATATCAGGATGATTTTTTTTTTCTTGGCACTACAGCCCAAGTGGGCCTAGGCGTACCTCCATGAATTTCTCGGTTCACTTCGGTTTTTCTAGATCTTACACATTCGGTAGGACTCTTTGGGCGGGTGATCAGCTCGTCGCAAGGCCTCTACCTGTACACAAACACAGAAAAACGCACACACACATCAATGTCCTGAGTGGGGTTCGAACCCCCGATCCCGGCTTCCGAGCAAGCCAAGACAGTGCACGCCTTAGACCGCTCGGCTACCGTGACCGGCATTAGGATGATTATCGTAGTGAATACTGAATCGGAAGGAATCTGGAAGGAAGCGGCGATGGCCTAATTGGCCACTTGGAAAATCCGTGATGAATCTCTTGGGATTGTCTGTGTCACGAATGAGATTCGAAAGGCCAACCTTCTGAATACGAGACTGAAACATCCACTTGTTCTCGGTTATAGATCTATAGGACTAGGCGTCAGCGTACCATGAAAGTATATATTTTTCCCCCCGTTGGAAAGAACGTACTTTATTTTGTGTCAAAAACATTTGGAGACAGGGTGATAAAGAGTGGAGTTCACGAACGTGAAAACTCTTCACTTTTTTTCACCTCCACCCTGTACCTATATGAAACATCGGCTCTTGAACCCAAGTGCGGCAATTTATCCAGAAGTCTGTTCTTTTCTTCGAAGCTCCCCCCCCCCCCACCCCTCTTTTTGTCCCCTGCGAACCTACGGTAACAGGGCCCTTACGGCTTCGCTTTTCATCTCAGTGAAGCATGTTGGGATTTGCTACTAACCCCCTGAGCGCCGACTCTGTGGTCTGCCGATAAATCACCTGTAACCCAACCCCCATTTACCCCTTACACTGCCTCATCGGCCATCGGATGACTTACGAATTACTTTTTCTCATATTGCTCCACAAATTGTCTTACCTCGTAATTGTTATTCTGCTCCAGAGGTAGAATATGTCCCCCCCCACACCTTGGTACTCTCCTACCGGACTATACGACACCATAAGACAAGAATATAAATTGCTAAAGAGTTCGGTCTTCAGGGTTGTAACACTGAGCAAGCCCTGCTTGTCGCCTTCTTATGCTGCTTTCTTGCTTGTCTTACTATTCCACCCTTCAATATTGTGGCGATATGTTCTTCTGAAACGTCGGACTATCTCTGAACTACACGTAATCAAACTCATTAGACTGTACTCTCTTAGATACAGCCATAAGAACTTAAAAATCCCACACACTATAGATTTTTATTCCATTTTTGCTGTTCTGCTCTGAAGATGGAGACGATATATTCGTCCGAAACGTCTATCTCTCTCTGAACTACGCGGAGTTATAACCCAAAGGACTCCACTCTTCGTAGTCACCGACATTAAAACCTCAAATCCAACACAGTTTATATATTAATTCTATTTTTGTTATTCCCCTCTGAAGATGGAGAAAATATGTTCGTCCGAAATGTAGTACCTACCTACCAGACTACACCAAGAAGGCGACAATATTATTAGCTAGTGTTGTTCTTTGTCCTAATTTTATTGTAATTTTGCTTGCTATTTTATGGAGTTAAACTTGGTTCCTCTAATATTTAAAAATAAATTATATGAGACGGAATTAAATAATTTATTCGAGATCCGCCCCGTTATTAGGGTTTCCTTACTGTTTCCTCTACCTACCTCATAATTTATTTAATTTATACTTCCTGGTCTCCTCTCCCGCTCGCTTGTCTGAGTCATTGTCTGTTAGTGCTTTGTTTTCCCTCTGATTCGCTCTGCCCTTCAGTTAGGTCCTTTACTGGGCCACTTTTCCTTCCTTTTTCTCCTGACTGGCCTCTACCTTCTCTTGGTTCAATCACAACAATTGTTTCTTCCAGTAAATATATCCTTCGAAAGTAGACGTTCAGAGAGCCTCACTCCTATTGGTTCTCTCATGGTTCCGTCCTGTTCATCTCTCCCCCCACAACCGTACTCAGCTTAAGCTACTTAAAACAGGACATGATCTGCTGTTCCCAGACTGGACTGTCGTATATATTGTATATGCGTATATAATATATTCTGCTATGTATTATATATGTGAAACTATGTGCATATTGACAATTGACATACTGTGATACATATTGTAGTGTGTAGACCAGTTACTAGATAACGACCACGAAACAAACAACGAACGGAAATAATAAGGAACTGTTGAAAACTGTGTTTTCTAAGCGGTCCGTACCGAGGGCTTATGTAACGTGGACAACACCCGAGCTGCAGTCAGAAAAAATCCTGTATGGAGACAGATTCGAATACCTCCACCGTAGCCCTGCGAGTCGCAGGAGGCGAAGAGAAGGGAACCCAGTGCCTGGGGGTATAAAGGGCCACCCTGTTCCTGGGGGATATAAATACGGGGACCTGGCCCTCCAGGTTGGGAGAGACTCAAATCTGAGACAGTAAAATGAGGTCATGAGTCCCACGGGACTCGAACCTGTGAATGACTGCGCTGGCGAGGATCACAAGCAATTGTAAGCGACAGACCCATCCACTCGTCACAGAGGATGTTCCATAAGGACTATCACCGAAAGTGTTCAGTTTCGAAAATAATATTGTCATGAGCCTCCAGGGGCTTCTCGAGATTTGATTGGCGGTAAATCGCCAGTCGTAAAATATTGACTTCAACTCTGCCCCAGTAAAGTGTTCATCGATCCTTTGCTTACTAACGGTCGTCTCTTCTGTCTCCACTATTTCGGCGTTCAGGCGTCATGTTACATTGATCCCACCTAAAGGCTGCTCAAAAATATGAGCGACTCTAATGTTGGTATTACTGATGGGAGGGATTTATGAAATACGCCGTAGAAATGTTGATCGTGAGTCTCAAGGGGCTTGTGGCCAAGACGAACTGAAGTAACTTTGACTTTGACTCTGAGTTGGAGTCAGATGTAAGGGAGTCTGTGAAGAGAAGATTACGTGTGCTACAGTTACAGTGATCTGTGGGGTGTGCAAAAGAACGAGGCTCTTATAGTTACGTCTAGTCGCGAATCTAATGGGACTCGACACGAAGACGGACGGACTGACTGACTGACCGCCGGTCATAACGTGACTCGGCTTATATGTCTCTCTTGAAGAAGATGGTGGCATATCGCTCCGAAATTTTGATGGCACCCCGCAGTCTACATGACGTTATGCCCCTATGTTAGAAGACAATGATCTCAAAATTTATTTTGTGGAATAAGTGAATAATGAACTACATTAAGTAAGAAATTAAGTACATAATGTCTTTTTAATAGAACTGAAGGTTTCACGTAATTAATAAGTATCAAAATCTACTTTTTGAAACTCTATGCCAGATTATTCCAATTAAAAAAAGTAAAGCTATCCCTTTAAAAGGCTTTGGAGGCCCATAGGGTTGTGAGACGTCGAGGCTCCCACATTTTCTAGACAATCGGCTCACAGACGGTGGGGATGTTACCAGACTTACGTGCCGGTCGCCCTTTACCCCCAGGAATATTCCTGGTACTCATTGCTCTTAGAGGCTGAGTAGACCCCAGAGCTATAGTGCGACTGGAAGGATTTGGTCAATTGAAAAATCTCACGACCCCATCGGGAATCGAATCCGTAATCCTTCGGTTTGTATAACCTCAAAACTCATTTGCCTCACATTGAAAATAACATAACTATCAAAGCCTGAAATTCTCCATTATTCATAGAACTGCTACTACAGTCTTTTTGATAGAACTTGATCCACACATTATACACGTATAACTAAAAGAACAGGTCGCGCTAACCGTATGTTGAAACATATTAATCCTACTAGCACCATCTTTAAATTTCTCAAGGCCAAGCCGCCACGTTTAGACTCTCACAACTGCTCTATTTTCATTCGTAAGGTAAGAGGTAAAGTCATCCGTGGTCTTAATTTATTAAGCACCACATAACATAGTACTTAACTACTCAAGCATAGGGCCAACTTTGCGTTTCCTACCACACCATGAAGACATATGGAAAAGTGGAAGTATAGCTCCATCATTCTTAATTTCGGCGCTAGATAGAGGTATGTGGTCAGCTTCACGCTCCTGTCGCTTTACCCTAGGAAAAGAACCCGCGGTACCCATTGGATAGGAAGCTGTGTGGGCCCCACAGCCGGTCTGGACGCCCTGGAGAAGAGAAAATCTCTTACCCTTGCCGGGAATCGAACCCCCACTCCACGGTCTTCCAGCCCATAACGTACTCGCTATACGGATTCAGCTCTACACCCTCTCCTTTCGCGTATAAACATTTCAGATGTATAGATAAAAAATATATCAGTGTGTATCTTGAATATGTCGTTCGGATAGAGTGGCAAAAGGACATCTTTCGGTAAGGGAAAACAAACGATGGAAGCAGCGCATCACAGCGAGGAATTGAAAGAATCGGGGGACAAACCATTCGTAAGATTCACATCGATAAATATAAAAGTTGGACATGTCAGCAAAATCAGCGTCCACATTCACGGCGGAAGCACTAGCAGTTGGCGGAAAAACAGACTCAGAGGAAAACTTCATGAATTTCTCAGGCTCGGAAGGCGCGTTAAAAGGTATTACTAACTCCTCTCCGTGGCCTGTAGTCTTCAAGCGAACTATACCGACCGAGCGACCGCCGCTTGTCGGTGAAGTTAGTGCCAACTTTAGCGGATAGAGGGTGTCGCGTGGTCAGCGCAACGAATCCCCACGGCCGTTAATTTCGGTTTTTTAGACCGGATTAGTAACTCCTCTACAATGAGCAACACACCACACATTACACAGATGTTTAAAGCTAAAATAGAGGGACTTGAATCGTGAGGAAAATCCAATTTTACTGGATCCCGGGGCACTGCGGAATTGAAGTTGATGAAAGGAGGCAAAGCAAGCAAGTATTTAACTGTATTACCAGTGGCAGATCTTAAAGCTCACTGGAAAAAAAAAGACAGAAAAGAACTTCACAGTTTCTCTCAGAACACCAAACGGGACAAAGGAGAAAGCTACTTTGGAAGGTGCTACAGGAAAGGCTCCTCTCCGTGGTTCCGCGAGATAGAAACGAACCGCCGTGCCTTCGTGTCAATAAGCCGCATGAGAGCACGCCACTCCCGGCTTACAGCAAGCCTAAACAGATTTAACTTTGTGACCATGGCCGAATGCGAATGTGGTGATGGACTGCAAACGGAGGAACATATCTTCTGGGACTGTAAAGAGTACGAGGACCAGCGGGCAGCAGTGACGGGCTGCAAACGGAGGAACATATCTTCTGGGACTGTAAAGAGTACGAGGACCAGCGGGCAGCAGTGACGGGCTGCAAACGGAGGAACATATCTTCTGGGACTGTAAAGAGTACGAGGACCAGCGGGCAGCAGTGACGGGCTGCAAACGGAGGAACATATCTTCTGGGACTGTAAAGAGTACGAGGACCAGCGGGCAGCAGTGACGGGCTGCAAACGGAGGAACATATCTTCTGGGACTGTAAAGAGTACGAGGACCAGCGGGCAGCAGTGACGGGCTGCAAACGGAGGAACATATCTTCTGGGACTGTAAAGAGTACGAGGACCAGCGGGCAGCAGTGACGGGCTGCAAACGGAGGAACATATCTTCTGGGACTGTAAAGAGTACGAGGACCAGCGGGCAGCAGTGACGGGCTGCAAACGGAGGAACATATCTTCTGGGACTGTAAAGAGTAAGAGGACCAGCGGTCAGCAGTTACGGGCATACCCAAAGTCAGTTACAGAGCTCTTGAGACTGTGCAAGGCGTCTGTTACTTCATATACAAAATTCCTATATTTGTAAGGTGTGTAAGAAAAACAAAAGAAGCAAATGAACAGAATAATAACAGTGCACTCTCTGATTTAAGTTAATATATATTAATAATCGCGGGGAGGCCGCTGCAATAGAATAAGACTGTGCTGCAGAGGACCAAATGGGCACTACCTAGGCCATTTTTTGTATTTACAATTATTTTTCATAATAAAAATTCCTATCAAAGTTCTAAATTCTTCCCTCCTAGTAATTGAAGGGTTAAATAAATTTTGACCAATAGTTTCTTCCCAAAAGTTCGTGTTCTATCGCAAAAGTGAGCTATACCTCCACCCCCCTGTACGTCTTCGTGGCGTAATGCTTAATTAGTTAAGCACGTAGATGTTTACGTGAAGTTGCAATGTTGAGCCTGGTCTGAAGACCTTGGATTAGGCAGTTAAGTGTGCTTTTCCTTTCGGGTGAAGGTTTTTCATATCGCCATAAAACTAGGATAAAACTTGTTTTCTGCTGAGTTTGCATGTGTTACATCATGTTGCCGCCAGATCTCTCTCCATCCTCCTCATCTTGATTAGCACTGCCCTTATCGCAAGACGCAGCCTCTTACATTTCCCGGGGTTTAAATTAAGTTGAATGGCAGTACTTCGAACTCCAGTGGCAAGCAATAACATTCTCTCTTCACACCCGGATTTTCAGCACAAATTATTTTTTTCTCCATCGTGTTTCCATGGTAACCCATAAACTCACTACGACATGCTGGAAATTGTTTAAAAGTGACAACAGATGGCGGGACAGGTTACTTTTCAATAATAATGCCTCACATCAAAATTTTACGGGTTATAGGGAACGATTTCAAAACGATATATCTCGTTTGTAGCTTGGAAAGAGACGGGGTTGAGTAATGAGCAGGTCAACTGTGGAGAAAAAAGCAGATAGAATTTGTTCCTAATGTATTTAACCTCCCATTTTCTCCTGCCATCACGAAGTTATGGCCTCTAACAGATATTTTTTTCCCCATGTATTCATGTCGTTTGTGGTTTAATGCGAATTTTAAGAAGCTGGACACATTTTTATCTTCTCGTCTGCTGTTTAAGACTTAAATATTAGAAAAATAAAAACACCTATAATTTGCATGTAGTTTTGTATTGGTGTGGAACTTGATCTCTGATATTAACGGAGGAATATAAACTGAGGGTGTTCGAGAACAGGGTGCTGAGAGGAATATTTGGACCGAATATGGATTAAGTAACGGGAGGTTGGAGAAAATTACATAATGAGGAGCTTCATAACTTGTACTCTTCACCAACTACAGGGTGGCGCAAAAAGGTGGGAACCCTTGAAAATGGAGAAAAAAATACAATTTGTTTTTTTGAAATTTAATCAAGGTACACAATGTGAACTTCTACATTGGAAATTTAAAAATAACTCACAGTTAGAAAATAACATCGCGAAAATGATGTCCATCTTGCCGAATACACTCTGCAAGTCGATCCCGAAAATTGCGCATGGCTCGGAGCAAAGTGTCGGGTTGTATTGCTGTGATCTCTTCTGTTATTCGTCTTCTAAGTTCGGCTAGGCTTGTGGGGCGTGTATCGTAGACCACGCTCTTCAAATAACCCCATAAATAAAAATCACACACTGATAAGTCTGGTGAATAGACGCCTAACCGCTGCCATTGACACTTGTGCGGTGTGTGCGGTCGCCCCGTCCTGTTGAAACCAAGTGTTTTCGATATCAATGTTCGGTACACTGTGAATTCTTGCAGCAAGAAACGTCTCAAGCATGGTTACATAACGCTCAGAAGTTACTGTCACCGTGTTTCTTGCAATGTCTTCAAAAAAATATGGTCCTATCACCCTTCGAGCCGAAACTGCACACCATACAGTGACCTTGGGGCTGTGTAGAGGTCGCTGATGAAGAACAGTAGGATTTTCTTGTGCCCCNCTGGACAGACCGACGACCTACAGTCACTGCCGCTGCGACTTTCCGTACTGAGCGATGTGGACTTCTCAAGACGGAGGCTTGCACGGCTTCGACATTTTCCGGAGTCCAAGCACTTCCTGGACGACCAGAAGACTTTCTCTTTCCCACTGAACCAGTCTCTTCGAAATTTTGAACCCACGTTCGAATTGCATGTTTAGATGGAGCGTGGGCACGAGGGGCAAGGTTGAAATGCCGCCTAAACTCCCGTAAGGCCTCAACCAAACTGTCGCCGTGTCGATAATAAGCCCGCACGGCTACTACGCATTCTTGAACGTTCAACTGTTCCATGGCTACTAAACCTCCAGTGCTACTCTACAACTTACCACCCTCCCCACATTTCTTCTCCCCTCACACTGCTGTCAACATCACATTCAAAAGTTCCCACCTTTTTGCGCCACCCTGTATAATTAGAATGATCAAGTCAAGAAGGATGAGATGAGCAGGGCATGTAGCACGAATTGGGGGGAAGAGGAATGCATATAGGATATTTATAAGAAAGCCAGAAAGAAAGAGACCACTAAAAAGACCTAGACGTCGGTCGGTGAACAATAATAAAAGGATCGTAGGAGATATAGGATGGGATGGTATGGGTAGGATTGATCTGGCTGAGGATAGGGACCAGTGGAGGGCTCTTGTGAACACAGTAATGAACCTTCGGGTTCCAAAAAATGTTGGGAAATTCTTGAGTAGCTGCAGAATTGGCGGCTCCTCAGGAAGGGCTCAGCTCCATGGACTTAGTATGAGGGCGAAATGGTATTGAAGGCTGTGAAGGCTTAAATTGATGTGTTCTCTCGGTATTTGCATGGAGGATATAAGGAATCTCGCAATGAACATCAGTTAAGATTTCCGGCCTCTCTGTGGAGAGCCTATCTAGAGCGTTACCGCTTGGCCCACCTGCTCAGGGAGGATACTGCAGTAATAGTACGAAAGGTGTTTACAGTGTGGCGTCCCCTATTCCAGTTAACTACTCGCAAGTGTTGAAAGACGTTTTACTTTGTCTACTCAAAACATTCTTTTGTGTTTTATATTTGTTGCTCCTTTTCTAAGTTATATATAGCCTCAGGTGGGAGAAGGGGGCCAGGCAGACAGAACGGACCGCTAAGTAAACAAACAGCAGAAGCGCGGGAAAAAGAATAAAGAAATTGTAAAGCGGGGAACGAAACAGGGAACATAAACAAGGTGATTAAGACGGGAAAATGTAAACACGCAAACATGGCAAGAATTGTAGAAAATTAGAAGGAACTTCAACTTTATTTGGATCGGGAAACAGGGAAGGAATTTCGTGACGGAGTTGAGGAGGCTCGACCTTTGGCGTCTCATTGCGGAGCCTCGGGTTCAATCCCAGGTGACAACTTAAGATTCGTCGTGGATAAAACAGCACCGAATATCTTCTTTCCCCTCATAGTCATCGTTTCACCATTAGTCCATATTCATCATGACCCACGTGAGGCGTGTTATAACCCTTATCACGCAGCACATTATCATAACCTCGGTCTTCATGTTAGGGGATTTATTCTCTGACCAGACACTTGGCTAGTTTCACACCGAGGAAGTTAAGTTGGATTTGAGGTTATCACGGCGGTAACAAGGAAGAGTAAGTCTTTGTATGTTCTAATTGACGCCACTTGTGAACGGTGCCTGGAAAAATATGAATCAGCCATATATATCCTCTGCAATTGTGAGGCAATTTTTTCTCGCTTAGTGGGGGGTGGTGTCCAACTGGGTCCACTCGGCACGGCGGCCACTAATTGGCCTATTGTACCTGCCCCGGGTGATTATAATGATGGAGAAATTGGTGGAATGAAGATTGGCAGGGGAAACCGAAGTACTCAGAGAAAATCCGCTCCAGCGCCACTTTGTCCACCACAAATCCCCCTTGACCAGACCCGGGATGGAACCCGGGCCGCCGCGGTGGGAAGCCAGCGACGAACCGCTTGAGCTATGGCGCGGCCTTATTGTGAGGCCATAGCTTCTTTAAGATTTCGTCACCTTGGCCAGTTCTTCATGGAACCAAATGACCCTTATGGCGCCCCCCTAAATAAAGTCCTGCAGTTCGTTTCAAGTGTAGGTTTCAGAGAGAGTTAATCAAAAAGGGAAAACACAGCAGAGCATTGAAATTTGTTGGATCATCACCGCCCACCCGTTGTACATTCATGTATTCAACGCACTGTAGTTCGGAATAGCCCGACGTTTCCTCCATCTGTAAGGTCGAAGATTGAGGTACATATCGACCTCCGCCTTTGAAAATTTCCCGCCTACTTCTGGTGGGTTCTTGCTTGGTTTGTGTTCCAATCTCTTCGCAGTTTTCTCCACAAATTTGTTGGCTCGCTCAAGGTCGTGATCCAAGTTCTCCCTGTCTCCATATCTGTATCAGTTTCTTCCCTCGCTGGCTTAGTCTTCTACCCTGAAAATGTAGGCAGTAGATCCCTGCGAAACCTTGCTAACCCTGTTTCACATCCTACAAAAAACACTCCGTGGCCTGTAGTCCACAAGCGGACTATACCTACCGAGCGATCGCCGCTTGTCGGCGAAGTTAGTGCCAACTTTTGCGGATAGAAGGTGTCGCGTGGTCAACGCAACGGATCCCCACGGCCGTTAATTTTGGTTTTCTAGACCGGAGCCGCTTGACATAGCTCCTCAATTATCCTCACGGGGCTGAGTGGACCTCGTTACAGACCCACTACTTCTCAGAAAATCTGATAGTGCCCGTAATCAAAACCGGGACCTCTGGATCTGTAGCCAGGAACTGTGACCACTAGACCACATACTACAAGAGAGTAGTCTTCAGGACTCTGGCTCAGTTTTAACATAAGAATGACCTTACTTGCACACGCGTCTTTTGCGACCTTGCCCTTTTCAGATGCCAATATTTCCATAACTCTCGCTTCCGCTGCTCGATATATGTAAACTGCTTGTATTATTGGGGCAGAAGCGTAAGAAGTGTGAGGCAGGAATTACACAACTTTGTCCTGAACAAGGCATAGAGAGTTTATGCGCAACGTAACCGATCTACAAGGATGACGTCATAAATATTTTCCCGCACATGCGAGCTCCAGACTTAGGAACGCGATGTCTTCTTTGAAATGTGTTTATAAGTTCAATGTTCGTAAGTTGAATTTATTTTCTTTCTTCCCTTGAATTATATCGTGTATTTTGTTAATATTAATTTGTTAAAATGTTCGTAACCGCCTGGTTCTGTAGGTTCTAAAGGGTTCTGACGACGGTGTATAAAACACAGAATTACTGGGTTTCTGGACTTTGTCCATCGTCCGGTATTCTAGAAAATAGAAAAACACTTACCCGTTCTCCGTCTGGGATATGGGTACTGTTCTTATCAGTGACGTAGCTCATAGTTGCTGAAATATTACGGGCCGACTCTTAAGACTGTCAAAATAAAGCATTAAATTTCATAATATTGTCAGGTATAGGAGGTTGTTGCGTGTCTATTAGACGGGGTTTTGGATTGAATGATTGGATTTATTGACACCTTACATACAATTCGGGACTACAGGCAATTACAGCGCTGTCGCTGATCTTCACACTTTGCAGTTCAGCGTTCCACACACACAAGGGTTTTCAGTCTTCACTAGTCGTATCCTGGCAGATTTATAACAGTGTCACTGTAATTTCAAATCAATTATGAAGTCTTCTTTGCACAGTCTAATTTATTTCTTGCCACTTCTTCTCAACCACTTTCGACTACCATCTCCAGGAGTCGACCCAATTCTCGATACCTCACTCGAACGATCTTATTTGTCCCCTTTATTAGTCCTTTGGACGGAGCACGCAGAATAAACAGCTTCTCTATTGTTGAGAAGGATTGTTTACTGATCCGTTTCCTGGCAATGGACATCCTATTGTCGCGGCCGTAAGTTTAAGGAGGAATATGTTTACCCAGCCGTTGCCTATCGGTGGGTCTGTACGTCACAGTACATTTGTCTGTTCTCTATTAGGTCCGCAGTGACTAACACAAAACCCACGCAAAACAATCATACTGCTTGTAAGTCAGTTTTCACCCGGAAAGTCCTGCGACCGGCCAAATCGATCAAGATTTTTCATGATTTTTTTGCGTCCTGCAGCAAATGCTGAATAGGTACACAAATTCCACGTTGATTGCATGCTTTAGGTGCAACCCTTCCAATGGTAACATCAAAATTTCGGTATAACATAGCCCTCCCAGCGTCACATAAAAATTAATTTCTATCACATGAATCACCTCTACCAGAAGGACGAACGGGCACTGCCTGGGAACATTCAGCCCCTCCTCTCCAAACGAAGTATTTCTCACTACCTCCCTCTCTTTGTCTTCTCTTTCTCTCTGAGTATATTTGTAGTGAAGCTGCATTTTATGTGTGTTAGATAAGAAAACAGTTGAAATTCCCTGCATTATTACATTGGATTTGTGTCTGCAAGTCCTTAACTCCCTGCCTGAATAATGTATTCCTGAACAGTAAGACGGAAAGTTCAGCAGATGAAGTTTTAATCACATAATTTGTAATTATTCCACGATCTAGTCGCACCTACCAGCTATTTCTTCCTGAAAAGCAAGAGTGGCACATGTCCTGGAGGGACTGGAACATAGTAAAGCTGTGTTATAACCTTGTAGCTCCGTGTAATTTGTTACTTAACGAGCCTCTCGGCGTCAGCGCTGCATAGCGTCTATGATAAGGTGATTAATGATCATGCAGCCGTTGGTGGAACAAAAATTGGCAAGAGGAACCAAAATATACTCGGGGAAACCCTGTCCCAGTGCCATTTGTTTCCACCATAAATCCAATATGACCCAATCTAGGATCGAAACCGGGCCACCGCGGTGGAAAGCCGGTGACACATCTCGTTCTAAACTACAAACGTCTTGATTTCCGTCTGATATCTTTAACCCTTTAAAGCACTGTGGTCACTATATATACCGCGTTTTTTCCCACACATTGCGCAGCTTCATAACTTTGTACTTTTCGGTAAATACAATTATAAAGGTCCAGAGGTGGATAAGGTGGGGTGGGCATGTAGCACGCATGGATTTGACGCGTGCTAACGCTTTATCCTCTACACTTCTTGAAGTTTTACCCTATCTGAAATGTACGTGTACTAGAAACAGGCGCAGGCGCTGGTTAGGAGCCTTCATGGTGGGAAATTGTTCTGTCTCCCCCCCCCAAATTGTAGCCTTTTCATTACTTCCCCCGTTTTCTCCTCTCTCTCTCTCTCTCTGACTTTAAAATGTTAATGTTCTTAAGCAGAGAGACAGAATTCGCGTTGTATTGATTGTGGAATCAGCCCTGACAAGTTGAATTCCTGGTTCTCTTGACATCTGACTCAGAAGGCGCGGCAGTAGAGACACGTGCTTTGCCATGAATTTTTATTTAAAGATGGGAAGAAGTTGAATATTGTTATCTCTTTCTATTTAAGAGGGTTTCCAGCCCCCGGTGTTTCCATATCCTCCCTTCTTGGAAATCCTCGCTAGCAAATCAGCCAACTTTGTATTTGAACTCCATTTGCCATTTGAAGGCATGCGAAATATTTTTGAAGAAGGAAGTCACAAGGCTGAGACATGATGTAGGCGGGGCATAACACTGTATACAAAGTTGCACAGGTGTACGTTGTTACATCGTATAGTTTGGTAGAAACCTATCGAAGTTTCGAACGACCGTATCACCCCTATCTTCAGGGTCGAAGTGTAATTCAAGTAAAAGAACATCTATACGTAGGTGGAAAATAGTTCTTTTGTGGGTTGAAACGATTACAGTTCGTTAGAAACGCACAGATGTTTCGGAGTATCTCTTCCATCTTCATGGTAGAAAGATAAACCAAGTAAGAAGCCAGCAACGAAGAGAAAGCAGGAAATGTTTTCATGGGTTCTAATGACGTGTAATTCGGTAGTTCTTCGACGTTTCAGAGAAACATATCGCTTCCATCTTCAGGGTGGAATAATAATTCAAGCTAGAAACCAACAATAATCAGGTAACAGTTAGTGCTTTTATGCGTTGTAATATCTTGAAGTCCACAGGCGTTACAGAGGAACATTTCACTTCCACATTCAGGATCGGAGGTTAGTCCAAGAAACAATAAGCGGGCGGTCGAAATGATGTGCTGTTCTGTAGAAGTCCACTGACGTTTCGGAGAAACATGTGGCCCCAAATCTTCAGGGCGGAAAAGCAAGCCAAGCAAGGAAGCAGTTTATTTTGGGTTACTTACCGGCCTTGTCAGTAGCCATACTATACAGGTTGGGCTGGCAGACTGTCTGGAAATGGAGGAAAGATGACTACAGACATGGTCCCTGAAACGTCTGTAATATTCAACCAACTGACATGGCCGACAGCTTGAGAAGATTTAACAGTTTCGTCCATCATAAAGGCTTCATATCTCATAAGTTCGCTATATGGACAGGGAATCTCTGAATGTGGGCAAGGAGGAATGCATATAGGATATTGGTGGGAAAGGCAGAAGGAAAGCGACCACTGGGAAGACCAAGACGCAGGTGGGTGGATAATATTAAAATGGATTTTGGAAGTATAGGATGGAGCGGTATGGATTGGATTGATCTGACTAAGGATGGGGACCAGTTGAGGGTTCTTGTAAACACGATAATGAAACTTCTGTTTCAATAAAATTCTGGGAAAATCTTGAGTAGCTGACTGAGAATGGGGACCAGTTGAGGGCTCTTGTAAACACGATAATGAACCTTCTGTTTCAATAAAATTCTGGGAAAATCTTGAGTAGCTGCATAACTGGGCGCTTCTCAAGAAGGGCTCAGCTCCATGAAGTTAGTTATATGAAATTATTCTTCTTGTTTACTGGCGCTGCAACGCTTTACTTCATCTTGTCCCTACCCTTTGAACTGTCTGGCTTGTGTGACTCTACCAGGAACTTACGCTCCCACCAGCATAGTTCTCCGTGTCACTGGAGCACGCAGATCTCCTGTCCACGATGAGGCGGCAGTCCTCGAGGAGGAATATGTGATATTACGTACTTTAAATTAATTGTTCTGCTAGTAGTAAATTGGTAATTAGTAAAATTAATGGGATTTAGTGCTGGAGATTAATTCAATTAATGTGATGCTTTGGTTATTCACGCGATGTTCTACGTTCGCATTTTCATGTCTCAGGGCAAGTCGACTGCACATTTTATTAAATGTTATATGCTTTATAAATTAATTAAAACTTATCAGGCTTACCATTACTTTTTATGATTATTACCGTCCGGAAGAGTAATTAAAATTGAAGATGTTAATGTGTTTGTAACATTACTGAAACAACTGACCAGATGGACCAGAGCCCTTCTTGAGAGCCTTGCATATGTCGAGCCACTCGCTAATTTTCCTTTATTTTATGCAATCCCAAGTTCCATTATCGTTTTCCCGTCACTTATCTCTATCCTTAGCCAGATGAATCCAGTCCACAACCTCCCATCCTATTTCTGTAACATCCATTTTAATATTATTCTCCCGTCCGAATTTTTCTTTCAGATTTTCCCACAATAATTTTTAATGTATTTCCCGCCTCATATGTGCTACATGCAATGCCTGTCTCAGCCTCCTTAGATAAAGTTCGGTGAGTAGAAATCATGAAGCAGTTTACTGCAGCCTCCTGTTACTTCTTGCCTCTTTGGTCCAAATATTCCACTCAACACCGTGTTCTTTCTCAGACACCTTCACTCTATATTCTTTCCTTAATATGAGAGACCAAGTTTCACACAGGTACAACAACGTAATTAAATCAGGGGTCAACATGGGGGAGGTTGGGGGAAACCCATATATAAATCCTGCTCTTGCCCAAAGAACTGAATGAGGTTAGTGAAAAACATATCAACAAAATAAACTTCTCAGATGTTTTTAATATTGTACACATTTTGGTGTCCAGTCAGGAATAGGGTTTCGTTTCTTGGAAAGGGCATAATATATTTCTCCTCACTGTCCGTCCAGCTTCCTTTCCAGTGATACCGGGAACTCTCTCCTAGGGTTAAAGTTGCCGGGGCGTGAAGCTGACGAGTCGCCTCCATCTAGCGCCCATTCGTGTTCATGGCGTGCGTCTTGATTAAGCACAGGGACATCTCTGCCTCTTGGCCACATCATCCGCAACACTCAGGGCTTGTTTGATGCGTTTCCCTACCAAAACTTTCTTCTTGTTTTGTGTTTTCTCTTATTATAAATTACTGTAGTCTTAAATTTCTCAAAATGTCTGCCCTAACGTTCATTAGTTCAAGAAACAAAGTTTTCTTTCATGTAATTGCAGTTTGCTCATTTTATCTCACATATTCGAGTAAAATGACTCGTTTAATCATAGTCAACTTCTTCTGTTATTACGTTTCTACGGCAACGTATAATTTTTAATCTTCTTATTAAAAGATGGCTGGACGCTTTTCTTTGACTCATCCAATCACCGCAGAACAGAAACTCAATTTTATGCGAGATATCTCGTGAGTACCGTATAAAAGGTTGATTGTCCCAACTAACAATATTGTGACTATAGACGGGATTCTGGATTGGATAATGGACTTATTGACCACCTACAGGTCTTAAATACAAATAACTATAACACCATCTTTGATTTCCGCACTTTACAATTCGCTCCAGCACATGCTAAGCCTTCTCAGTCCTCACTACACGTTTCCTGGTAACAGTTTCTAATAATGGTTAATCCACTGTTTCCGTGGTGGAGTCCTTTCTGAACGATGGCTCCCTTCCAACTGCCTCAGTGCTTCAACTAACTAGCTCTAACCTTGTCCCTTGCTTATAACATCTCGGCACGGCTGACGTAGAAATACGTCTTTCAACAGTAAATATATTGTTGCGCGAGTGTCCATTGCAGTGGAAATTTATTCATCGATCCATTCCCTAGCAGCGGTTGTCTATTTTTCCTTATTAGGAATCTGCCGCCTGTCAACGGACTTGTTTCCATTGTTTGTTTAGCGGCCGTTGCGTAGCAGAGAGTCTGTACGCCACAATATCAATCAATTTTGAAATATTCTGACGCTTGTGTGTTACGTTTGGGGTTAGAGAGTTCTTAAACGTTGTCCTTCGTCTAGTTTTGTGAAAGCAGTTCTTCTTAAGGGAAACAGTCACCATTTTACATGCGGATGGAAACAAATCCAGTCTCCGAAACGTTGTGCTCTATCAGAACGCTAGACAAGGGCCAAAACGCAGAAACTCTGTAGCTCAGAGTAACAGTAGGTCTCACATCTGTTGCGATGCTGCGTGGGCCACTGTTGCAGTAGGTAACTGACTGCAGACAAACCGCGCGCTCAGAACAGTAAAGTTACATGACGTATTATTAAGGCATTGGCTCTAATACTGAAGAGACACCACTTCCCCTGAGTGGCAACATCTTGGCGGACTAGTTGCCACAAACTTCAACTCCAACTTCTCAAGTTATAGTGCGACAACGACTGTACACGTGTTCGTCGCCATTGCGTCTCTATACACCATCAAACGTGTTACTCTTCTAGCTCAGTCGGTAAAGCGACTAGCTATGGGCTCAATGGCCGAAGGGTCGGAGTTCGAGTCCCGGTATGGTCAAAATTTGTCTCCTCTCCACGATTTCCAGACCGGTTCTGGGGCTCGCCCAGCCTACTATCCAGTGGGTACAGGGGACTCTTTCCCCGGGGGTAAAGCGGCTGGGTCGTGAAGCTCACCATTCACCTGCAGCAAGTGCCGAGTTGAAGGAAATTTGAATTTATATATTCACTCCCAATATGCCTTCACGTCGTAGTTCTTAATTAGTTAAGCACAGTGACGTTATTTCTTAACTGCGACTGATTCATAACTTCATTTGCGTACATTGGAAACAATATTATATTATTGCAGGTTTCGCCGACATAATTAAGTGTATAAAATGAACACATTCATATTTTTTTTCCACTTTACAGCATATTAGGTTACAATTAATTTTAATTTTAAATTAAGTCACACGCAGACACTCATCGAATACACATCACCATTGCAGTAAGTTTTACTACACAAGGAAACGATCGTATCATACAAGAGAAAATCTTGTTCTACTCTGATTCAACAGCAACAACAGACACCAATATTTTAATAAAAATAAATATGTTAATATACAAAATTATGTATACTGTGAGATGAAATGCAGATCGCTCATGGTTGACCAAGAAACCAACTAAATTTTAAAAATACAAAAGGAGGAATTTTTATTAATAATAAATCAATTCTAATATGTTTGTTTTAACTTAATTTAAAATTGAAATTAATTCTAACCTAATATATTTTAAGCTTGCTTATGAACCTTAGCTGACATTAATACAGCAACGTGTAGGCCCTATGCTAGGCAACGACCACGAAACAAACAACGAAGCAACGTCCGTTGCTAGGAAGCAGATTCTTAACAAGCAACAATTAAACTACAACAATGAGGAACAATGTTTTGTACACTGTCCGTGCAAAGGGGTTCATTTTCTAGGCAACGGCACACTAGTTCCTCCTACAACGGACAACAGGACAAAACAGGGACTCTTTGTGTGGTGGCCGCTATTCGATCCTCCCGAAGTTATAAAAGTGATTTCATTTGTGAAATTCAAGGGATTCATTCGTAAGAGAATTCAGAAGGCAGTTCAGTAGCTGAGCTGAGTGTTCAGCTGTGGAGTGTTAACCAGCGGACAGCGGGAGCTGAAGAAGTGACCGACACGTAAATCAGAACCGAGTCAGTCACGCAGAAGAGAAGACACTCATAGTTCAGTCAGGAGTGGAGCGAGTCTTAGGCAGTCATGGCCTGTGATCTGTTATAATTGGTTGTAGTTATAACAGAAGTGCCAATAAATCCAATCATATAATCCAGAACCCATTATTATTAGTCACGCGAACACCACATACGTGACAATATAGTAAAATATATAACAGTATAAATTTATTGGATTTATGCAGGAATTGTGTCTACGGGACCAATAATAAATCAAAAATGCCGTCTTCTGGTATGTGACGCCGTGTAGCTCTTGTGTAAACCGACGTTCACAAGAAATGTTAGATCATTTGTAAGTATGTCGTTTGTAATTCCTTCTAATGGACTCGTTAAGAATAAACCATATATTTTACTAACCTTGTTTATATGTTACCGGCAACACTTCGGGGTAATTTATGACAACGTGTTGTTACATTTCACAAAACTGAAGACATAATTGTTATAGATTTATTAGGAGTCACGTTAATGACCCGTGCGAATGACGCTCCGTGTATAGCAATGGGGCATGACCACGGTGCCCCCAGATACAACCACACACCGGCATCTATTTGCATCATAAATCCTAACTGAATTGCTGATAATTGGCCTAATATACATTTCAGAACCCCCTGCTATCTGCTGGATTGTTATGGTACTACACCATTACCCAGCAACGGGCAAGGCTCTGAATATTATCACGTGATTTAAGGATTAACTAGTGCAATAGTGGATAGATGAGAGAGTTTAGTGACGGGCTACATATTGGAAGACCCGGGTTTGCTTCCCTGCATAACGAGAGACTTCTCTCTTCTTCACAGCGTGCAGGCCAGCTCTGAGGTCCACCCACTCTCCGATCTAATGGGTACCGGATGCGATTTTCTCGAGAATAAAGTGGACGGGACGTGAAGCTGACCACTCAACTCCATCTAGTGCCTAGTTCAAGAATGGTGAAATTATACCTTCACTCCGCCACAGGTCTTCATGGTATAGTGCTTAACTAGTTAAGCACAGGGACAAATTTGTCTTATGGTGAAGCATAGAGCCCGCTGAGAAGTCAGCGGGAAGTCTCGTAATTTGTTGCGTAAGTCTTCGCACCATTAAGTTCCCTTGGTTCCTCCCCTGCTCCATTCCTACCTGTTTTCGAATTATATTTGACGCCATCTCTCACCAACAATACGTACAAATATTCAGTTGTAAAATTTCTCCTTTATATTGTGACGTATCGCCTCACTGCTAGGCAATGCCCACAACACACACGCTGCCAGTAATACAAGAGAAGTGTTTTATTTTTGTATTTCGCGTACAGGTCGTTGTTATGCAGCGCGTGCTAGGCAAGGTAACTTGTGCTGGTGACGTCACACAATAGAAAAAGTAACGCAGGCAGGTGTTTTCTGTAGGTCAGAGTCGAGGCATGTGTTTTCTGTGATATGTGGTCCGTGCCATGTCTATGTAAGTGATTTTTAAAGTGGAAATCATCAATGGTGTTGTAGTTACTTATAGTTACGACTTGTAAGTGGTCAGTAAATTCACTTACCAATCCGAACCTCGTCTGTAGTGACAATATAGTGTGTTACAATTCCATGTCCACGTTAAGATGTTAGCAATATTCACAGAATAAATACGTATATTCACACAAATGACTACTCGCTCATTCGTGGCCTACTGCATAACTGAGGTTAATGGAACATGATAACGCTCGACAAATAGTGCCGTTGTTATCCGATATATCATGACAGAGAATCTCACGATTACAAAATATTTACATATATTGTGTGTTTATGTATCTGTATATGTAGTATAAGTGACCCATACACATAGCAAGTTGTGGTGAGAGTTATGGTACCGTAAGTTACGATAAACTATATTTTCCGTTGCTAATTGATTATACCACGAACGGCTGGTACTGGATTCACTTATTCCGGTTACCATCTAGGCTCGCATTCTGAAGGTGCTCGGTTTGAATCCCGACAGTGACACCGACTATCCTGTCAAATATTTCTTTGATTTTCTCAGACCTTCCATACAGTTTCCAGAGTACTACTTCCACTAAACCAAGTACCCTTCCTTTCAAATCCCTTCCAATTCATCATTCATCATTCGACTCTGTAATTCTATGACATGGCCATTGACAGCGTCGTAACCTAACACACGAAGGAGAGAAGACAAAGAAGTGTGTTCTCTTTTTGTCCGTTCAGTACTTGTGTTGATGAGTTCTGTCTTCTGGGGTATAACGCCACATAGTCCTGTGAAAGTAAACCGATGTTTCGGAGGAACATATCCTCTCCATCTTCAGAACTGAAAATTATGCCAAACAAGAAACATCATGATTGGAGGCAATGTTTTTCTCCGAAACGTCTGCTGACTTTCACCGGACTACACGGCATTATATCTCATAACCACAGCTACAAGAATATCAAGGAATAAAACCTGACTTGAGTCTGAAGGGGTTGTTACAGGCACTGAACCAAGTTTTTACAAAGTTCTTCCCCAACAGGCGAACATGCAAATTGATGTAGCTACTGTACAGACGTGCAAAAATTAATGGAATATATTAAATTTGAGCACCCCCTTGCGTGTGTTGAGTACAATGTCTGTACCTCGCTTGGTTATTCACACGTGTGACACTTTTACGTAAAATATTTTCAGCTGTTTGTGAAATATTGAAGCTTGCAATGATTGATGTTAACTTTCCATGCCGAATGCAAAGAAACTTGTTGCAGTATGAAAATCAGCTGGATACACGCTAAGCGGATTATACAAACACAAAATGGCGGCCGTTCCAAAGTACAAATTCACAAACCGTAACAACAGAATTCAGCAAAGCAAATGGTAAGTCCCTATTCTAAATATTTTTTCTCTTTAATGCTACAGCCCCAATTTTGGCCTTGGCGTACCTCCATGAAACTCTTCGTTTCACTTCTGTTGACTAGATATTACACATTAGATAGGACTCCTTGGGCGGGTGATCAGCTCGTCGCAAGGCCTCTACCTGTACACAAACACAGCCCTTGTGAGCGTGCGTGTTGCTGTAGTAGTAACAACGAATTTTTATCCCAACTGTACTTCCTGACGAAAGCGACTTACATGTTGTTCATTTGTTTCAGGTACGTGTCGTTCTATGTTGCTTCAGCCGTCTTGCTAAACGTCTGTCTGGCTTGTCTTCTGTCGCCGTGGTAACCAGTAAGTCATATCTTTGCTACATATATCCTTGTTTCACTAAGCAACATACAGTACAGAATGCTAGAGGTTAGTTCGTTTTGCTAGACCAACATGTCCGGAGTTGTGTGAATGTTCGGTTTATGTGCGCTGGGAGATCAGGCATGTCCCATTCCTTCTAAATCGTTCTTATGGAAATGATCCAACATTTGCATGATTGTTCTTAGCCTTGTAAATAATAATTGCGTAGTTTCTAATGTATTCTATAAGTTGAGTTCTAATTTACACAAGCCTGAACGCGTGTAACTCCAGCCTCTTTGTGTATACAGGTCTTAGTTATGTTCACTTTTATGTGTAGGCCCATAGCGTCCATGTTCCTACACGAGGACTTTCTCAACAGAATGCGCCGTACATTTGATCGAGTCCACTAACTGAGGTAAGGTTTGTAGGGAAGGTATGAACTGTAACAGGGCCTCAGTCGCTATGCGTCACTGTCCCTCCCACAATGCATCTGTAACCACTGCCCACTTCAACAGAGAGTCCAGGCCTAAAATCACGGCCTGGAGTCTTTATGATTTTCTAATAAAAAACCACAAATATCTCCGTGGCCTGTAGTCCGCAAGCGAACTATACCGACCGAGCGACCGCCGCTTGTCGGCGAAGTTAGTGCCAACTTTAGCCGATTGAGGGTGTCGCATGGTCAGCGCAACGGATCCCCACGGCCGTTAACCTGGGTTTTCTAGACCGGAGTCGCTACTTTTCCCTTCAAGTAGCTCCTGAATTATCCTCACGAGGCTGAGTGGACCCCGTTCCAGATCCACTACTTCTCAGAAAATCTGGTAGCGCCGGAAATCGAACCCGGGACCTCTGGATCTGTAGGCAGGAACTCTGACCACTAGATCACAGAGGCCTGTAATTTGTGACGTTTGAAATTCTGACGGCGGTTGCATTTAAAATTACTGTCTTGTGGGTTGTATCACCTGTCATCTGGTAGATACGTAACGATGTTTCGGAGAATTTGCTGCATCAGTCTTCAAGTATCTCTGTACCTTTTCAGGAAAACTCGTCCTTATTAGTCTGCTCAAGGACACATTCACACATCCCCTTCACTTCCCGTTGTTTCTTCTAAATTTGCTCAGTAGTTATATCATGAAGATGGAGGCAGTAAGTTCCTTCGAAATGATGGTAGTAAACTTTTACGAAATATTATGAAGATAGAGCCAAGAAGGAAGAAATGGGGTGGGGCATATATATTGTACATATTGCCAATGAATAAGACAAAATATGATATGAATAAATTGCAAGGTCTTGACGTAGATGGTAAGATAATATTAAAATGTATGTCGAGACGTATGTTATAGGGAGGAGTACTGGGTTAATCTAGCTTAGGATAGGGACAGGTAATGATGTCTCTATAACACGGTTTTGAACCTTTAGGGGGAAAAATTAATTTCTAATCAACTCTCGGAGTTGACTTCCAGCATAACGTACGCCAAATTAAGAATATATAGAATCCACGTAGAGTTTTAATTACTACTTTCAAATAAAGTGGCCTTTAAAATTAAAATATGTTTTTTACAGCTTCTTCAGAATATGGTATTCTAATTTAATAACAATACAAAGACTTAAAAGAGTTTCCATCTTACATCATCAGGAAGGATATCTCTTCAACTTCACGAGACAGATTTTGTTAGTTTTCTCTCTCTGCTGGAATTTCTTTGACTCACGCTGTGACTGTAACATTCTGGCTACGAGACGCCGGTTGTCATGGTAACATCCACTTCACACTCTTCGAATATTTCCACTCGGAAGATGGTCTTCATCCAAAAGGAATTGGATGGATTTATGAGATATTATTGGACACAAAACACATTTCAATCTGTGTTACAGCTTTCTATCTTGTAGGCTGAAGGGCCACCAGATGCTCCCTTCAGTCAAGTATGTCCATGTTCTGCCTCTTTCCTTTCTTGGAAAAGTTCGCCACAAGGAAAGTTCTTTTTAAAAAAAATATTGGCTCGCAGTTTCCTTTGCGATTCTATTCCAAGGGCCAACAGTTCTGTCTCGGAAAGGTAAAGTTGTCCCAGTGCGTAACTAATTATTATGCCATGAAGACGTATGGGGGAGCTGATGTATAGATCCACGTATTCGTGACCATCACAGTATTCGGAGATGAATGGTCAGCTACAGTGACATTCTGGACGGCGTGGAGAGGAGAAAAGCTTGTCCGTACAGGAACTCGAACTCCAAACCCTCGGCAGTCACTATACCGACCGAGCTATCCCAGCTCCCGTTCTGTCCCTGTCTAGTAGGATAATAAGGGACAAACAGCATGATGGTCAGCGCATTGCTTCGTGTTTGTGAGGTCCGTGGTTTGAATATCGACAGCGGTCTCGGCTCTCTTTGAAGTTCCCCGCGTATTTTCATTCCCTCGAAATAAACAGCAGAACATTTCGATTGAATCATTACACTTGCTCATATTACGGATTACCCGGGTTCGAGTCTATCCTGATTGAGTTTTCTAATTATGTCCTTCCTGGGTTATATGTCAAGATAAGCTTGTTCCTGTGCCGGTCACGGTATCCGAGCGGTCTAAGGCATGCACTGTCTTCGCTCGCTCGGAAGCCGGGATCGTGGGTTTGAATCCCACTAAGGATATGGATGTTTGTGTGCGATTTTCTGTGTTTGTGTACAGGTAGAGGCCTTGCGACGAGCTGATCACCAGCCCAAGGAGTCCTACCGAATGTGTAAGATCTAGAAAAACCGAAGTGAACGGAGTTCATGGAGGTAGGCATAGGCCCACTGGGGCTGTAGTGCCAAGGAAAAAAAGAAAAGCTTGTTTCTGTACTTAATTAATTAAGCATCTCGCTATTAAGCGCCCAAACCGGCTCTGGGGCCCACCTAGCCCCTGTCCAGTTTGTATCGGATGCCATCGCCTCAGAGGGTAAAGTGGCCGAGGCATGAAGCTGGCCGCTCACATCTATATAGTACTGAGGCTGAGAATGCTGGGGGTTTACCTCCACTCCCGTACATGTGTTTATTGCATTGTACTTAATTGTTTAAACAGAGGGACAATTTTACTTTTTCTACCTTTGCCATTGAGACCAATAGGTCATTGGAGGTGTAACTACGTATTTAATGGTCATCTTCACGTCTACTCCGGTATGGGAGACAGGGTAGGCTCCAGAACCGGTATTGACACACATTTGAGGCGGGCTGATCCCCCTTCCAAGGGCTCCTACCGTCTGTGTGTAAATTAAGAAACTGAAAACGCGGCCAGGGTCCACAAAAGGCTGTAGGGGCATAGACAGACAGACGTGCTTCAATAGCTGATCACAGTGGCCGTGCGGTCTATAGCATGAACGCCTCCTGAAACACTGGGATCTTGGGTTCGAATCCCACTCAAGGCATGGCTATCTGGGTGCTTTGATTCTATGTTTGCGTTGTTTTGTGTGTAGGTAGTGGCCTTACGAAAGGCTGATCTCCTGTCCAAGGATTCCTACCGTCTGTGTATAGAGTGAGAAACTGAAAAGGCGACCATGGGTCAAAGGGCTGTAGAGCTGTAGAGGCACAAAACGTGTTCATCAAACATGTGAAACTGGAAAATACCTTGATGGTTGAGGCACTATGCTAAGAACCAGAAGGTCGCGAGTTCGATTCCTGATGAGGTAATTTTTTTCAACTGACTTAATCCTTCCAGCCGCACTATGGCCCTAGGGTCGACTCAGCCTCTAACAAAAATGAGTACCAGGAATGTTCTTGGGGGGTAAAGGGCGACCAGCGCGTAACGCTGACAACTTTACCGCCATCTATGAGCCGATTGTCTAGAAAATGTGGGAACCTCAATATCTCACAACCCTATGGGCCTTCGCGACCTGTTACAGGGATACCTTTACTTTACTTTACTTTACCTTGATGGACTATTGTGCTCATTTGCTGTTGACAAATTGGGTTTGCGATAATTTTAGTGATTACAATAAATATTTCGTAATTTTAATCTGTTATCGTAGTTGTTAAATGTAATTTCTTCTCTGTTATACGAAAGGGAGCCCAGATAACTTATATTTGTCTACACTGCGTAAGTTATCGAGTCTGGGGGTGTGCAATGCAGAGCTCAAATTTCGGCGGCGACGTCGGCGTCGTCATCAGGATATTGATTCGTCGTGTACTTTGGGACGTGAGGGGGAGGAGGGACGTGTCAAGTTGTAGTCTCGTTAACACTCTGTTCCGCCAGATGTCACTGGGGTCACGTGTTTCCAGATCGTATGCTAATGACCAGATGTTCGATATCCCTTTTTAACACTTGGCGAGATAAAGGCAAATTACTCTGAGAGCTGTCACAGTCTCTCTCGGATGCTTTGTGTGTTCACACTGTAGGTAATATCAGCGATTCTCAGACAGTGATCCGACGGTGCTGGGCCGAGATGTTCTGGCACTGAAACACAGTATTAGCAAGTTTTCTCCTATTTCTCAGAACGAAATGAAGTTAATCGATGTAATTGTCTCCATTTTACATGTTTGTCCGCATTTTATATAAAAAAGTAAAGTAAAAGTAAAGCTATCCCTGTAACAGGCCGTGAAGGCTCATAGGGTTGTGAGACGTCGAGGCTCCCACATTATCTCTAGACCAGTCGTGAAAAACATGCGGCCCCCATAGCCACAAAGTGCGGCCCCTCAACTTTTAGAGCTAATTGATATTAAAATCAATATTAAAATTTTAGTAGAAATATTTTTTGTAAAGACAATTTTCCAACAGACAAGAAGACAAGAAGTCTCACACAGACATAAATTAGCAGGCTGCATGAAATTCAATGTTTTGCTATTTATAACATAATTTCTTATGTAATCTCTCTCTTTACATATTGAAAAGCTGTTTGATACTTGTCAAAAACGGCATTCTCTTGCTTTTTAAAACTGTAAGATATGTGACTTTAGGTAATTATATTGAAATTATTCCTAAATAATAAATAGAATTAAATTTCCTTGTATCAAAATCTAATGTATATTTCTACTTTGAAGTGCGGCCCTGGACTATTATTTATAGGGCTGAGGTGGCCCTCTGTACAAGTTGAGTTTGACATGCCTGATCTAGACAATCGGCTCAAAGATGGCGGTGAGGTTGTCAGCCTTACGCGACGGCCGCGCTTTACTCCCCAGGAAAATTATTTAATTAAATGTTTATATTTATATTTAGTCCCTGCTAGGTGTAGCGTCTACACATCCAACCTCATATCCAGTGGGTGCCAGGGGTAAAGCGGCCGGGACTTGAAGCCGACCACTCACCTCCATCTAGTGCCGATGTCAAGAACGGTGGAGCTATACTTCCACTCCCCCATATTTCTTCATATCGTGGTTCTTAGTAAATAAAACACAGGGACAACTTTACCTTTTACTAACTCTGTGATTGGTTCCTTCGGCTCTTGAGTTAGCACTTTAAGGTACAGAATTGAACCGAATTATTATTTGTTGAGATAGGCAGAAGTATAATACAGCATTACACAGTGCTACATTATCCCATTGTTACTTGTGTTTGCTTTTCCAACAGTAAGAACAGGAACGTATGTTTAATGTAGCCCAAAATAAAAATAATCTACACTGTAATTATGACAGATCGCGATGACGTCATTTAGGAGACGTGACGCGTGTTCACGGTCAGTTGGATGGATGCATGTAGTGCGATGATCGCTCCCTAGATCGCGTTACTTGTTACGGCTGTTATCTCAGCGCGTCACGTCTGCCTGAAGTGACACGCGGAAACGTGGCAGTTAACCGTGTTAAGGATTGCGTAGACTATGTTGGGAGCAGTAAAGCTTCGACACTAATGCCTCGTCCCTGAAGCCTGTGTTCTGCTCTGGAAAGAGGCGTTGAAGCTTTAGTTTAACCCTAGAAGTGCCAAGTACCGAAAATTTCGACCTTTAATTTTTTTTAAGAATACCGGCTTTTGGGATGTGGCGCCCTGTAGATATTGTGTTAATCGACGTTTCGGAGGAACGTACCGCCTCCATCTTCAGGATATAAAAAATCCGCGAGCGCTGAACCAGCATGAGCAGGTAGTTGCAGACTAAATTAAGCATTATGGCATGAAAACGTATGGGGAGTGGAGGTACAGGAGATAGTATTGGAAACGTAACTATCATTTCGGTTACTTAGTTACGTCAATTGGACCGTGAGAACAACATAAAGAAGGATAACTTCAAGGTGGAGACAAAATAGATGTATGTCTCATCGTTTATTGTAACCAGATATATGCTACATGTTTCGACCTTTACTTAGGTCATCTTCAGGAAAGTGCCATAAAACATAAACTAAGTTAGACTTGAAAGGATTCTGACGATGGTGTATACTGTATTTCTTTTGGCTTATTTTGGACTTCACCCATCGTCTGGTATGTCCAGTGATTGAGACTAGCTCTTTCTAAGGGGCCCAACTGAGTAGGTTTATCCTTCCCTATCCACCTGAAGATGGAGACAGATCCAGTCTCCGAAACGTCGTGGTTTTTTTTGTCTTTTTGTCTTTTACATACCAGACGATAGGTGAAGTCCAAAATAAGCCAAAAGAAATAAACTAAGTTACTTGAATTTAATTGCCCTAATATGGATCCATATAATGCAATTTTTTGTAGCTGTGATCGTTAGCAAATACATCTTAAAGAAGGCAAACAATAGATAATACAGTTAAAGCGAAATAAGTCTGTTGGTAAATGTTAAAACGTATATATTAGGGACTAAGAAATAATATTTATTAATATAATATGTCCTAAGCAAACAAACAACAAACTCCGTGGTTTTAGTGCGCAAGCGAACTGTACCGACCCGGCGACCGCCGCTTGTCGGCGAAGTTAGTACCAATTTTAGCGGATAGATGGCGTCGCGTGATCAGCGCAACGAATCCCCAAGGCCGTTAATTTTGGTTTTCTAGACAGGAACCGCTATATCCTTGAAATAGCTCCTCAATTATCCGCGCGAGGCTGAGTGGACCCCGTTCCAGACCCACTACTTCTCAGAAAATCTGGTAACGCCGGGAATCGAACCCGGACCTCTGGATCTGTAGCCAGGAACTCTGACCACTAGACCACAGAGGCGGTCAATATATCCTAATAATTGTGTAAAATTTAAAATTCAGGTTACACCTCGTCGTGATAAATGTTTAACTTAAATAATTCCTAATAAATAATTTTAAAATATGCTATAATTAAACTCAGATTTATTGATTCGTAACCAGAGCGGCTAGCCGATTTCTTCATAGAAATTATTCTTTCTTGAATGCAGTCTATAAAATGTGTTTGCCGGATTTCATAAACTTTCTATTTCTATTTATTGTGATATTAGAATTCCTGCATTATCCCCCGACCGCTCTGTGATAACCAATGAGCGTCAGCAAGTACAAAGAAAACGAAAGGAAATGGGTGAAGGAGAAGAAAACACGGGGAACAGTGGCAAGCGACACGCAGTTATAATATTTCCTGCCCACACTGCCCACGAGTTTCCTTTGATGTGCCATTCTGCTATCGAAACAGATGGAATGAGAATGGACGAAACGAACTGTTCGCTCGTTAGCAACGTAACACACTAAGTGAACTGGATCGTTCGCTCGTTAGCAACGTAACACACTAAGTGAACTGGAGCGTTCGCTCCTTAGCAACGTAACACACTAAGTGAACTGGGGCGTTCGATCTTTAGCAACGTAACACACTAAGTGAACTGGAGCGTTCGCTCGTTAGCATCGTAACACACTAAGTGAACTGGAGCGTTCGCTCTTTAGCAACGTAACACATTAAGTGAACTGGAGCGTTCGTCGGTCCTCGGTTCTTTTTCTTTCTCACAGTTTATATCTACTTTAAGAAGTACCTGGGTCTGACACGGGGGCTGTCACGGCCCCATATTGATGCACCCCCCCCCATTTCCGAACCACAAGTGTATCACTCTCTCTCTCTCTCATCACGTCACATAAATCACGCACCGTGTAAGCGAAAAGAGAATGAATCATTTTCGATCATCTTGTTGCTGACAGTTAATAAATAACGCGAGGCCTACAGTAACCGCGAAACACACAGGACATCTACCATCGCCCCCCCCACTACTGTTCCATATATGGATTCAATGACGCTTCATCAAGTACAAATATTATAAAATTCGATTAGCGAAGCAAGTAGGTTCATGCGTTAAGGTACCTGATTTATGTTCGTAATGTGGCCGGTTGGGGGAGGCACGTGGTATCTTAGTTAGTTGAGGCACTATGCTACAAACCGGAACGTCGCGGGTTCGATTCCAGATTAGGTCACTGAATTTTTAAATTCGCCTTCTCCTTCCAGCCGCACTATGGCCCTAGGTTCTACTTAGCCACTAACAGAAATGAGTACCAGGAAACTTCCAAGGGGTAAAGGGCGGTCGACGTCTAGGGCTGACAGCCCCACCTCCATCTGTGAGCCGATTGTCTAGAAAATGTGGGAGCCTCGACGTCTCACACCCCTATGGGCCTCCACAGTCTGTTACAGGGATAGCTTTGCCATTACCTTTATTGTTTAACAGTATAATTCTGCATTAGTATTAGGCAGTATGTGACCAGTTGAATTTTCGACAAGGACATTTACAATCCTCAGAAAACTTGCAGCGGTACTGAGAACCTCGTTTTGCAGGCGCTATAGTTTTAAGAGGTAGGTGCCTGCCGCTAATTCCCAGGCGGAGCAAGCTAAGTCACTACTGATCTGTCAGTGCCTTATGGAGAGTCACCTTTTTGTTAAACGCTCACTTCTGAATAGGGAGTAGATTCAAATAAACGTTCTAAAGGCCTTGGCTTCGATCATTTCTATGTGCAGTCTCTTATCGAACATTGCACCCGGATAGTTTACACGATTGACGGAGGGGATGCAAGATGAGTCTCAGGGCTTAAGTCCATAATGAACTTATCAACACATAAAAATTAAATTTATTGCTTCCATGTAAACTTAAGAGTTAAACTTGTTACCATGGAAACGAAAAGTACAGTTTTAATAATAACTTCCTACACGGTCAGTACTCCTTTAAAGTTAGCTATATAGGGAGCTAAGTTGCAATGTAAAGAAACTTAATTAAAGACTTTGCAACAAGAAAGAACTTAACCAAGGATAAAGTTTCGAAAAGCGGCTATGAAACTTGTTCTGCTGCCAACCCCGCAGTTAAGAAGAGCATTCGGTAAAGAACAGGAACAAAATTATGTTCCGAAACTACTATTTGGAGCAAGCGGCAGACACCGCGAGGCCTTCGGCCGCATGTCGTGGAGCCCAGCAAGTTCAGTGATCCCTTCAGTGCGAATGACGGGCAACGCTTCACTTGTGTAATTATGTAATTGATCTAGGCAAGGCATTGTGTGCTGTAATCCAGTCATGGCTTATTCTACGATACTATCAGCGTGTATACTGGATCTGCTATGGGAGTAAGGGTGCGGCATTGGCAGTCAGTGATGTAAACAGTTGCGTCATCGTTAGAAAGTTACTAATTCTGTTTTTGAACGTACATCTGATATACGTACACCAATGGGAAATTAAAAAACACTATCAGAGGACATTTCTTCAGTGCAACCGGCGTAGCGACTGACTACGGGCTGGACAACCAAGGGATCGCAGTTCGAACCCCCGGTAAGGTCGTCCCACACAACTTCTTATCCAACGGTTACATTGGGCTCTTTCCCATGGGTTAAAGAGGCCGGAGCGTGAAGTTGACCATCAGAACTAGTGTAGAGGTCAAGAAAATGTGGATCTGTACATCCACCCCACCATACATCTTCATGGCATAGTGTTTAATTAGCTAAGTACAGGGACAATTTTATTTTTAAGGTTATGACGTACCCTGCTTCGTAAAGTAGATGGCCTTTATGACGTGGAATATTAACAGGGAAGATGAATCATGAATTAGAAAGAATCTGGAAGGAAGCCGTCGCGGCCCAATGGGGACACAATCCGGAAAGCTTGCCTAGAGTGACTGAAGACAACCAAGAGAAATTTCAGTCAAAGTATAAGAAATCCGCGAGAGATAGTTTCCTCCGAAACGTGGGTTAACACAATATCTACATGGCGCCACATCCCAGAAGACGGCGTTCTCCCAGAACTGTCTCTCAATGACCTCTAACCTTGAACCGCGCAGCCTCCTCCCACCAACTCCCACACCGCCAAAACTAATTAGCGAGTCATTTTGCCATGGAAACTTTTAATTAAGTCTTGTAGGAACGGGGAGTCACGCGGTAGCGTAGTTGTTTGCAGCACTAGGGTTCGATTCCCGAAGAGCTCATTGGATATTTTTTTTTCAATTGACCTAATCCTTATAGCCGCACTATGGCCCTGGGGTCGACTCAGCCTTTAACACAAATGAGTACCGGATATAAAATGATTTTATTATTATTATTATTATTATTATTATTATTATTATTATTATTATTATTATTTCCTGAATTCGGCCTCGTCTTACCACTTTCATCAATATTGGTTTGAGGGATTCATGGCTGTAAGAGATGAGATTTTAATCTTATGGGTAAACTCTACCCTGAAGATAGAGGCATCAGGCTTAATCGAAGCGGGCACTTCCCGAGTTCATCACCGAGCGGCACCCCTTGAGCCCATTTGCAAGATAAAAATAGAAGCATAAAAGCAGGCCGTAAGAAATTCCCTGTCAGTCCCTTGTCTTAAGATTACCGTTACCAGTCAACTTCTCAGACCTGTGTGGCGTGAATTTGTGCCGGAAATTAGTTAAGATGCTTTCATTTCCGCCTATCTTAACAGATCTCCTCGTTTCATCATGACGTCATGAAGACTTCCCTCTTCTTGGGGTCACGTGGCATAAAGCGTTTCGTCAGGAGGGCACATGGGGGGGGGCTGTACATGTTCAGTCCAGGTGAGTGCTGCCATCTTCCGACGCACTAACGCACCAAGAAGAGTTCACGCATTTTAAGGTTACCATTTTCTGGGATGTGACGCCCTATGTTCTTTTTCTCCTCCTCCTCCTTCTCTTTCCTTCTACTTTTCCTTCTTTTTTCTTCTCTCATCTTCCTGCTCCTCCTCCCTTTCTTCTCCTCCTCATTCTTCTCTTTCCTTCTACCTTTCCTTCTTCTCCTTTTTCTCCTTCTTATCCTCCTGCTCCTCCTCCTCCTTCTCATCCTTCTCTTTCCTTCTTCTTCTCTTCTTCCTTCTCCTTCTACTTCTTCTCCTCCTCCTCCTTCTCTTTCCTTCTCCCTTTTCTTCTTCTCATCTTCCTGCTCCTCTTTCTGCTCCTCCTCCTCCTTCTCTTTCTTTCTTCTCTTTCTTTCTTCTCTTTCTTCCTCCTCCTTCCCTTTCCTTCTTCTTCTCCTTTTTTATTCTTCTCGTCCTCCTCCTACTCCTTCTTCTCCTTCTATTTCTTCCTCTTCTTCTCCTGTTCCACTTGCTCCCACTTGAGAAAAAAAACATTCATGAAACGCTTCATTTCACTTCAGTTTCTTAATCTAAGACAGTCGGTAGGACTCCTTGGACGGGGGATCAGCCCGTCGCAAGGCCGCTACCCAGCACAAACACAGAATAAACACAGACAGACTTCCATGGCTTGAGTGGGATACGATCCCATGATTCCAGCGTTCAGAGATCATGCCTTAGACCGGCCGGCCACTGAGATCGGCGCCCTGTGCTCTAGTAAAAGTTTACTGATGTTTCGGAGGAATGTATTGCCTCCGTTCTCAGTGTTGAAGTGTAAGGCAGGCAAGAAAACGTCAAGAATCTATCAGGCTGTGCCTTCAGTTGCCTGATGAGTAGTGTACGAGAAACGTATGCATTGCGAAGAGTTCTCGAGCATCGGTACTTATTTGTCCAGTTATCTCGACACCCGGAAGAGGCGACTCGCTTTGCTCTCCGACTTCTACTGCACGCGTTTCTCGGTTCGATACGTATGTAGCGAGATCAGCAGTCGATGCGAGCAGAAACGCAAGTAGGCAAGAAGTACATGTGACATTAACATAGTACAGAAATACTACGGCATATGCCCATTGCTAGGCAACGGCTCGGTAAACACATTCCCGAATCATACGCTCTCAACAATAGGATATCCATTGCTAGGTAACGGACCAATAAACGCGCATTTTTAGAACACAAGATGGTGTTTTCCTCGGGGTCCTTGCACAGGATTTATAAGAAGGCACAGTCAGAAGACGGCAATCAAGGCAGAAGGGTTCGTTTGAAAATTTATCGTGTTATTTTAATTTATTGTGATTACGAGCGATTGTACAAGTAGTGATCAATAAACCCAATCACCAATTCAAACCCCGTCTTATAAGTCACCCCTACACGTGACAGTATTAATACATGTTAGATACACGAGCGCGTAGATGAGACTACACATCAAATATCAGAATCACAAGACGGAAACACAGCAGTTTCCACCAACAATTTTAAGCACCTGATGATGACCAACGTCGGTCGAAACATGTACATGTTATGTACAGTAACTTTTAAAGAAGGCTTAAAAGGACGAATTTGTATATGTAAGAAACTTTTAAATAGGTTTTAGGAGGACATGTTCCACGTGAGACGGTGAACCAGTGACGTTTGTTGAATAACATGTACAGAGGTGTCCTTTGTATTTTTGCGATTTTAACGAACACTGGAATAGGCGTGTAGTCCAGCAAAAGCTGAGCTACATTCCAGGCTCCAGGACGTGCAATGGAACGACCAACAAAGAAGTAACATCATCTTACCGTGTCCTCCTTGATATTTTCATGATTATTGTATATTTCACCCTGAAGATTGAGGCATTAAATACATCCGAATGTCATTGAAATTCTGATTACTTGACGTCACTTCCCAATATGTAGTACTTTTCAATGTCAACGCTGTGAGGATTTCAACACTAAGTCATTAAGCCTCTGCAATATGAAATTTCATGAAAATACGGTGAGCGGTTCTCGAGTTCATACATGAGTACGGACGAACATACAAGATTTTAAATTTTAATGGAAGCGTTTTTGCAACTATTTGTTGCGAACTAGTAAAAAAAGAAAAAAGAAATTATGGAGAATGAATTACGACAAACATGTTTGCCCCAAATTGAGTATGCTTTCCACTGTTGTAATTTTAGCGACTTGTAGTACGCTCTTGTGTGACGCAACAATGCAGTAAAGCGATTCGTAATAAAACTGAATACACCCACAGGAGAGCACGGAGCCTATGTAATTCCCTCTTGTTTCTGTACTACCATTGAGCGTAGGTAGAGGAGTGCTGAGGTCATGCCATATTAAATTCCATTATTATTAAACTAGGTAGGCGTTACGGGACCTCCTGGCCGGTTTGTCTCAGCGAGTTCCTGCTTCAGTAATCTGCATGTAATAGTTTCCTTACAAAACATGAGACGAGTATCTGGCGACTCTAAAACCACGTGATCTAAGTGTCTCATAGATCTTACCGGGATATTGTAGTCGGTATAGCGACTGGAAGACCGAGAGCTTGGAGTTCGAGTCCCTGTAGGGTCAACAATTTTCTCTTCTCCACGTCGATCAAACCGGTTCTAGGGCCCACCCATCCTCGTATCCAATGGGTACCGGGGGTTTTTCCCTCTTGGTAAAGCGGCCGAGGCGTGAAGCTGACCACTCACCTCCAGCTAATATAAAGGTCAAGAAAATGTGGCTCTATACATGCATTCCCCCATACACCATCATGTCGTAGTCCTTAATTAGTTAAGCAAAGGGACAACTGCACGTTTGTAAGATTTGAGGTTTTCACGACGGTGGCTATGAAGAATATCGTCTTCTGGGATGTGCCGTCGTGTAGATATTGTATGAACCGACGTTTCGAAAGAAGGTATCGCCTCGATACGTGGCTGCAGGCACCTACTCACGCTGGTTCCTCGCTCGCGGATTTATCTGCCCTGAAGAGGGATGTGATACGTTCCTCCGAAACAAGACCTGCACAGCGCTACATCCCAGAATACGGCATTCTTCAGCTTTACCTTTTTTTACCGTTAAATATTACTCAAGATGTACACGATTTGTAAATTTGCGAGGAACACAGTTTGTCTGTTTAGAAAACCGCGTAGTAATAAATGTAAATTGCTTCTATTTAAGTAAGTACGTGTATATAACTCCATAGAGCTCAGTCCTTCTTGACAAACTGATATTGATTAATACAGTTAATTTACTTTTTGGGCATTGCCCATCGTCCACGCTGTGGATGATGTTCGGAAAGTCAATAATTCTATCTCGTATAATCGTGCCATCGACCTTACGTTAATTAGGGTTGAACTACAAAGGAGATTATCAGTTTCAACTCCTGGTCGTTTTAAACCTCGGAAAAAGAGAACCTGTACACATGCCAGTCGAGATATGAAGCCAGAACTTACTGACTACTAAGCACGCATGCTATTCACTGACCCACCGCGATCGGTTTTCTAAATATGAGGTTAAGCTACTGTCTGGTGTATGGTGAAGTCTTCTGACGTAATACTGTGGCGTATAGACCCGTTGTTAACGGGTGACAATGTAAACAGCAGCTGTTTCTGTCTACCGTCCTCAACGTACACGCACGCAACAGTAGAAATGCTGTGTTCTCTATGTGGTCTGTGCCGAGTTGTTATAACCGGGAAGTATCTAGTTTAGCCAATTCTGTCTGGGAATCTGTGAGGAGAAGACTTGTGTCTGGAGGCAGAGGAATAGCCATTGTCGGAGCCGTTACAAGGAAACGTCTAGTAACAAACTGAGAACACTAGAATGTGTGCTCTAGTGAACTGTAAAGTGTGGAAATATCAGTAGTGTTACAGTATTTGTGCTCGTAGTTACAACCTGTAAGTGGTCTATCATTCCATTCACCAATCCAAACCCCGTCTATAGCCACACATATTACGTGACAATATTTCCCCCTACTTTTTCCACGCATTTCCGTTATAACTAACTCCATGCAGTTGAGCCTTTCTTGAGAAGCCGCCAGTCGCTCAGCTATTCAAGAATTTTCCAACATTTTATGGAACCCGAAGTTTCATTACCGTGTTCACAAGAGCCCTCCACCGGTCCCTATTCTGAGCCAGATCAATTTAGTTCATGCTACCCCATCCTGCATCTCTCAGATCTATCTTTTTTTTATTGCTAGTGGGTGGGACTAAGTCCCTTGTACTGCGGCCACTTCTGGCCTATTGTACCAGCCCCAGATGATAGGTGAGGGTGATTGTGGAGCAATTGGTGGAATGAAGATTGGCAGGGGAAACCGAAGTACTCGGAGAAAACCTGCTTCAGCGCCACTTTGTCCACCACAAATCCCACTTGACCACACCCGGGATCTAACCTGAGCCGCCGCGGTGGGAAGCCAGCGACTATGACGCGGCCTTTAAGATCTATCTTAATATTATCCTCCCATCTACGTCTAGGTCTTCCAAGTGTTATTTCTATCTGGCTTTTTCGCTAAAATCCTATACGCATTCCTCTTTTCCTCCATGTTTGCATTTACTTTATTAGTTTTATTATTATGTGATAACGATTTTCAATAAAATAAATACACGATATCGAACCCCATATAATGGAATTGATATCGTGTACAAAACCGTAAAATTTATATTACGTTGTTCAACGACGGAAATAGGATATCTCGGAAAGCGTGCTGGATCGTCACGTCCCATAGCCTCGTGCTTACACAGCAAAATGCAGGAGACTTCTCTCCCGAACAGTCAACAGAAGCAACAAGATGGCCGGGGTTATCATGGCAACGGAAACAACGACTGCGATTTCTGAGTATGAACAAGGTCGATATATGTATCGATAGTGGTATTGTGCCTCTATTGTTTTTTTGGGGGGGGCAATGTTTGTACCGGACAAAATAAGAATTTTATCTGTATCTAGAAATTTATTGGCCAATTGGGAACAAGGGGAAGTAGAGTGAACGTTTTACAAAGTGGTCTGCACCTCCAGGTTCTGTTCCTGCTTTATCTTGTCCTTTTCTTCTTTCTTCTGTTATATTGGAAAAGATGGTGCAACCCCGACGGAATTTTAAAGAAGCAGAGTTCGATTTTCTGTGTGACGTTTCTTTGGAACACGCAATTCTCCCCCACCCCTTCCTTCCACACACATACACACAAGCACACGTGCGCGCGCACCATACAGAATCGAATTAATGCCTCTATGGTCTGCAGTATGAGAACAAACGGAGGTGACCAGCCGATTCTCCTGTAAATAACAAGATAGGTGTGACTATACAGGGTGTTTGGTTTAGTAATCGGATTTATTGGACACTTTAGCATACAATTCTTGGCAACTCTTTTCAAATCATTGTCACATAGATTAGTGTTCTCTGTTAAGAGTCTCCACTAGCCGTTGCTCGGTAACGGCTTCCAACTGCCGACGTTGCCCCTTCCTCCGTGTTCCCGAACTTATCCTGGTGCCTCGGCAACAAGCTCCTAGCAGCAACAGTTCTCAACGACTGAACCGCAGCAAACTAACTCACCAACCGACTGGCTGCCTGCCTGCAGAATCCCTCAGTCGGTTAAATTGCAGATGGTCTTCGCCAGCGCAGTCATTTCTGGCTTCACTCCCCTCGAGATCCATGACCAAGCCTTCTAAGCATGTATGTATCTCGAAATGCGGCCTCCTCTTCGACTGCTACTGCGATGACAAATAAATCACTCCACTAACTGGCTTATAACATCTCTGCACGGACCACGTAGAAAATACGACTCCTCTGTAGTAGTATAATTAATCCTTTGGAATTGCGTTGGTGTCTGTTGGTGGAACCGTTACTTACAAACGGCTGTTGTACAGTTACTTAATTCGCGGTCGTTGCCTGGCAACGGGTCTACATGCCACAATACGTTATGCTCTAATTATATATATGCGTGCCCTTTCTGGCTCTGAATGTTCACTTGTGCGGGTCTTATTATTGAAGGATGGGACAGGAGATGATGATAAAGCATGAAGCATGAGATGTTAAGAAGAATAAAATACAGTAACAAGAAGAGAAAAGGAGCAGGAAGAGAAGGGGAAAGGAAAATAAGAGCAGTGGTGGTGGTGCGGGTTGCATACTATTCTGCTTAGAACGCTTGTGAGGGTACATTTCTTCAGCATCAAAATTTGTCTTCAGGTTTGGATATCACGTGTTTTACGTGTTATATCAATTTTTGACCTGTTTACTGACTCTCCCTCGTAGATGGGTGTGGAGTAATAGTTGAATCGTGGTTAGCCGGGTGAAAACTTAGAAACTCGCAGAGGAACCTGCTCCAATGCCACTTCGTCCATCACGAATCTCACATGAAGTCATGAGGGACTGAACCCGAGACTCCGCTGTCAGAATCCGACATATAACCGCCTCAGGCATGGCGCTGTTCGTGTGTAAATAAATTTAGTAATGCTTATATCTTGTGATATACGTTGTAATCGTTCGGTGTGAGTGAATTATTCCATTTATTTACCAGACTGTACGGCCCACAAGTGAAAACAAACGCCCTCCCCCCAATCTCTGCAGTAACTGGTCAGTGTTGCTTCCATTTTCGATCAATAATAACAAATAACAGTTGCGTGTTCACGTGAGTTAACCATCGAATAAGGGAAGTCTTTACAAGAGGCGCTTCGTGGGCAGTCAGCTGTTATTGTGCGGGTAGTCTAACCCTGCAGGCTGTACAGCGTTTCCGGTATTGTCCAGTATCAAAAACGGATACGTGCATTAGCAGCCGTACAAATTACATTCACTGCTGTTTTTATCTGAATAAAAGAGTTCGGGGGAGGGAGGTATCTAATGTGAATGTCATTATGACTGCGGTCACACGAATTCGAATGTACCACAATCATATAATGGAGTTCGCTTTGCAATTTAACGCAAAGACAAAACAAAAGTAAGGCTCGTACTATTAGTTTGATTCCGGTCAAGGTTTTACTCCTTTCTTTTTATTGTTAGTGTAAAGTTGTCCCTGTGCTTAACTAATTAATCTTTGCTATTGAAGATATATAAGAGACCACTGGGAAGACCAAGACGTAGGTGGGTGGACAATATTAAAATGGATCTTAGAGAAATAGGATGGAGTGGTATGTGCTGGATTGATCTGGCTCAGGATAGAGACCAGTCGAGGGCTCTTGTGAACACGGTAATGAACATTCTGGTTCCATAAAATGCTGGGAAGTTCTTGAGTAGCTGCACAACGGGCGGCTTCTCCAGAAGGGCTCAGCTCCATGAGTGAGTGAGTATTGAAAGCGTATGGGGAGTGGATGTTGTAGAGATCCACATAATTTCGACCTCAGGACTAGTTGGAATTGAGTGGTCAGCTTCAAGCCCCGGCCGCTTTAGTCCCGGGAAAGAGCCCCCAGTCGAGAATACGTGGATCTATACCTCCACTCCCCATACGTCTTAAGGACTGGAGCGTAGGACCATGTTACCACCGAAAGATTAGTTTAACGCGAATCATTTCATGTGGATCACCCAGTAGCCGGCCGATCCGGCACACGAGCCACTGGTTACGGACCACGCGATCGCTTGACACTCTGTCAGACCTGTGTAATTACGTAATACAAGGCGCTTGTCGTCAGAGCTTCGTGTGCCTGCCTGTCCCTCAGCACCAGATGGTGCCCGTTTGTTTAGCGTAATTGTGTGGCGTGTGGAGGCAATCTCAGTCGAGTGCGGCCCGAACACAAACGGGATATGGGGCCTCCCTCCGTCCGACACTAGGCTGGGGCACCGAGGTGTTTCGTAGCTCTCCTCTGCTCCCTCCAGCAGTTCATCCGTTGGGCCACATTCCGTCCGGACCCTGTCCAGTTTAACATTCATCAGTCATCTGATGATTCGGCGCCATACTGAGTGCGTCGTTAAGTGACTTGCAAAGCTTTCCTTATCTTCATTCTTTCTACTTCGTCCTCTTCTGGTTTCTTTATTTCCTTCATTCTCTCATTTCTGTTTCATTTTTCCTTCCTCCTGTAGTCCTGTCTTCCAACTTTAGTTGATTTGATCTTACTTCTCTAATTTATTCCTCTTCCTCCACTTCTTCTTTTGTTCGTTTCTCTTTTCTTCCTGCCTCTTCTTCATTCTTCCTTTCGTCCATTCCTCGTTCATCCTTTCATTTCTGTAGTTGCTTCCTTACTTTATATCTTTATTTTTCTTTCTTGCTTTCGTCTGTCCACTTCCTTGTTTCTTGGTTTCATTTCTCTTTTCCAGCTCTCTTTTCTTTCTTCATCGATTCGTTCGCTCCTCACCATAATTTGATTTATTGGCAGTTTCTTCAGTGGAACTGTAGTTAAATGAGCTATAAACGTTTCTTCCTTTATACTGCTCTTTCCATCTTTCCTTTCTTCCTTTCTTTTCTCATTCCATTTTTATTCTCTTCCGCCGACCTTTAGTTATTATGCAGCTGAAATTGAAATTCTGAGAAATATTTGTGAAAACTTAAATCGATTGAATTGACTAAGGGGGCACGCTGTAGCGTAGTTGGTTAAGGCACTATGCTACAAGTCAGAAGGTAGCGGGTTAGATTCCCGATGAGATTACTGGACATTTCAATTAACGTAATCCTTCCAGCCGCACTATGGCCCTGGGGTCGACTCAGCCTCTAACAGAAATGAGTACCAGGAATCTTCGTTGGGGGGTAACGGACGGCCGGCGCGTAAGGCTGACAACCTTGTCTCCATCTTTGAACCGACTGTCTAGATAATGTGGGAGCCTCGACGTCTCACAACCCTATGGGCCTCCACGGTCTGTTACAGGGATAGCTTTATTAATTGATTAGACGCCGTAATAGCTAAACCTGTGCACTGACTGTGATACGGGCTGGACGGCCGAGATATCGGTATTAATTTCCGGCAAGGGAAAGAGATTTTTCTATTCTCCACGGCGTTCATATCACCCAGCCTATCCAGTAGGTCCCATGTAGCTCTTTGAAATGTAGTATAGCTGCCAGGGCGTGAATGTGACCACTCACCTTCCTCTAGTACTGAGGTTAAGGGTGTGTGGATCTATAACTCCACTCCACCTACGCCGTCATAGCGTGGTGCTTAATTAAGCACAAAGACAATTTCATTTTTAACTTTATTGTCTTTACTGGCCGCAGTGCTAATTGTCAGAAGGTTGTGGCCTTGTTAATAAAACTTGGAATCACATGAAAACTGGAAATTTCTTAACGATTCGAATTACCACGAAATGTTACTCAAACAGTGATCTGTACTATGATGACTGGCATTTGATGGCGAGATATATTTTGTCGCTTAGAACACTGTTACAGTGAAGAATTGTAGGTTTAATCAGACCACTTAAGTTGACGTCTAATTTCCTCGGAAACGACAAGTAGTTTCGACTTAGCAGGGGCACAAAACTGAAGCACGTCTGTTCGAGACAGTGACGCCTCTTAATCATACGAATCGTTCTAAAACTTGACCTTGAGCCTTAGGAGTTGTGTTTTGTATCAGCTGTAAGCAGAGACAGAAGCCACACACCCACGGACTCCAGCAGAGCCTATCAGCGTGCCGGGTTTCTCCAGACTTCTCCGTTTTGTAAAGAAATTAACATCAAGGAGGATATGCTGCAAGTATTAATGTAGGAACAAATTGTTCTTAAATTAAGTGAACAACATCACCATCATGTGCGACCAGTTTGATTTAGTTATATAGAAAACTTAGATGTTTTGGTCCAAAGAGACCATCATCAGAAGGTCCTCAACACTTGAGGAAGTGCTTTACGGTTGTGAAGATCAATTCTGCTCCCGTATATTTATTTAATTACACTTTTTAATTACAGTGCAGTTATTCAGCACATCAGTATTAAAGTTTAAAAGACTTTTAAAATTAGTTTACATCTATTTATATATTTTTCTTGGACGAGCCGGAATAGCTCAGTCAGAATAGCGACTAACTAAAAGCTCGACGTTGGAGGGGTCGGAGTTTGATTCCCGGGAGGGGCGAGGTTTTTTCTCTATCCACGTCAGCCAGACCGGCACTGGGCCCCACCCAGCCTCTTATTCAATGGGTATCGGGGGATCTTCCCAGGGAGGTAAAGTGGCCGGGACGTGAAGCGGATCACTCACCTCCAGTGTCGAGTTCAAGAGAACGTGGATTTGTACAGTCATTCCCCCATGCGCCCTCGTGGTTCAGTGCTTTATCTTGTTTTAATTAGAAGCTGTACGTATTAATCTTGCGGATATTGTTGTAATATCTTTGGTCTCCAAGTGAAATAGCAGTAGGGGTTCAGAAGGACCGCAGTGCTTTTATTAAAATATTCTTAAATTGCTTAAAGGTAAGCCTTTTCCAATCTTAACATATACTGTGACTCCGAATTATAATTTGCTTCATTCCTCTACGATTAATTAAATATCATTTGAGGTTCCTTAATCGATATAATGATTAAGTTAGGGGCTGGACGTTCGAGGAATCGGGGATCGATTTCCAGTAGGGGCAAAAGAATTTTTGCTGTACAGAGCATCCAGGTGGGACCTGGAGACAAGGCGTTGTGTGTGGGGGCTGTTTCCCTGGGAGTAAAGCGGCCGGGGCTTGAAAGTGACCGCTTATCGCAATCTAGTGTCGAGGTTAATAATTCATGGCGCTTATAAGTTCACTCCCCCTTATGTATTCATCGCATGGCGTTTAATTAATTAAGCACAAGTACAGCAAAATTTTATTTTCGCTTTTTAATCTTAGGTTCTAGTAATTCTAAACCCCATTTCAGTGTGACTAATAATAATGTCACGATTTAGGGGTGTGACTATATACGGGGTGTGGATTGGATATTGGATTTATTGATCCAACTCGGAACTACAAGTAATTACAGAGCAATCGCTGATCTCCGCAGTTTACAAACCACTGCTGCAAACACTAATTCGTCTACAGTGTTTTCAACAGCCGTTTCCTGGTAACGATTTTTAACAGTGGAGATTTTTCAGCTTCCCGCGCTCAGGTCCTTCCTCTCCTAAGATATACCTCGACTGAACTCGTTACATAGACCCAGGGCGGACCCATCAGAAAACACCTCCCAACAGTTCTTCTGTTGTTACGGGCGGTTGCCTAGTGATAACCCTGATATTTCCCACGTATTTATTCTTTTCTGCGGGAAAGAGTTTACCGAGTCTTTACTCATAAGCAGTCGTCGTATATTTGCCAATTGCATACCAACGGCTGTGCATGCTACAGTATAATAATAATTCAATTCAATTCTTTATTATTTATGTGCCGAGTCAGCAGCCGCAAGGCCAATAATAATAATAATAATAATAATAATAAAAATTAAAATGACAGTCATTAAACATTTTTTCCTGGTCTAGAAACGAAATATTATATAAATAATGCGACATTTAAGTTCTGAGAGTGTGATTTTCTCAACATCGTATTTTAAATGTGCAATTTTTTGTATTTAAATTAGACCGTGTTCAAACGTCACCGTGATAACTAAAATTATCATTCTGTCTCTTAGAGACTTGTTTAATTAAGAACTCCATTTGTTAAGAGGGTCTGGGTGTAACTGCACGTGGAGCTGCATGCAAATGAATTATATACGTACAGTCCTTAAAGGTTCCAGACTTATCAAAGATCTGACACTCTGAACGCCTTGTAATGCCAGAGGCAAGCAGTGACATCTCTCTTCAAACGAAACTTACTTTCTGAAAGGTGTGGGTGAGTTTCTAGAAGATACAGGGTCACAGGGAAGTGACGGTACACTTATCACTTCAGGCGCCTTAGGGCAATCAAATTTAACTTCGGAATAAAGGTCTGATTTAGGAAAATTCCTTAATGGAAGACTCAACTTTCTTTAACGTTGGAAGGTACTGGCTTCTGGGAAGTGACCCCCCCTGTTTAAGGAATGTTCTGCTGTCATCTTCAGAGTCGAAATGTAAACCAAGTTATCCGACGTTTAACATGATTAACTCTGCTTACTACTTGCTTACTCTTTCTACTGTTCGACCCTGAAGATGGAGGCAGAATTTCCTCCTAAATATTACACTTCTACCGGGCTATACGGTGACACATCTCAGGAGATGGTTCTGTTAATAGTCACCGCCGTGAAAATATCAAATCTTACATTTCAGTCTAGTGTCCTCAGTCTATTATAGTCTTCACTAGCCGTTTCCTGGCAACGGCTTCTACCAAAGGAGATCTTTCAGCTCCCCGTGCTCAGGTCCTCTTGTCGCAGCAGAATTCTTTTCAACGGTCAACTGCACTAACCGGGTTCCAGGCTGGCGGCCATTTCACACCAACCTCTAGTCTTCTTTTCACAGGCTGACTTCCAACTGACAACTGAACTCACTCACGAACCAGCTGCTTCACGTCACTTCACTCAACTGAAGTGCTGGCAACTTCACCCTATAACTAACTCGATGTCTCAGTCAAAGTCACATTGCAACTGACGGTCAGTCAGTGTCTGTCTTCTGTATATCTGCTGGCCCTTACCAGACCAGTTCTTCTTGGATTTGAGTCCCTTGGGACTCGCGACTATATTTTACCGTCTCAGATTTGAGAATTCCCTTTTAGTCGCCTTCTACGACTCGCAGTGCTACGGTGGAGGTATTCGACCCCGCCTCCACAAGGGTTACTAACTCGATGCTTCAAACTGTCCTGCTTATAACATCTCGGCACGGACCACATAGAAAATACTGTTTCCAGTGTTATAGTCCAACAATACTTCGACCGTTGCTTTAAAACCGGTTGCATAACTCCGTTTTTATATTGGCGCATGCGAGTATATTGCGAGCTTTATCTAGCAATGGCCGCTGTTTACAGAATCGTTCCTTAGCAACGAGTCCGTACGGCACAACCCTGGTCCGTCTCTTCGCAAATACATATATTTAACAAGATAGTAAAATTATTCGTATAAATGTACAGTCTAGATAAGTGTTATTCAGAGGGAATTATAAATAGCGTGCTAACATCCATGCTGAAGGGTTTATTACGAGAATCCTAGATATATGAGTTGTTTATAAAAAGTATTTATGCTGCAGTTGTAAATGATAAGCCCTGTTTTAATTGATTGTGTATTTATATACATATGCAAGTGTAAATTTAAGTTAATGGAAGTTTCGTTTAAGTATTATCGAAAGTAAAAGACTTCGGCAATCTTCGGATATGTTCGGAAAAGTGTAGATTATTCGGTCATCTTCATGTGGGTTCGAGAGGCCGTTGGTAATATATATTTTTTTTTAATGTCAATTTACAATCTACTTGACACTGCAAGTAATAAGCAAATGTGATGGGTGCTTATGTCGTGAAGGCGGCAGCTGCCCAGTGGCAGTACTCTACCTTTTAGTTATATAAGTCTTCTGGCCAGGGTTGGTAATATGCCAGGAAATTTACGCATACCATAACAATTCATGTTAAATTATTTCGAAGCCGTACAATTTGAAGAAAAAATTGTACCAGACATAAATATTCCTCTTTCTCCACAATTTTTGTTCGAAAAATTTTCATTCCAATGCGCCCAAAAACGTATGACGAGTTTTACGCAAAAGTCACTTATTTTTGTCCGATATTTAGGAAATTTATATCGAAAAACTTCAGTTAAACTCCCCAGTATCATTATTTTTGTCCGATATTAAAGAAGCTTGTTACAATCGTTACTAAATCTCCCTAGTATAACATTTCATGAAAATCCGTAGGGGAGGTTGTATGTTGCTCCATGCGTACTAAGAGACAGACAAACGGCGCGACTTGAATGGGCCCTGCGCTGGGGTTGCATACGCTCGTAAAGAGAAATCATTTGTGTCCTTTTCAATTGATGGAACAAAACTGGAGCGATCATAGTTTCTCTGCTCTGTCCTCTCTATCTCATGGTTCTCTCTTATCTCACGCCTTATCCCCCAACCCTCTCACTCTTCAATCCCTCTATCTCACCCCCTAAACCCCGGACATTTACATTGATGTTACCCATTTTTCTTCCCTTATCTAAATTTCCACCACCACTACCATAGAGTTTTATTTAACCCTCGCCTCTTATATTCTTTTCTTTTTTACTTCGTACGTGGAATGGAAGATGAAGCAATCCCCACCCCTTCTCCCCACTCTGCTATTTTTTTATCTTAATTTGTGCCCGGATTTTTTTCCTATTTTTGTTAAACGTATAAGAAGAAAAAATTCTGGATAAAGATAATTTTTGCACTACAGAGACGGGTGTAATGTTCATTTGTTACGGGGAAGGATTATGATAGGGGAGGGAAAGTGTCTTCTGTGGCAGACTGGGTAAAAGGTCATGCACTTCTAAAACCGGAAACCATTTTTTTTTTAGAAATGGCTGGTTATTCGTAACGACGCCCCTCGTTTCTGGCGATGAGTTATTGATTTTCAGAATCGGCTTGGAAACGAATCCGTCATGTCGCAATGACAAGATTCCATGTCGACGTTACGTAACTCTGAGAAAGGGAACAACTGCACTAGCCGCTGTTCCAGTAACCAGACTGAGCAGCTTATTTAACGATTCTGTTTCAGTTGAACAGATAGTACATTCCTTTATTCATTTTGCCATGTCACACAAACTAACCAAGCCAACTGGGAAATTGGAAAAGCTCTGCAGATGTAATTTGGAGGTCCTTGGTTCCAGTCACGTCAGGACGTGGGATACTTCACACGATTACTAGCCGACTTTCTACCTGGTCGGCCTGGGTTCTATCCAACGTTAGGACATGCGAGATTTTTTAAGGACATTATTATTATTATTATTATTATTATTGGAGGAGGTAGGCTTCCCCATGCACCGCGACCAGTTTGCTCTATTGTACGTCCCCCTGTGATATTCTACCAGTCTCTATACCCTACTGGTACTGGTGCGTGCCATCAGTCCCGACTCAGCCAGCGAGTTCGGCCTCTACTGGCTCAGCGGTATCTAGATGCTTCCCCCATCTACCAGAGGCGTTAGAGACTATTGTTGGGCGGGAAATGTCCTTACAAATTTGGCTCAGAGGTCTCCTTGAGGCATGAGGTTCTTTTACGTGCCGTAAAGCTACGACACAGGACCCACGGCTTAAAGTCCCTCCCGGAGGACTTGTTCCCTGAATTTTTCCGCCCTTAAAAATTCGACGACCTCCGCCGGGTTTAACCCGCGTACCTTGAGTCATGAGGTGGGAACGTTACCCCTAGACTACGGAGGCCGCTTTTTAAGGACATAGTGGCGCTTGAACGGATTTTCTCCGTGTGCTTCAACTTCTCCTGCCAATTCTCATTTCACTAACTGTTCTGTATTTGTTAATCACCATATCATAGACGCTATATAATCGCTAGTCGTTAAATAAACAACCTAAAGAGGAAACGTCGATTATGACTGTAATTCTTTCATGCTTCTCCTCAGTTCCTCAAGTCAGGAGCTGGGATAATATTTCCATTAGGTCACAACCAGTTCCTTCCAAATCTAACCCACTTAAGCTTTACCCTGCTTTCCTTCCAGTCGACGCTGTAAGAACCACACACTGACAGCATTCGGAGGCACGCGGTAGCGTAGTTTGTTGAGGCACTATGCTACAAGCCAGAAGGTCGTGAGTTCGATTTCTGATGAGGTCATTGGATTTTTTCAATTAACCTAATCCTTCCAGCCGCACTATGGCCCTGGGGTCGACTCAGGCTCTAACAGAAATGACTACCATGAATCTTCCTAGGGATAAAGGAAGGCCGGCGCGTAAGGCTGAAAACCTCGCCACCATCTGTGAAACGATTGTCTAGAAAATCTGGGAGCCCCAACGTCTCACAAACCTATGGTCTCCACGGCCTCTTAGAGGGATAGCTTTAAAGTTTTACAGAAGAACCGTGTTTTCTGTGATGTCCGTGCCAAGATGTTACTGTCGGCAAAGTTAGTTGAGAGTCGACAGTTGGAGCAATGAGTTAGTTGTTAGAGAGTCGCACATCCGAAAAGAGGACACTTTTGAGATCCGTCATCAGGCAACGACTTGTGAAGAAGTAGCAAACTGAGCAGACTTTATACATGCCGTGGTTACAGTGATCTTTGGAGTGTGTAGCTCTGTGAGGCTGTCGTAGTTATTTGTAGTTACGTTCTTTAAGTGTTCAGTAAATCCAATTACCAATCCAAACCCCGTCTATAGTCACTCATACACACACACAATATTTTGTTTTTTATTTAGAAGATATTCGTTCTTGAAAAAGTTGATAGAAAGAAGAAAGATATACATGTTTATTACTCTTGTGACTGAGGTTTTCTTGCTCTACGCCCTGTTGCATTAATGAACAATTAAGTAGCAAAATCTTAAACGTGCGTTTAGTTTCCATCTTACAGTACACAGGTCAAACACATTGCACGTTATGGGTCGAAATAAAGCCATTACGAATGATGAGGCAGGCAGAACAGAGCAAAATACAGGGCGAAGTGTATGTTCTGTCCTCACCGTTCAGTAATACTGTGTTCGCTCAGGGAGAGAAGCCACCGTAGCTCAGTCGGCATTTCAGCTGGCCTGTTGTGTGAACGACCACAGTTCTGTTCTTACCGGAACAACGTATATTTTTCTTTTTGCTAACGCTTCCAGACCGATACTGAGGCCCGTCCAGTGAGTACCGTGCTATTTTCACTATTCAGCTGCACAGCAGCCACGAGCAAACCCTGGACGATATAAAGAACCTCCACATCAAGATAGCCAGGTGGCACAATATCTGCCCCATATAAGAGGGACGATGGGAGGACGAACACGAGCTTGCATGGTTTACGAATTTTAATTACTGACAATTCAAAAAAATTTTAATTAGCATCAAGAAATTTTATACAATTTTATAAAAACTTTAGATTCCCAGGAAACTGCTGTGTTTGTGAAATGTTCTATTTTGTGTACTATGTATTGTAGCATATAAGTGTACGTACTTTACGTCTAAACAACTTATGTGATGGTGGTTTCCTGTTTGTAGTGATGTTTTCCCTCTGAAGATGGTCCACAGAGACCGAAACATGTAAGGGTGTTGAGTTTTCATGTAGTAAAAAACTTACAGGTCACATTGGACGGAGTGATTTATATTTGTTAATTTGGTTCGAAAGAACGGAACGTGGAGTCTATATTGAAACATAATAAAAGTAAATCTTTAGTTAGACTCTGAATATTGGATCCCTCTATGGTTGACCAACAAAGCCTCAAATCCCAGCGTGTATGCGTGTTTCCGCTGGCGTGGCCAAGTGAGGCGCCTCCGGCAGGAAGCTGGAAATTGCTGTTGGTCACGTGATCGATCCCTTTAAGCAAAATGTACACACAATCACCAATACAAATAGACACTTCATTTGCATGTTTAATTAGATTAATAACTAACAACATGCAAGCGAACACCGAATGCATAAGTAATGAAGTATTTAAAATACTTGTTTTGACGTGATGCCGTTTAGTGTCTCGAAGCATTAATTGATTTGTCAAACGACGCCCTCTCAGCTACATAAATTTGGTTCCGATTTTCAATCGGGGCACCGGATATGATGATCGGGTTTTTTCGTGGCTTTCTTCAGTCCCTCCATGCAAATGAGAGGATAGAGCCACTATTATGTAACGACAGTTTCCTTCCAGATCCTTTCCAATTCATCATTCATCCAACCTCTTGCCATCTGATGCTACACATTATCGGTTCTGGGAGCGTCAGACTAAATTCGCACAGCAAGGATGACCAAATGTACTGAAAAAAGCTGCAGATGATAATTTAAAAATTTCGGAAGCAGCAAACACGCGTGGAACGGATGATGCAGTAATTTAGGTAGAGGCTTTAATATAGCGGATTTTTTTTTTGGTATTTGATTTATTCTTGAAAAAGGCTGCTGAATAATATTCTTTTTCTCTAACTTCACTAGCGAATCATGAGTGCCGCATGCGGCTTGAGGACCACACTTTGGCCTACACAACATCAAATTTTGAACAATGAATTGGAAAGTATTTCAGAGGAAGCGAGCGTGGTCTAATCAAAGTATTATCCCAATATTTGCTTGGGAGGACTGAGGAAAACTACGAAATACTTCAAGATAACCGTTGTTCCGTCCGAGATTGTAACGGAATATTTCCCGAAATCAAGTCTGTAACTTCGCTGCTGCAGAATACTGTAAATTGTGAAAAACTTTCAAGAATTTAACTTCAGGAAAGACAGGAATTTTCAATTGAGGAGTAATCTCGTAGGGATATGTAGAATTAAAGCCAGTTGTGACAGAGAGACAGACAAACGACCAATAGAATGCGATAGCTTTTAATTCTGTTCGAGACTGACAACGCTGATCGAAAAAAAAGAAAGAAGAAGGTAGATAAGAAAAAGTAGACTGAGTAAAAGAAAAAAGAGACGCTCTTGGCGATGTTCCAAGATTTTAAGATAATTGCATTAGTTACGTCACTTGGGCGTATAAAAAGAAGGGCGATAGGCGTGAAAAAGAAGCGAGGAAAGGCAGGAACGTTCTCATCGATCACGTGGTCTTGGTACGGCCGGTCGCTGACGGCTTGGCGCCTCATGAAGAAACCCCAGCTGGAGCTTACTGCGAGAACATTATCTGCCTTTTTTATACATATATATATATATCTTTTTATTTGTAAGCGAAAAACGGAAGACGCTTTTCATGTTCGTCGTCATTTTGATTTGTGTTGTCTACACAGAAGTGATTCAGTCTTTCAAGAATTCCCCTTACACACCATTAGTGTCTGTGATAAATTCTGTTGCTTAGCGACAGTTGTTAACTGTCTGACGTATGCGGTTCTTGTTTTCAGCACGGTCCGTCTTGCGTCACACATGCTATATATTCCACACTGCCACTTAGAGTGAACTCTTTTATTATCATGTAATTAAGATTAAGAAAAAACAGGTAAAGTAGTTCCTGTAACAGGCTGCGGAGGTCCATAGGGTTGTGAGACGTCGAGGCTCCCACATTTTCTAGAAAATTGGCACAGATGGCGGCGAGTTTGTCAGCCTTACGCTCCAAGCTATCCCTGTAACAGGCCGTGGAGGCCCATAGGGTTGTGAGACGTCGAGATTCCCACATTTTTCTAGACAATAGGCTCACAGATGGCGGTTAGGTTGTCAGACTTACGCACAGGCCGCCCTTTACTCCTAAAACGATTCCTCATACTCATTTCTGTTAGAGGCTGAGTCGACCTCAGGGCCATAGTGCGGCTGGAAGGATTAGGTCAATTGAATTCAGTGACCTCATCGGAACTCGAACCCGCCACTCTCCGGCTTGTGGCATAGTGCCTCAATCAACTACGCTACTGCGTGCACCAGATTATCAACAGAGAAACAAATGTGTTAAGGAAATATCAGGGAACTCCAGTATTCTTTTGCTTGCTGGGCTGCTAGCTAGAAGTCAGTGTGTATCCGGCAGGTCCTGTGACTGGCCATGAAGAGGATGTGATGATAAATGTTTGTAGCCTAATTTGGTGTGTCTCAGAATTTGTCTGAAGCGACTGAAGAGAACTGTATCGGCATCCTGCTTCGTATTCTGGAGGACCTGTCTTTGAATCTGAGCATGAAAATCAGCTTTCCTGGAGTAAGTTTCCATGATCTTCTTCAAACTCCCGAGATAAGCGTAATACGGTCTTCGAATACAACAGCTTTCGTCTGCTTCCTTTCGAATTCGACAATCAAAACCACCTTGCCCTTCCGTAGTACAGATCCTACACAACTGAAAATGAATCATGCGATAACAAAGAATTTCTCTGCTCTTGCGTGCTACAGCATTAAGACGTATGGGGACTTGATGTATAACTCCATACAACATTAGAGTGTATTTTAGCGTGTACAGCCGTTGCCATACAATAGGCTAATAGACAACGGTGTTATGTGAACCCTTTCTAGACAACGAATAGGTAAACAAATTCCCGTGGCAAAGAATAGGAACACAGGCATAGAGTTACTGTTGGAAACGGTGTTTTCTTCTCGGTCCCTGCAAAGTGGTTATAAGGAAAATTATTGGGGCGACACAGTCACGGCTCTCAAGCATAATACCGTTCAAGTGAGTAGACTGCCGTTGTAGCAGGAGCTACTTATGATATAGCATGATCTACTGTACTGAGCTTGGACTGACACAGGCCCTGTATATGCGTAAAATGTAAACTGTACATACTGACAACAGACTCATTACTGCTGACTGTGACTCTGGCAAACAGCAGACGCGTCCTCTCGTCAGAGAGGGCGTTCTACATCAACAAGCCTGCAACTGTCTGACAGTAATAAAGATCTGGTCCTAAGCCCAAGATGGTTGCTTTATTCCAAGACAGACTGGCCAACTGACCGTCGGTCGTGACGTAACTTTGACAGTGACCCAGTCAGTTGTGAGTTGAGTCCTGCACGTGAGGCTGTGAAGATAGGACCTGAGCGCGGGAAGCTAAAGGACCTCCACTGTTAGAAACCGTTGCTAGGGAAAGACTGATGAAGACACAGCAGACTGGAGGAAAGCTTAGCGGGTGCTGTGGTGATTTGTAAAGTGTGGAGATTAGCGGTAGCGCTGTAATTACTTGTAGTTCCGCATGTATGTATAAGTGGTCAGTAAATCCATTCACCAATCCAAACCCCGTCTATAGTCACACACGTAAAATCGTGGCCATATGGATATGTGGTGAGCTTCACGCCCCGGCCGCTTTACTCTCGAGGAAGGATGGACCAAATTTGTTCCTAAAGCCCATGTATCTCACTTCAAGCCACAACCATTTCATAAAAGGAGGCATGACTGATGTATAACAGCAGTAACAATTTATTAGTTGAGGAAAGACATGTAAGCTGGAGTCACGTGACAGCTGATGACGTAATATGAATAGCTCGTAACTCTCCTTATATTGATCTTCCCCATTTCTGCTTCTAGCGAGATGACAGACTGGCGAAATGTAGGGTCTCTTCCTTCTTTCCTCTTTCACTTCATTTCTTGTTTCCTCTTTCTTGTCTCTAAATATTGTTTGGGCTTTATCATAGATTGTCTTATTCTACCTTACTAATTCCTTCGTCTTTTGAGGTTTAATTGTGTGTCTCCTTATATATTTACTTTGTTCTTTCATGTTTAGCTGCCACATCTTCTACTATTCATCGCTTTTTCTTCCTCCCTTGACGTTGTCTCTCGTTTCTTATAATACGCCTATATCCTAATTATTATTACACGTCTTGCTTTCTTTATTGTACAAATATTCTTTGGTTTTATGGGTAACTGCTTTTCTTTTTTTTTCATTTCATTTCAAATTCTTTTCTCTTTTGCTGGGTTTTCACTTCTCTTTAAATCTCCTCGTTTTTCGTGATTGATTTCCACATGTCTTCTTCCCCATTGTTTTTCATTCATTGTTTCCTGTTTCTATTCAGTACTGTTTTCTTTTCGCTTCAATTCAAATGCCCGTCATTCATGTCACTTCCCCCCAAAAATATATTTATTTATATTAAATTTACTCGAGCAGTCAGAAGAAGTTTTTTCGGTAATTACACTGTCCTACCTCAGTCAGTCGTAGGGGCACGCGGTAGCATAGTTGGTTGAGGCACTATGCTACAAGCTGGAAGGTCATTGATTCAGTTCCTGTTGAGGCCATTGGATTTTTCAATTGACCTAATCATTCCAGCCGCACTATGACCCTAGATTCGACTCAGCTTTAACAGAAATGAGTACCAGGAATTTTCCTGGGGGGTAAAGGGCAGGCGAACGGCGGGCTGACCTCACCGCCATCTATGAGCCGATTGCCTAAAAAATGTGGGAGACACCGAGGCTTTTTTCGCCGGACCACCCTTACCCTCCCCCCCAAGGAAGATTCCTGATACTCATTTCTGTTAGATGCTGACTCAACCACAATGAGACTGGAAGAATTAGGTAAATTGAGAAATCCGATTATATCATCGGGAATCGAACCCGCGACCTTCCGGATTGTAGCATAGTGTGTGAGCCAACTACGCTGCCACGTGTCCTCCTTTTCTTTATATGCGTACAGAAATATATAGAACTGTGTAAGGACTTCTCAGCGCATAAATATATTTAGGCAGTTGAACTCGTAAAAGGGATCTGTCAGATGATTCAAACATAAGACAGAAAACACATCGGACTGTGATGCAGAAGAAAGGCAAAGGTATAGAAAGATAATTGAAGAGGAAGATCCAATATATTATGTAACGATTCTGTAAACGTTTAACCATTGACATACGTAAGAGAAATTTAGATGAAGAAGAACAGCTGAAAATTTGATTGAATACATCTGGGAGGACGAGTTCTCTTTATGTTTAATCAATGACCTTTATAACGGCATACTGTACAAATATTGAACAATATTGTTCATCGACATTTGATATTGAAGAGATAAATTTAACTCAGTCCTACAACAAAGAGGAGCCGGGATAGCTCAGTCGGTATAGCGACTGGCTACGGGCTGGACGACCGAAGGGGTCGGAGATCGAGTCCCGGTATGGTCAAGAATTTTCTCTTCTCCGCAGCGTCCAGGTCGACTCTGGGGCGTGCCCTGCCTCTTGTCGAATGGGTATCGGGGGCTCTTCCCCGGGGATAAAGCAGCAGCGACGTGAAGCTGACCACTCACCGACAACTAGCACCGAGGTCAAGAAAATGTGGATTTATTCTTCCACTCCCCATTATGTTTTAATGGAGTAATGCTTAATTAGTTGAGCACAAGGATAAATTTACCTTTGCCTACAACAAAAAGAAGGCGAGGTAAGGGTAAAAAGAACTTGTCGAAATTAAATATTCATCACAATATCTCCCTGATGAGAGAGAGAGAGAGAGAGAGAGAGTGGTAATCTCCGACATTCGTTGGAAGATAATGTTATACTTGTGACATAGGAAATGGATTCATATACGACGAAGAAAAGTGTATAGTAAGAAGTGACAGAACACGTAGCATGCATGGTTTAGAACAGAAGAGTGTACAAAAATTTGATAAGTTATCGTGACGGAAAGAGACTTCTAGGAAGAAAGTTGTCTTCTGGGTTTAGGCACCGTGTATTCTTCGTTTTGGCCGACGTTTCGGAGGAACGTAGCGCCTCCATCTTCAGAGCAGTTGAATAGCTGCGGAGAGCAGTAGCTGTGGTGATAGGATGTGGAAGGTGCTGCTTATATACGAAGTAGGCAGGGGGGGTGGTTAGGGAGAACGGACCAATGGGAGCAGTGGAGAGCGATTAAGGCCATATATGGTGTGT
>NW_019724601.1:565653-739802 GCF_002891405.2 Cryptotermes secundus | reverse complement strand
CCCCCCTGCCTACTTCGTATATAAGCAGCACCTTCCACATCCTATCACCACAGCTACTGCTCTCCGCAGCTATTCAACTGCTCTGAAGATGGAGGCGCTACGTTCCTCCGAAACGTCGGCCAAAACGAAGAATACACGGTGCCTAAACCCAGAAGACAACTTTCTTCATTGTCATCGCCGTGAAAACCTTAAAACTTACATAGACTTCTAGGAAGTTCTGGGCGTAAATGGGAATATAATGTTGTAATAATATCTTAAAAAAAAAAGGATTTTAAGATTAGAAATAGATTCATCTGGCTTAGGACCGGTCCCAGTAACTGGGTTTTGTCAATACGCTAATGAGAATTTGGGTTATATAAAATTCAGGTTTCTAATTTTGTGATATTTTAGGTTCTGTCATTGGTGTATATGAAAAATATTTTCTTCTGGGATATGCTTCCGCATAGCCTTATACAGAGTGTCCCAAGAGGAAAGTTCAATATTCTGGGAGGTCAAAGTATCGGCCATTCTAAATAAACTAGTGTATATGTACATGTGTCCTATTCCGAACCGTTTCCGAGATACAGCTATTTCACTGTACAGTTCCAAAGTTGTTGATAAGAAAGAGATATTACGTACTGTTTCTAATACCGGTATTTATTGCTGAAGTGAAAAAGTTGGTAAGTTTAACTTCAATGCACTTTGCAACTCGTGTGAGGACATGGCGTGTTGCTCGTCTGTACAGTGTACAGTGTACTGTACAGTGTAATAGCTCTATCTCGGTGCCAGTCGTGTGAGGACATGGCGTATTGCTCGTCTGTACAGTGTACAGTGTACTGTACAGTGTAATAGCTCTATCTCGGTGCCAGTCGTGTGAGGACATGGCGTATTGCTCGTCTGTACAGTGTACAGTGTACTGTACAGTGTAATAGCTCTATCTCGGTGCCAGTCGTGTGAGGACATGGCGTATTGCTCGTCTGTACAGTGTACAGTGTACTGTACAGTGTAATAGCTCTATCTCGGTGCCAGTCGTGTGAGGACATGGCGTATTGCTCGTCTGTACAGTGTACAGTGTACTGTACAGTGTAATAGCTCTATCTCGGTGCCAGTCGTGTGAGGACATGGCGTATTGCTCGTCTGTACAGTGTACAGTGTACTGTACAGTGTAATAGCTCTATCTCGGTGCCAGTCGTGTGAGGACATGGCGTATTGCTCGTCTGTACAGTGTACAGTGTACTGTACAGTGTAATAGCTCTATCTCGGTGCCAGTCGTGTGAGGACATGGCGTATTGCTCGTCTGTACAGTGTACAGTGTACTGTACAGTGTAATAGCTCTATCTCGGTGCCAGTCGTGTGAGGACATGGCGTATTGCTCGTCTGTACAGTGTACAGTGTACTGTACAGTGTAATAGCTCTATCTCGGTGCCAGTCGTGTGAGGACATGGCGTATTGCTCGTCTGTACAGTGTACAGTGTACTGTACAGTGTAATAGCTCTATCTCGGTGCCAGTCGTGTGAGGACATGGCGTATTGCTCGTCTGTACAGTGTACAGTGTACTGTACAGTGTAATAGCTCTATCTCGGTGCCAGTCGTGTGAGGACATGGCGTATTGCTCGTCTGTACAGTGTACAGTGTACTGTACAGTGTAATAGCTCTATCTCGGTGCCAGTCGTGTGAGGACATGGCGTATTGCTCGTCTGTACAGTGTACAGTGTACTGTACAGTGTAATAGCTCTATCTCGGTGCCAGTCGTGTGAGGACATGGCGTATTGCTCGTCTGTACAGTGTACAGTGTACTGTACAGTGAAATAGCTCTATCTCAGTGCAACTCGTGTGAGGATATGGCGTGTTGCTCGTCTGTACGGTGTACTGCACAGTGTAATAGCTCTATCTCGGTGCAACTCGTGCGAGGACATGGCGTGTTGCTTGTCTGTGCAGTGTACAGTGTACTGTACAGTGAAATAGCTCTATCTCGGTGCAACTCGTGTGAGGACATGGCGTGTTGCTTGTCTGTGCAGTGTACAGTACAGTGAAATAGCTCTATCTCGGTGCAACTTGTGTGAGGACATGGCGTGTTGCTCGTCTGTACAGTGTACTGCACAGTGTAATAGCTCTATCTCGGTGCAACTCGTGTGAGGACATGGTGTGTTGCTCGTCTGTACGGTGAAATAGCTCCATCTCGGAAACCGTTCGAAATAGGACACGTGTACAATTTTGTGTAGAATGAACGATACTCTGACTTCCAAGAATATTGGACTTTCCTCTTGGGACACCCTGTAGAAGTATATACTAGCGTCTTTTGAGGAACATGTTGCCTCCATCTTCAGGGTATAAATTATTTTCTGACTGGTTATTAACGTTCCCGAGCAGATGCCACAATCTAGAAGAGAGTAATGCAAATGGTGGTCGCATTGAAAGCCTCAAGACTCAAGTGTGCAAGTGCGCCGATCATTTTAAATTTTAATTTAATTTCTTTCGCCACAGATGAGCGCCCTCAGTTCGGCAGGCCGTCCTTGTTAATGTAATTCCGTGAGGAGCTGTTCCCTCCGCAAGACCAGCTGCAAAGGTAAGAGATAATGCCTTATGTTTCATATTTATGAAGGCCGTTGAATCTTTCAGGACNGATTTAGATCAAGTCAGTAGTATATATATATATATATAACATCTTCTCTGACGAGAAGATGGATCTGTCGTTTACAATTGCTGCTGGTCCTCGCCAGCGCAGTCATTCTCAGGTCCGAGTCCCACGTGACTCATGTTCACATTTTACTATTTCAGATTCAAGACTCCCCCAACCTTGGAGGGCCAGGTCACCTTATTTATATCCCCCAGTGACAGGGTGGCCCAGTTATACACCTGCGCACTAGCAGTAAGTAACTGCGGCAGAGGATACACACTCACCAATAGAAGACTTGTTGGACGCGGTGTTTTCTATGTAATCCGTGCCGAGACCAAACCTCAGTTGGTAGTTAAAGGAAAGTAGGTCATTACTCCTCCACAGTACTTCTTGTTTCATGTCTCACACTTGAAATTAAATGTTGAGTTCAGACATGTCACGTGCCTTATACATCACACACAAAAATACACGTATAACGTCCCTGGGCATAAATAAGCACAGCATCATGAAGACGCGTGGAGGAGTGGAAGTATATATCCGCATATTCTTAAGCTCGGTGATAGATGAATATTAATGATTAGCATCAGGCTTCTGCCGCCTACGAGTCCTCGGTCTACGAGTAGAAGACGTGAAAAAGAGAAAATCTCTTGCCCTTGTTCAAAATTGAGCCCCAATTCCGTGGCTGTCCACAGTAGTAGTTGCCTGATAACGGCTTCTAACAATGGCTATTCCTCTGCTTCCGGGCTCAAGTCCTCTCTGAGCAGCAACTCCCTTCCAACTTAATTATTCTTGCTTCAGTTGTCCTCCTTGTAACACATTTGAACTGACCGATTAGAAAACACCGTATCCAAAATACCCATATTTTTGCATGTGTATCCGTTCCCACAGGAACGTGTTTACCGAACCGTTGCCTACAAACGGCTCTACACACTACAATATTTGTAGGGATTTGACGCCTGCACGATTTCCGGAAAAGTACATCTGCTTGAAACTTTGATGATGATGATGATGATGATGATGATGATGATGATGAAGAGATCATGTAGAGGGCGACACAAGCACAGAATATATCTCTGAAGACTGCGGTCCTCTGGGGTGTAACGCCATGTAGTTAGAATGAAATCCGACGTTTCAGAGGAACGTATCGCCTCTGTTTTCAATGACGACACAAAAGCTAAGGCAGAAACCGACAGAAGCTGGCGATATGTTCCTCTGAAATGCCGGCCTGTCTTGTGTCACAACCCAGCGCCGCAAGAACTTGTGACGCAACAGCGACTGTACCTGTCACCGCGTCTGTCCAGTGGCGCTGTGTGTCCCTCAAGTGCACTCCTCGGACGCGCTGCTTCTGCTAACGCCCCGCCCAAGTGTCTGAGGTCTGCTGAAAGCCGCCACTCGGCGTGTTCAGAAGAGCTGTCCTGTGGCTACGTCAAGTGTCTAGAAAACAGGCGACACAGAACAGTGAAACTCGTTTATGGAAACCTTCTGGAACGCTTATTTCCTCATGTTTTCCGGACTGTCATGCGATCAGCCATATCAACACAGTTTTCCTTCCGTTTCCTCTGTCTTCAAGCAACTGCTGAGATGTTTTCCGATTTCCAAGTCCGTATTGCGTGCTTCTTAGGCAACCCTCCGCGTACACATTCATAAAAATTAAATCCCCTTTGTTGTAAAGGTCACCAAATTATCTTTTCCAGATTACGCAATTCTCCATTAATTCAGAAAGTCTAAATTTTGAGGGCCCTGTCTGAAGCCAATGCGTTTAACCATCATAAAATCTTTACGTCCACAATGCCCTTATCAGAAGGACAAGCGAGTGGAGCCTGAGAACCTTATAAAAGAACGATGATCTTTCTCTCCCCCCCCCCAACAAATAAGTGTAACTCTTCTCCCATGACTTTTCCTTTCCCTTTCTCTTCTACTATTCTTTGTTACCTCTCTTTCATCGGCAGAGCCTCAGGTGAGGTTCAGTACAGGTCACGGTCCTGCTGTACTTGTCTTGAATTAAGCACCAAGACATGAAGACTAATGGGGAGTGGAGGTATAACTCCACGCATTCTTAGCCTCATCACTGGATGGAGGTGAGTTGTCAGCTTCACGCTCTTGGTACTCTACCTCCGGTAGAAATACCGCTTTCACGTCGAGGGTCAGAGGCCCGTCTGAGTGCTGTGAGGAACAGAAGAATCTCTTGCGATGCGAGGAGTTGAACCTCGATTCCTTGATCGTCCAGCCCGTATCCTGGTATCTATACAAACAGAGCACAGTGAATGAAGTGAAGAAGCTTTGCATTTTAAGAAATTCTGTGGAAAGAATTTGATCGAAAGAAGGAAGGAGTTACGAGAAGCCGGCGGAAATAGCAGACGAAGAGCTCTATCATTTATACTCCTCGTATTATATCATTAACTACATGGCTTTAGTCCGCATGCGCCGCTTGTCGGCGAAGTTAGTGCCAACTTCAGCGGATAGAAGGTGTTGCGTGGTCAGGGCAACGGATCCCCACGGCCGTTAATCACGGTTTTCTAGACCGGAGCCGCTATTTCCTTATAAAATAGCTCCTCAGTTATCCTCACGAAGCTGAGTGGATCCCGTTCCAGACCTACTACTTCTCAGAAAATCTGGTAGTGCCGGGATCTGTAGCCAGGAACTCTGACCATTAGACCGCAGAAGTGGTCCGTATTATATCATTAGGGTGATAAAATGAAGGAGATTGGGAGGGCGTGGCAAGTAGCACGCATGGAAGAATATAGAAATGCGTGTAAAGTTTTCATGAGGAAACCTGGAAGAAGGCAACTAGTTTGAGGTGTGCAAGGTGCTTGGTACGTGTTGATCAAAACAGGGAACAGTAGCGGGCTGTTCTGAAAACTGCAATCAACTTACGGCCCTCGTAAAATTGTGGGAAATTTTTCCGTAAAATTTGGCAACAACGTGCTTGTCGCGATGGATTCAGCTTCGTGGAGTTCGTTAATTTCACTAATTCTAATATTGGATCTACAGAAGTTATCGATAGTCGAACTCCGATCAATTTCAATAGTGATAGAATATCTCGAATGCCACTATATACGACAGTCATTGTGATAGAAGTGATGGGTTTGAGTCCCGACAACGGCGACTTCCATTTGTTATATTACATCCTGTAACTGGTGGCTCTGTCCAGTAGCCTGCTGTGTGTGTATGTGCGTGTGCGTGCGAGGAAAGCGCTAGACATCATCTCCCGGAGACGTGACCCGCGTCCCAACCTCCTTTACCCTCCAATCTCCCGTACAAGGGATCCATATTAATGCACTAAACAATCCATGCATATAATTTCATTAACCGAACAGACAAGTGGTTCACTTACATAGGATCAAGGATTTACAGCATGCCACCTAACGTCCGTGTCCAGGTGTTAATGCTCTAGGGCCCTCATGAGGTTTCAGAATCAATTCTCGGATCAGAGGTTGACTCATATTACTTTTTCGTTGTTCTTCTCAGGTTCTCCAGGAAAATCGTGAGATAATGTCGGGTCATGATTTGACTAACTGTGTGGAGAAGAGGTCTACAAAAACTGATAGTCGCCCAGCTAGACTGTAGATATCCTTCTCGTTATGTTCATTACAGCGTTCACAAATTCCACGAATTGCCTTTTCCTTTAGCGAGATGAATCCAATCCTCACCTTCATGTCCTATCTCGGAAACCGTTCGGAATAGGAAACGGGTACATATACCGTTTTTGCTTAGAATGACCGATACTGTGACCTCCTAGAATCTTGACCTTATTTCCTGTGACATCTTGTACAGAGGTTCACCGTTAACCTGCTCGGATTTCTCTTGTAAAATGATCGGCATTATCACATTAATTTTGAACAGACTTCACTTGGCACTGCGTTGGAAGGCCCACCCTCCTGTGTTTATTTGAAGTGAGTGTACTGTAGTGATTCGATGGATCGAAGTGAGACCAGCTGAGCGCACGTTATAACATTTGCACGAAGCTGTGAATAGTTTAGTAACAATGTGTAACGGTTGGTAACTCTGGAATGGCCACTGTACCAAGACATTCCACCAGTCACCCCAACACCTCCTCCTTCACTATATCGACTTCATTTGCGGGGGAGAACCCATCGCTAGATGTAAGGGATGTCGGAGAAGGGTGAAAATAACACCTTCCCCTTTCCTCTTGCTGTGTCAGCATTCAGCATATTCCCTTGTACAGGCCTCATCATGTGTTCAGCACCAGAATCCTCCGAGGTACGTGCTGTGGGGTCGAGAGTACATCATCGTCACGTAGTCACGTAGACCGTTGCGTCACCATTCTGTTATCAACGTACTTCTGGTACTCGTAAGCCACTGGGAAATTCAAGCATACTTACAGGGGAATTTTATTTCGCAATGTTGCCTACACGAGATATGACGTAACTTCATTCTTAGAGCAGAACTTGTTTTATGTTAGCTTTATTGCTGTTTTGCAAACAAAATATTTTAGTTCGTCCTGGCGTGCCCTGTCCTGTATATATGAGTGTCTCTGTTCTAAACTCTAAAGTACAAGATAAAGTTAAAGCTTTTTTTTTTTCTCTTTAGATTATCGCACCACAAAATCATACAGTCCGTGGAGGTATAGCTCCATGTATTTTAATCTCGGTGCTAGGTGGAGCTTCACAGCCCACCATTATGAGCGGGTACACATTTCATAAGAAACTGAGTGACCACTCAGACTGGGCGCGGTGGTCATGCCTGGAATCAGACCCCTTTCCTGGGACATCCAACCGTAGCCCTGTCATGCCGACTGAGCTCTCGTGGCGAGAAGACGAGGGAGTAAGAGGAAGGAGGGGGGAAGGGGTGGAAAGAGAGGAGGGTAAGAAGTAGGAAGACCTGATAAATAAAAGGAGTAAATAGAAAATGACTGCAAAAGATGAAGAGGGAATTATGAGAACATGAAACTGAAGAGAGAAATAAAAATACAAAATCCTTGTTAGTATATGACTTCTCTGTTACTGACGAGTCAAGTCGGTAAGGGCTACTTCGTGGTTTTCTCAGTCTCTCCCTTTCCCCTTGCCTGCTCCTCTTGTTATCATTCTAGCTTTCATAACACGAGTTTCTTATCCCTACAGTGGTCGGATGTTACATAACTTACCCCCTGTCTCCTTACATTCATCCCCTACCATATTTAACACCCCAGAGGTCGGGTAGAAGAAGTATAGTGACGCTGGGGGAAGTGTAATGCAATTAGTACGATAGCTGGCGTGGTTCTCACCCTCTGTAATGAAGGGGGATTAGCCTCACCCCCCCACCCCTCCCCCCTCGAAACTACATTCTGCTTCTCTTCGCCAGTGAAATCTTAAACTAGAATTTCCTTTTCGAGCTTAGCTTACTTGTTCAGAAATTTTTTAGTGGATGTTTCTGCCGCGGCTGTGTTATGTCAAAAGGGATGTATTTAGTCATAGAGGTCGTTTGTATGCAGACTGAAATTACTGATACTTTGAAGGGAAGGGGCGCCGCAAATATGCATGAAAATCTGTAGAATAAAAAGTTACCACAGATATGTTTTAAGTAGAAGATTGTAAAATGTAGGTATTTTTCTTTGTCATATTTATAAATGAAAATATCTGAAACTTTGAACAAAATAAATTGATTTACGGTCTCCTCACCACAGTCAGCTGTTGCACGCCCGATAAACTGCACAACAGATTAGATTGAAATTCATTTTTATGGCTTGCTTTACATTTTCAGTACCTAGGACTATATAGGATCGAGTGATAGGATGGTTGCTGAATGAGGAATTAGAAGAGATTTGGAAGTAGGCACCCGAGGCTAATTTCAGACCTTATTCCAAAATTTGTCTGGAGAGACGGAAAAGAAAAAACCAAACATATGTTCATAGCCCATGTCTCTTGTAGTTGGTGTGTCATATCTAAATAACATACAGATAAATAAATATTGTCATGTGATAGGAGTGATTATAGACGGGGTTTGGATTGGTAATTGGATCTGTTGAACACTCATAAAAATGTAAACTACGTTAAATATCCAACGTCTGAAGAATTCTTAAATACATTGATGAGAAAATATTACAGGTTGCTACATATTACAGTCTTGCACATCATAAATTAGTTCACCGTTGACGTCACCTTTCTCCCTATCTCGGTCCCTCACACCTTTCTCGATATAATACAATCAGCATCCCCAACAACTTACAACCCCCGACAACCTCAATCTTATTTCAAGAAAATCCGTCAAAATTAGTTTTGCTTGTTGCTGTATCATGCCCTTGAATAAGTTAATTCTGATTATGATGTCTTGTTAATCTTTGCAACCTACTTCCCCCCCCCCATTACGTGCGCTGTAATATCAAAGTGTGACATGCGCAGTACAGTTGGTATTGTTAGAATTTCGCGTAATTGCATTTTAACCAATTGGAGGCTGTTCGTGTGCGTTACAATATGCGTTTATTTCTCGCCGAGTTCTGCATGTCTCATTACACCTGGCCTCTGGGCTGCGCGTCAGAAGTGGCAACTGCATTATTGGGGGGGGGGGNCACTGCATTTTGGGGGGGGGGGGGAGAGAGAGACGCACTGTAACGCAGGCCCTGCTCTAACCCGTACATACCTACCCTGTAACCCTTATCTCAGTTAAGGGAGTCGCCCAAAGCCGCCGCCCGTTCTGTTGAGGTAGGTCACGTATCTTGGGCAGCATTTTCCTACAAAAAATTTATTAGAATTATTTTGTACGAATTTCCGGTCTAGAAAACCGAAATTAACAGCCGTGGGGATCCGTTGCGACACCCCTTATCCGATGAAGTTGGCACTAAAGTTGGTCGTTCGATCTGTATAGTTCGCTTGCGGACTAAATCCATGGAGTGTTTTGTACTAATTAGTTTGTGAGACTGATATTCAGGGTCGAGTTCGAAAATTTTCTTCCTTTCGAAAATATTACAATGTAGTTTCATATACAGTTACCAACGATTCGGGAGAAACTGCTGCCTCTATCTTCAGTGTAGATGAAGTTAGATTCTGTTTCTCGAGGTTTATATTATTAATGCCATCTGCTTATTATATTTATGACTTAAAATCCAATAATTTCAATTTTTCATTCCGTTAGTACTCATGTTTTCTGCTATACCATATATAGAACCTACATTGCACCCGAGAATAATGTAAAAAGGGAAGAAAATGGAGGAAAATAAGGAAAACGAAACGACGACGCAGGAGTTGGAGAAGGAAAGCATAAAAGGAGACTCAGAATAAGAAGAAAATAGAAGGCAAGAAAAGGTGATAGAACAAAGAGAATAACAGAGGAAAAGCTGCAAAAGAAGAATGAAAAGGAGAGGATATACAGAATGAAATGAAGCAGAAGTGGAGAAGGAATAAAGTAGGAGCACTAGAACAAAAGGAGACTCGGATTAAGATATATAAGAATGGTGCAATAAAGAGGACGTTGAAGTTAAGATAGACAAGAAGCAGATAATGAAGTAGGAGGAGATGTCAACTCCAAGAGCGAGGTGGCCACACGAACTGACTTCTTACTTTCTTTCGGTTTATCTGACGTCACTCTCAGTAATTCAGACTATACAGCCTGGAGAAAGGAAGCGGCCGTGGCCTACTTAGAGGCATAATTCATGCATTCGTGTACAACAATTAAAGGAAATCACGAAAAACATCAGGATAGTCTGTGTTCCGTCCGGAACTCAAACGGAGTGCCTCTACGTTACCGCTTGAGGCGACTTTTGGAAACTTGGGTCTGGAAGTGTTGAACATGAACAGAACGTCGAAACATGGGAAAGGCAGCTAAGACGTCGCCGTCCGTGGAACAGTGGCCTATATCGCATGAAACATTCACACAGAGCAGTTTTTCTGGCCACTGTCATCAGCACCCGTCTGTAATGGTAACCGTGGCGTATCTAATGCAATCACCAAAACAACGATAGAGGCACGCCATTGTGTTAGAGAGCCGATAAGGAAGCAGACTGCACACTGAATCCTTTGTACCCACAAACAATCTGCAAGCAGCGCCAGAAAATACAATTCCGCTACGGCGGTTTCAAATTATTGGCTGAACTCAATGGGCGCAGTTCTGAAGTAACACACTTGGGGCTCTGGAACCACACTTCCGGTTCAGGGACCCAGTTCACCATCCTCTCAATACTTGACAAAGTAAGCAGTGATTGCAGAGTCGCGCCATAGCTCAAGCGGTTAGTCGCTGGCTTCCCACCGCGCGGCCCGGGTTCTATCCCGGGTCTGGTCAAGTGGGATTTGTGGTGGTCAAAGTGGCGCTGTGGTAGGTTTTCTCCGAGTACTTCGGTTTCCCCTGCCAATCTTAATTCCACTAATTGCTCCACAATCACCCTCACCTATCTTCTGGGGCTGGTACAATAGGCCAGAAGTGGCTGCAGTACAAGGGACTGAGTTCCACCCCACTAGCAATAAAAAATAACCAATGATTGCTCTCTTCTACGATGTGACGCCGTGTAGTCTGGTCGTAACCGAAGTTTCGGAGTAAGCTTCAGCCTCCATCCTCAGAACAAGAGAGCAAGCCGTTACGTTTTCACTTATACCTTGAAGATGGAAGTAGCAGAGTCCTTGAAACCCCTTGTAACCGTGTCAGCCTCATGTCATTACGTGCCAAAATACGGTAAGTAAACTTCGTACTTACCGCAGCGGTGAACTGAAATTTCATATTCCAGAATACAGTAATATCCTTCCAGCCGCACTGTGACCCTGGGGTCGACTCAGCCTCTAACAGAAATGAGTACCAGGAATCTTCCTGACGGGTAAAGGCCAGCGGGCGCATAAGGCTGAAAACCTCACCGCCATCTATGAGCGAATTGGCTAGAAAATGTGGGAACCTCAACATCTCACAACCCTATGGACCTCCACGGCCTGTTACAGGGCTAGCTTTATTTTTACTTTTTTTTTTTTACTAGAAGACAGTAATATTCATAGTTACCGCCATGAGAAACCCAAATCTCACATTCCAGAAGAATGTAATCTTTGTAGTTACGGTCCTGAGAAACTCAGATCTCACGTCCGAGAAGGCAGTGACACTCATTCATCAGCTGCAAAGAACGCCCTGTATAACTCAGCTATTCAGTGATTAGCATTATTTCATCCTGGCATCCCAGTGCATAAGGATTTAATTAGCACGGCATTTTGCAGGATTACATTAACTTCCAGCAGTGTTTGTGGTCGCTGCTATACAGAAGAACGGTGAAATTTACCGGTACATTCTGTCCATAACCCAGCCTTTCTGACCACAAATCCCACATACATGCCCGGCTATCGAACCTGGATTCGCTCGACGGGAGACCAATAGAGCCTTCTCTAATGCACAGGTTTCGCATTGCATGAAGACAGATCATGAATACTGAGCTACTGTGATGAACAGATACGCCATAGGAACCTGGCTTATCAAGTGGTTACCCACATCAATTTGCAATGGACACTTACTAATTGTGTCATTAATTAACATCTGTCTATGGCTCCACAGCCCTTTGTTGGACCTTGGCCGCTTTTTTCAGTTGCATGATCTTTTTTACACAGTTGGTAGGACTCCTTGGACAGGGGATCAGCCCGTCGCAAGGCCGCTACTTGCACACAGGGCAGCACAAACAGAATAAACGCACACAAACATCCATTTTTTTGACTGGGATTCGAACCCACGATCCGAGGGTTCGAGCAAGCGAAGACAGTTCATGCCATTGTGATCTGCAATAAATTAATATCAGTTATTTATATATTTAGTTATCAATATTCTGGACAGTTGCCGGATTTGATATTCTCACAGAAGTTATCACGAAATCACTAAAAGGAAGTTCGTTCTGCTTGCTTCTTCGTGGTTGCTTTCCTTATTTGCTTTACGATTCTGAAGCTGGAGGCAGTATATTCTTCCGAAACGCTCTGGTTGCTGCTGGATTTTTGCTAGTTTCCTACTTGTCTTACCCTGCGACACTGGAGATAAAGGCAGTATATCCCTCCGAAACGCCGGTGAACTTCTGTCTGACTACACGGCGTTAGATCCAAAACGATAGTAGGCGAGCTTTTCTGGATCCTCGAGTGTTTATCAGGTACGAAATTTATGTTACGTTACTATCGCCGTCCATCCGGGTGCCGGCTGGGTTGCCAAACATCGTGACTGAGAATTACTGCGTTTGCGGACTTCGTGCATCGTCCGGTATTAGAAAGAGCTAACCTTGATTACTGGGAAACCCATGTCATTCACTCACGGAGCTGAGCCCTTCTTGAGAATCCGCCAATTGTGCAGCTACTCAAGAACTTCCCAGCATTTTATGGAACCCGAAGGTTCTTTACCGTGTTCACAAGAGTCCTCTAACGGTCCCTATCCTGAGCCAGACCAATCCAACCGATACCATCCCATTCTATCTCTCTAAGATCCACTTTAATATTGTCCACCCACCTACGCCTTGGTCTCCCTAGTGTTCTCTTTTCTTCTGGCTTTCCCGCCAACATCCTGTGTGTCAGATCGACTGCAGGTATTTAAATACTTGAGACCAGGCTATGTCGGCGGGAGATAACAGAAACATATGCAATAAAAATTGTGGTAAAGCACTCACAAAACACAAATTTGGATAGAAAGGAAGGTAGAAATTTATGCTACATACCTAACCAACAAAGCAAGTCCATGAACACTTGTGCCTAGAATTAAATGGAGAATTAGTGAAAACAAAATGCCTATCGCCAGCGCCATTTCTGGAGTGAAACCTCAACACTCGAAACTAAAGCCACATACAGACCCATGAAGAATCTGTCACGTCATACAGATCTCTGTGAGTTAGAAATCTCGGATCGTGCGTATTCAGTGAAATCGTAGTTTCAGAGTGACACTTTTCTTTTAACTTTTTAATTCGCTTAGTGGGGGGTGGAGTCCAACTGGGTCCGCTCGGCACGGCGGCCACTGATTGGCTTATTGTAGCCTGACCCGAGTGATTATGATGATGCAGAATTTGGTGGAATGAAGATTGGTAGGGGAAACCGAAGTACTCAGAGAAAACCCACCCCAGTGCCACTTTGTACATCACAAACCCCACTTGACCAGACCAGGGATCGAACCCGGACCACCGCGGTGGGAAGCCAGCGACTAACCGCTTGAGCTGTGGCGCGACCAGAGTGATCCTTAAAGACTAAAATATGTAAGAGTGGGTACATGGAAGGGTTGTCTGTTGAAAACGTAGCTGTAGACGTGAATTTTCAACGTTTTCTCCCCAGGAGTTTTAACGGGAATTGCACTAGTAGTAAAGAGAGTAATTAAGTATCCCTCGCTATGCACGGATGGTGTATACTGCAATTAAGAGAGGTCGCAGTTGTTGAAACAACACAATAATTATATCTCCACCCCACCCCCTTTTGGAATGCCGATGTGTGTAAATTTGTACAGTAATAATAATAATGTAAACCAACCCTCGGATTTCCGTGGGGAGCGTATTATAGGGTGAGTTGATTATTTTTTTCGTCATTATTCTAACTCGGATGCGCTATCTTATTTCCGGTGGGTTGGGCTTCTAAAACTTGGCAACACAGCCGTGTTCTTAATGACGCAGCTGCTGATAAGGGGCACATTCACGCTTCACTTGGTGCAGTTCAGATTTTATTAGCGATTAATTAAATTGATTAAAGACCTAAGAAAGAAAAATGCGCCCAAGAGTTCTAATATTACGAAATTCTAATCATTGTGTGCATGAGCTTCGCCTTGTAAATGGTTGTATTTTATTCATATGTAAACAAAATATTTTGTATATTTTATATTGAACAAAGCCAGAAATATAATTGTTTTCTTTTATAAAGGTATAGTGAAGGTAAAGCTGTCCCTGTGCTCAACTAATTCTGTACTACGCCATGAAGGCGTATTGGGGAGTGGATGTATAGGTCCACATTTTCTCGATCTGGGCACTAGTTGGAGATGAGTGGTCAGTTTCACACCCTTGCCGCTTTACCCCTGGTGGAAAGAGCCCCTGGTACCCATTAGATAGGAGGCTGGGTGTACCCCAGAACCAGTCTGGACGACGTGGAGAAGTGAAAATTCTTGACCCCACCGGGCCTTGAACTGCGACCCCTCGGTCGTCCAGCCAGTCGCCAGTCGCTATACCGACTGAGCTATCCCGGCTCGCATTATCGTTTATAAACATCACGCAAAAGTTAAATCAGGCAGCTAACTATCTGCGCAAGTCAGTGGTTTAATCCATCCAATCCAAAACGCTTGTAATTCTGTCGTTATTCTTTTTTTGTACAAGTCATTGTTGTTGGTAGTTACTGATAGGTATGTGGTCGCCTTGCTGTGTGTATATGTGTGTCCCCTCATTTTGTGTTCCGTATGATCCGTGACGTATGAAAGGAAAGTAGGCCATTACTTCTCGGAACTTTGCGAATTCGTTTCGATGGCTTGCAGCTTCAGTACCAGGTAGACCAAAGCCACAGGCCCGCAAAATACACGCTGTGCTGCGTGTTTTCTCTGTCCCCTACTCAAACCGCCCGCAATTCCACCTGACGCATCAGTCTCTCGCGCTAACTCAACAGCCGCCACTGCTTACGTCAACTGTTTATCCGTGAATACAGTGGACTGTGGCGCGCCGGTGGTAATTTCATGAATCACAACTGTCACTGTTGGTGCTGCTTGACGTGGGTCTGGAGCATAGGGGAGGCTCTCCTGCTGGAAATCTCTGTAACTCATTTGGAATCTGAACTTGGGGGGTTATCGGTTCGATTCACAGTGTCGTGTCCACATTATCCAGTATTGGTCTGTATTCACCTGTTGCAAGGACGGGATGATACAGCCGCGCTGTTGCTGTACCTGCTCTCTCAATGCACATTTACACTCTCCAGGGTTCACTTTTCTCTTCTCAGTGTCCATTTGGGACGCAAATCGCGTGTGAGAGTCAGAAGTTTGAACAAGGTAAAGAAGGCCATGAAGAATTATTGAGGAGAGGAGTTATAGCTCCATGTATTTTTGATCTAGGCATTGAATGGATGTTAGTGGTCAGTTTCACGGTTCGGCTGTTTTAGTCACGGGGAAACCTCCCGGAGCCCACTGGATATAAGGCTGGGTGGGCCCCAGAGCCTGTCTGGAGGCTGTGGAATGCCGGGAATTGAACTCCTGCCGTTCATTCCTTAGCCCGTAGCTGTACCGACTGAGCTATTCCTGCTTGTGTTTAAGCAAGGAAAAGAAATACATGAGAGGAGGAGAATAAGGGAAGAACAAGTATGAGGAGGAGAAAAAGAGGGATAATGTGAAAGAGAGGGGAGGATATGATATACGAAAGAGAAGATGAAAGAGACAGAGAAAGAGTAGAAGGAATAACGTGGGAATAGAGACGGGAAGAGGAGAAAGCAAAATAAGTGGAGTCAATTCATTCAGTGATATGGAGATTTAATGATTCATTGAGTGAATTGTTTAGCCATTCACCGATTGAACGTGTTATTGATGGAGTAAGTGATTGTGTTTTTGAGCGATTAGGCTAGTAATGGATTGAGTGATTGGTTTTGTTTTTGAGCGATTGAGCGAATAATGGATTGAATGAATGGTTGTTTTACTGATCGATTGGGCGATTAATGGATTGAGTGATTGGGCGAATAATGGATTGAGTAAATGGTTGTGTTATTGAGCGATTGGGCGAATAGTGGATCGAGTGATTGAAGAACATTAATTTATTGCGTAATTCAGCTCTTAAACAACTTCATGTTTGCTTGAGTGACTGTGTTATTGAATAACTGAGCAGCTAAATGACATGCTGACTTGCTGAATGAATGACTGAATTATCCAGTGTTGGATCATTTACGGACTGAGTAAATGCTTGGTGAATGCTTAAACCGTTGAGAGTGTGAGTGAATTACGGCTGGAGTGAACGATTGCTTTAATGACTGAGATACTGAATGAGCTGTCCATTAATGAGCGATTTCTTGAACAAATTAGCGAATGGTTGAGTGAGTGATTTATCTCGCTACCTGGATACGAACCGGTTATCTTCGAATTTGAAGCAAGAGTAATGTTAATAGTGAACAAAATGAATTAATGCCCAGTAGTTGAACTATTGACCCTGAGTGACCGCACTGCGATGCCCGGTTCGGTCACTTGACGCGTAACAATCAGCAATGTAGCGCCAGCATAAGCCTAATGTGTTCCATATCATTACACGCGGAGTGTCGAGCTAGCAACTCATAGTGGCATATCAGTGCAGCGCCTGGCCACCAGAGCGGGCAGCGATTCGTACATTCCCAGCTGTAACAAGATGCTTGTGCATCGCTACAGGTTACCGCCATTGATAAATGGTTGTCGGCATGTGAATTATGCAGAGGCCTAGAAAAGTATAGTTATGTAATTGTAAGTGCCACTAAAATATACACCGACATTCTGAACGGTTTCACCACTAAATCACAACTTTTCTAACACACAATACACTGATTGTGGTTCTGTAGGCTATGACAACCTGTAGTCCGGTACTTACTGGACATCTGTCGCAGAGGAGGCGAAGTTTCTTATAGAACCGTGCGTCCAACTTGTTTGGTAGGTGGTGGATAAATTTTCGGAAGTCTCTCATACATCCATCTTCAGGAAGCTTATTTGTACCTTGAATCCTGAGGCAGTATATCCTTCCAAAATATTGGTTACAACTTACAAGGATGCACGGCGTCAAACTCCGAAGCCCACTCTAGATGTGGGCCATTTCTAAGAAACGAATTAATAAACACTTTGCAGCTGGGAGATTGGTTCTTGGAAACCAACACGTTTTCCATGGATACGACAAGGAAAGTTTGTAAACATTTGGAAACTAGACATTGTTACGAAATTAACACACGTTTCCGCGGCAACGAATAAGAACACAAAAATATAGGAACTGTTCCAGGTGGTGGTTTCTATTCAGTTCTTCCCGAAGTTACAAAGGGGGGGACATAATTGATTCGGCATTCGTCATTCAGAAGGCAGTTCAGTAGTTCAGTGTTCAGCTGTGGAGTGTTGACCAGCGGAAACGGAAGCTGCAGAAGTGACCAATCCGTAAATCAGAACCAAGTCAGTCACAGTAGAAAAGAAGACACTCGTAGTTCAGTAAGGAATGGAGTGTGTCTCGGGCAGTCATTGATTCTGAGCTGTTATAACTGGTTGTAATAGCAGTGCGAATAAATCCTACCCAGAACCCCTTATTATTAGTCACGGAACCCCGGACACACGGCATTTTGGTATCAGAAATTGTTACGACAATAAGCATGTGACAGTAGTTTCTATCCACCGATAGATTTATCTGTGTATCTGGCTCATTCAACCTGTGCGTATACGTTTCCTTTCTCAGCTCCTCCATGTCTTTTTATCTTTCTCTCTATAGCCATGTTCTCCTGTCACACGCTGTGCGTCTGGCCTCGGGCCACAGTGCCACTGCGTTCTGGGGCTTCCTCCCGGGGAATTACCTTTCATCTAACGAGATTTACCTTTATTCATCCTCTTAACGAAAAGTCAAGCCAAGCAGATCCAATTTCAAAACAGTTTGTATAAACGTTCGCCGACGTTCCCAGTCAGACCTCAGTCTTAACACCCCTCCTAGGAATACAAGGAGCTGATTGGCTGCAAACTTCACCTGCCTGTACAGACGTAAGTATTTGTGTTTACTACGCAAGGGTGACGTCAATAACTGGACATACTGTAATTTTTTATTGCTAGTGGGGTGGGACTGAGTCCCTTGTACTGCGGCCACTTCTGGCCTACTGTACCAGCCCCAGATGATAGGTGAGGGTGATTGTGGAGCAATTGGTGGAATGAAGATTGGCAGGGGAAACCAAAGTACTCGGAGGAAACCTGCCCCAGCACCACATTGTCCACCACAAATCCCACTTGACCAGATCCGGGATCGAACCTGGGCCGCCACGTTGGGAAGCCAGAGACTAACCGCTTGAGCTATGGAGCGGCCCTTCCTGTAATGTTAAATTGCACTGTACAGATCAGACTTTGAAGGTCTTGTGCTGTCTATGTGCAACATCACACACTATTCTTTCTTCTTATTCCTTTATTGGACACTACATGTTTCGGCCTAATTGGCCATTTTCAAGTCACCTGTACACCTGTACGCCTAAATATGGCCAATCAGGCCGAAACGTGTAGTGCCCAATAAAGGAATAAGAAGAAAGAACAGTGTGCGACGTTGCACATAGACAGCACAAGACCTCCAAAGTCTGGATATTTTGTATCTGAAATATTCTGAGGATACATCGTCATGAAATGGTGACGTAGGTCGTTGCGTCATCATTAGAGATTCACTGGAGAGTCTGTTTTCACAACAAAGTAGAAAACTAAAATTGTCATAACGCAGATCTTGTTGGACACACAGAACTTATATTTGCCACTTACTTTCACGCTGGTTTCTTGCTCGGCTTATTCTATCCTGAAGATGGAGGTGATATGCTCCTCCGAAACGCACTCTTCACACAGAACTTATGATATACCCTCACGAGTAATTCGGACGTTGTGCTTTACGTGATGAAGCACTTCACGATTTATGCAGGGCAACTGGAATCTGAAGGCCATGACGATCCAGGATTCAAAATATTTATTTACATCCCGAAGGAGGGGTTAGCCTTTCGAAATGTTAATATCTATTGACTTGTACAGCGTCACACTGGCGAAAAAAAAAGTACTCGTAAAGAGGGGTTGAAATTAATGACAAACGAATTAAAACGCCGAACACCGAGCGGGTTGGCACAGCGGTATCGCTCTGCACTCGTGTCCGGGAGATGATGCTCTGCTTTGGGACACCGGCAGCCCTAACTAAAGTTCTTCATGGTATTCCTCAGTCACTTCAGACGAATATTAGGATAGTGCCTCGATTAAACCACGACCACATCCTTCCACCGACGCCATGTCGTCTAGACGTTGACGCTGACAGAGTCGTAAAATAAGCCAGAAGAAGGACGCTAAACGTTGTAGATTATTCAGATCAGTTATTATCATTTACTCACTTAAGAAGCTGAGCCCTTCTTAAGGAGCCGCCAAATCTGCAGTTACTCAAGAATTTATGGAGCCCGGAGGTTCATTACCCTGTTCACCAGAGCCCTCTGCTGGTCCCTATCTTGAACCAGATCAATCCAATCCATGCCATCCCATCCTATCTCTCTAAGATCCATTTTAATATTGTCCACCAACCTACGATTTAGTCTTCCCAGTGGTCTCTTTCCTTCTGGCTTTCCCATCAATATCCTATACACATTCCTCGTCTCCCCATTCGTGCTACACGCCCTGCCCACCTCATCCTCCTTGACTTGATCATTCTAATTATATGTATTATAATTAGGATATTAAAATGTGGGATGTTACAATGGACTAACTTATTGAAAGGACAAAGGACTTCGTTTGTTGTTGGGCTCCTTTCCGTAGCGGCACATTCAGAAACGGTAGAGCTGCGTGCCACAGAAGTCAGTGCTAATTTGACAGAAACGAACAATGCTGTTTGGGGTTCAATTGAATTAAAAATACCACAAAATTAGTTTTCTGCAAATACATGAAGGCTAAATTATTGATAATGGAAAATTAAAGCAGAGACGTTGATGAATATTCAAAATTAAACGTCAGGGAAATGCGAAAATATATTGTGACCGAATCAATTACGTCTGTTTAATCATTTACATCCCCATGAAACAAGGGATTGAAACAAGGGGGTTGTAACAAAATTGCAAACTCTGTAAATAATTTTAACCCTTCGCCCCTCCGTAGCAATTAACAGTATTGATTGGTAATAACTAATACGATCAATCAGCATTTATGTATGCTCAGTGAGTTTATAATAATGAAAGTACATGAAATGTATTTACGATATTAGTTTCCCTCTGCTTTTTCATCCCTAATTACATTAGCAATCGATTCAGGAGGCAGGAATGCTACATTTCATTATTTGGATTGTTTTAAAATATATCCACGGAATTATTGCTTAGAGTATTGTCGCATCCTGTCTCCAGACACCCTACAAGGCGTCTACTCCTTCAGAGTACAAGATTAAACCGAACGCGGAATGAAGAGGTAATTATACTGACTCATGTAGCTGAGCTCTTCTTGCGAAGCTGCCAGTTGTGCATCTAAACGCAAGAACTTGCCAGCATTTTGTGGAACCCGGAGATTCAGTACCGTGTTCACAAGAGCTCTCCACTGTCCCTATCATGAGCCAGATCAATCCAATCCATACTACCCCATCCTATCTCTCTAAGATCCATTTTAATATTTACAACCGTTTACAACTTCGTCTTCCCAGTTGTCGCTTTCCTTCTGGTTTTCCCACCAATATCCTATATCCCATTCGTGCTACATACCATGCCCATCTCATTCTCCTTGACTTGGCTTAGGTCGTTTATCTAAAGAATCCGTCCAGGTCCGCAGCTTCTTGTGATCATTCGTAACAAGTTTATTTTTCACGATGAGAAGTTGTTAGCCCCACGGCCAACCCACAAGCTTGTGGACCACCACTTGTCGGTTGTCTGCGACTGCTTATTCAACATATTTTCAGCTACCCTGTTTATCTGGAGGGCATCTCCTCCATCCGCAACCTGAGGTCTCGCCATGCCGTGGTGACAAGTACCCACCTAATGGAACCAAAATCCCCCATACAGGAGATCTGGTTGAACACACGGGGACTTTTATTTCGTAAGGTTGCCTACACGAATTATGAAGTAATTTCAGAAATGTTTTATACAAAGCATAGTTTGAGTTACCATTAAGCGCATTTATTTGAGGTAGTGCAAATACCTCCAGTTATTGTGTGTTCAGGTTTATAATTACGTGCATGTTGTGTGCTCCATTTAGACCAAATGAAATGTAAACACAGCTAATTGCTGTAACAAAACCCGTATATATGACTGTTGGCAGTTACGGTCGAGTGAATACGTTTATGATCAGTGTCACTGCAAAGCAAGCAAATATTAAAGCATTAATTATTGCATAGGAATGGTGAAGTTAAATTAAGTAAACACTAGTTGTCACTCACGTCACAACCACTAGCTTCTCTTACAGGTGCCTAAACACAATCGTGTTCTTCCTCCGGTCTCTTCTCGTTCATGATCTTATTGTCAACTGGTAGGACTCCTTGGACGGGGGATCAGCTCGTCGCAAGGCCGCTACCTACACAGGACAACACAAACAGAATAAACGCACACAGAAATCCATACCTTCAGTGGGCATCGTACCCAGGTTCTCAGTGTCTGAGAGGGCGAAGACAGTTCATGCCTTAGACCGCGCGGCCACTGTGATCTGCGGCAGTCGGCATTGCCATGTTTAAATTTGTGGAAATGGGTACATGTGTACTACCGACCTGCATTTCGAGAACCCTCAAGTTTCTATCGTGAATATTCAACGTAATCGTGAATTCGGTGTGTATCTCGGGCTATGCCGGAGGGAAGGTTATGTATGCAAATTAAAGCTAGATTCGGTATCTGTTAGCTTTTCCTGTTGAAATTTCAGCGATCAGATCCACTAGTTTTAAAAGTATTAAATATATAATTGTTTTCAGTGACTGGAAATTGATTTCTTCACAGTACCTCAGTATTGAGCTTCATCTAATGCCGAGTTTATGAACTCATGGAGCTATACCTCTGTTTCCCCACACGTCTTCATGGTGCAATGAATAATTATGTAGGGGAACAATTGTACCTCTTCATTCTTCCATAAGACAAATGGGAAAGCGCATCACAACAAATAATGCTAACATTTACATGCACTGGAATCTCTGAGGGTGCGTCAGTGGATAGACATGCAGAAAGAAACTTTCCGTATGACGAGTTGCTCCCCATCCTACGTTAAATTTCTGGGGTACCAAGTAGCGTGACTGGTTGAGGCGCCGTGGTACAAGCCGGAAAGTCACGAGTTCGAATCCCGATGAGGTCACTGAATTTTTCAGTTCACCTATTCCTGCCAGCCGCACTATGGCCTTTGGGTCGACTCAGCCTCTAACAGAAATGAGTACCAGGAATATTTCTGGGGGTAAAGAGCGGCCGGGGCGTAAGCCTGAAAACCTCACCGCCATCTGTGAGCCGACTGTCTAGAGAAAATGTGGGAACCTCAACGTCTCACAACCCTATGGACCTCCACTTCCTGTTACAGGGATAGCTTTACTTACTTTTTCTTTTACTAAGGAATTCCCTACGATGACGTAACAATTTACCTCATTATATGACGATGCTGTGTCAGAAACAGTATAAGCGTTCATACTTCCCAGAAGCAACACAGCGTGTTCTGGGGTTTATTTCTTTATTTCTGGAACGTTTAACGACGCTGATATTGTCTCACACTGTATAACGTTGAATGATGAATTCGAAAGTATATGGAGGGAGACCATAGCGATAAGACTGAAAATATTATTCCAATATTCGCCTAGACGAACTGAATAAAACCATGAGAAACGACAGGTCATTCAGCATCCTGGTTGAAGTTCGAACGATGCACTTCCAGAATGATATCATGTAGTGTCACAATTAGTCCACCCTAACCTGTGACTTCTGTTCTTATGGGCCTTGCTTTCCAATTTAGTAGAGCATTGACTGTGCCGAATTGCAACTTGAAGTTGTATGCTTTAAATCCAGCTTATTTTGTTTCTTTCTATCTTAACTGTGTTGGTTAGCAAATCGCTTCCACAGAAGTTAGACGTTGGCAAACAAAATCTCTGTCGGCTTAAATCCGCAACTGAACTGAATTTCACTGAACAATTTCCTCTAGCTGAGAGTGCTACTAAATTGTAACACCACACGCCCCTCCCCCCTTTTCCACCCTCTCTTTAACGTCGACTTGATCTGAATTCTTGCATCTCCGCTCTGCGAATTCTAAGCTACTCCACTGATCTCATCCCTGTTTTAGTTACATCTCGCGGGAGATAAAGGACAGACTTTAGAACGCTAGGAGTATAAACTAGTGGGAGAGGCGGGGGGAAGGGAGGCCATGTGGCCTATGCTCCTACACTCCAATCTGCTCTTAATGAACGTGAAATAAGGGGAAATTTTACGAGATGGAGAAAATACTTACTTTTTCCCTGTAGTGTTTCGACTACAGCGACACTCAGTTAAACGTCCTGCACGGTGAACAGAAGTGAAGTCAACTGTAACGTGATTAACAGAATTTTTGGAGAAAATATATCTCACATCTTATGCTATAGCACGATAGCTCATATAACATGTGATGAGACTTTCTGTTGAATACTCAACACGTCTTACACAAATTCCTAAATGTACACGTATAAATCCCGTTTTCAGCGGATTGGCAGTTATCTCTGTCAGTGTAGTGACGCACAGGGTAATCAGGGTCTCAAGCCAGGCACGCTACCCGCTACACAGTGTGAATTTCACTAAGATTCCTTGGGCTAAATGAGGATGTAATTCCCTTAATTGGAAGCTCAGTGATGCTGAAAGACAGGTAACGGCTCATTAATTAGGTGACCCGACTTCATGTGATACAGTGTCAGATGAGTAAATGTAATCTTAGCTACATGTTTCATGATCATGAAACGAATTCAACAAGTTATTGAATGTTAAAGAATTGAAATCATTATGAAATCTTGCTATTATCTTATCTATAACCCTCTACTTGTCACGTATGGACCAGATTGCATCAATAATATTAACGTTTACAACGCCACAACCGAAGAGATCGGCTCATTATTAATCTGTTATTGTAATATATTTGTCGATAGATGGCACAAAATGAGGCAAACTGATGCCTGTTGTAGTCGCGTGGCGCTTTCTCCTTGAGGGTAAAATATGAGATGGCCAGTTACTCCGAGATGTCAGTAAAGGTACACCAGACAACGCGGCATGCTCAGGTACTTTCTTCGAATCTCGGCAGGGAAACCGGCTGTCTTGCAATTTTTTTATTCCCTTCTGTCCTTCAGCAGAAACATCGGGAAGTTAAAGAGAGGTAAAGTAAAAGCTATCCCTTNTGTGTCGATAGATGGCACAAAATGAGGCAAACTGATGCCTGTGGTAGTCGCGTGGCGCTCTCTCCTTGAGGGTAAAATATGAGATGGCCAGTTACTCCGAGATGTCAGTAAAGGTACACCAGACAACGCGGCATGCTCAGGTACTTTCTTCGAATCTCGGCAGGGAAACCGGCTGTCTTGCAATTTTTTTATTCCCTTCTGTCCTTCAGCAGAAACATCGGGAAGTTAAAGAGAGGTAAAGTAAAGCTATCCCTTTAACAGACCGTGGAGGCCCATAAGGCTGTGAAACGTCGAGGCTCCCACGTTTTCTAGACAGTCGGCTCACAGATGGCGGTGAGGTTGTCAGCCTTACGCACCGGCCGCCTTTTACACCTAGGAAGATTCCTGGTACTCATTTCTGTTAGAGGTTGAGTCGATCCCAGGGCCATAGTGCGGCTGGAAGGATTAGGTCAATTTAAAGATCCAGTTACCTCGTCGGGAAACGAACCTACGACCTTCCGGCTCGCAGCATAGTGCTTCAACCAACTACGCTAGCTCATGCCGGAAGGTGCCTACATTAAGTCATCACCTCTTTATTTCAAACCCTTTTTGAATCACTGACACCAATCATCCTATCGTGCCAAGCCATGCAGTCGCAGAAACAGCGCCCGAAATTCTCTTTCGTGCCCTATTTAGCGACAGATTTCGGTATCGAAGTCAAAATGCGTCCGATGGTAGGATGAAAGGTGAATGCTGAATTGGAAAGGATTGGGAAGGAAGTGGTCGATGCTTAATTGAGGTACTACTGCGGTATTTGCTGGAAGGATCGAGGAACTCCAAGGCAGAACTGGGATTAGCCGAAGTCCTGGCCGAGATTCGAACCAAATTCTTCTCGAATACAAGGCTTCAGAGTTACATCTAGTCCTACTCAAGGTTTTGTTGAATCTGCTCTGACTTCTCTCACGGTATGAGACCCAAATTTTTTCTAGTGGAAATTTATGGAAATTTCGGATACCTGTTCTGCTTCCATCTTCGGGGTTGAATTGAATGTTCTTCAGCAAAATCGCGAAGGCTTCAGTAAATTTCTACACAAATACACTGCGTCAACTTCCAAGAGATTGAATTTTTCTAAGTTACTTTTGTGAGAACGTAAAATCCAACACACCTCACCAATTTCACAAGAATCGTTAAGTTACTTTTATTCGGGGAAATATTTATTCTGTATTTTGATAACCAAATGAAATCTATAAATATATTCTGCGAACGAAACTGTCAGTTCTTACCAAAGTCAAAACAACTGACATGTGTAGTTATAATTAAAGAAATAAATCGGAATAACTTTTTGACTTATTAAAATAAGTGAGCCTTTATCCCAAATTGAAATTTAATTTAAATGAATTCGTTTCATATTTTGCTGCATAAATAATTGTTTTTTTAAACGCTGAACTCTCGTAAAATTGAATTAAATTTAAATACACATTTCTATTCAAACCTCATATCTGATATACATCTTCTTTTCCTTCGTGGTTTTCATTTAAATTATATTCCTTTGAAAATTTCTTTGTATATTTTTCTAACATTTATGCGATTTTAAGATTACCTCTTCCAAGCGTGACGGACTGACTGCTAAATTCCTGCTGGTCCTCGCCAGCACAGTCATTCTTTATCTCGAGTCCAACAGGACTCGTGACCTTATTTTACTCTCTGACGGTTCTGGGAGCCTTCAGACTCAACTCAAGCGTGAACGTCATCGTAATGATGCGAAGAAATCAGTTTGTACCTCACAAGAAACACGGCGGTCCCATAATCGCTCTTTATTTTTAGTATCATATACGTAACAAAATAGCAATCGAGTTATTGAACTTTATCTTCATGAGCATCGAGCCTCCCTCTGTTCGAGGGGTAATTTCTGTCGTGATAAAATAAAGGATACGAGACATAGTTTGAGCCTTGTCTTTAATCGATCACAGACGCTCGATTTATTATTGAATTTCTTTTTTATGATCATACTGCACGTTGTCTGGTCAGCACGGCGCCGTGCTGTATAGGCAACTTCTATACCACATGAGTTAGGCGTGTAGTCGGGACAGTGAGCTGCAGGTGCAGTCGCGTATGATCCCGTCCCCTTCTTTTTCTCCTTCTTTCTGTCTTCCTTCCACTCTTCGTATTTCTTCTTTCTCTTCCTTTTAGTCTTACTTTCCGTTTTTCCATTTCATTCCTTTCATTCTTTCGTATTTCCCCTTCTTTCCTCTTCCTTCCCTTTATTCGTTTATTCACTCCTCTTTCTTCTTCCTTTGTACTGTCTTGTTTTACTTCACAATTTCCTTTCCTCAGTCTTCTTATTCATCATTTTCCCCTCCCTCTTCATTTCTTCCCCGCTTTTTCTTATTTTATCCTTCATTAACTTCATTTCTTTCAGACCCGACATTCTTCCTCAATTCTTTCTTTCTTTTTTTTCTCACTCACTTTCCCTTCATTCTTTTTGTTTTGTTTCCTTTCTTAGTACTTTCCTTCTTCCTTCCTTTCTCACTCACTTTTCCCCTCTATTCTTTTTTTTCGAATTTCTTCCTCAATGTTTTTCTTCTTCGTTTTCCTCTCTCTTTACTCCCTCTTTCCTCTTTATTTCCTTCTTCTTTTCTGCCTTACATTCTCCTCATAATTTCCTTTACGTATATCTTACGTTCCATTTTCTTTCCGTATGTAATCCATTCTCTTCTTCCCATCCTTAGTTTTCTTCTTTCTGATTTCTCCACAATTTACTTAGTTCCTTCCCAAGACTGCGTCACACAACAACAATTCTCCATCCTCCTGCGAAGGCTTCCTTATCACGTGACTTGCGGTACTTCCCCCGTGTATTCACATTCCCATCGCGGTCCGTGCAATAAGCACTAACTTCATTGTGTGTCTGCCCTCCCCAAATGTTACCAGAGCGAGCCGCGATCTGGGCGCTGCTTTGTGTATCGATTAGGCGTCAGGGCATGACTGGACACGCTTCAGTCCACAATCTTCCGCAGTCTGTCCAAACTAACTAATTACATCGCACACGATCTGTAGGAATAAAGAGCAGGTTAGTTCAAGGGGACTGCTCATTGTCGTTCACAATTCCCATCCTTCTGTAAAGATTAAAGCATGCCGGTCTATAATTTTCCCTGTTGTTTTGTATGAGCGTGAAACGTGTATTTTTTTTTCATATGATGAATATGGACTGGGGATGTTTGGCAAACGAGTGCTGGGGAGAATACTGTAACATGACGCCTAAAAGCTAGAATAGCGGAGCAATGATAGATGTTCATTACTAGGAAACGAGTCGGTAAACAGGTTCTTGCGGCAACGAATACGTGGGCAACAATCGAAGTACTGATGGGCTGTAACGATGGAAATGATGTTCTCTGTTGGATCCGACCCGAGGTGTTATAACGAGAATCCAAGGCCGGTTGAGATAGAGTTGAGGGAGTCTATTGGGACGGCAGTCGAAGATGATTGAGAAGAGATGGCATCGAGTTCAGTTGAAAGTTAATGTGTGATTTGAAGACTTTATATGTGTTGTAGTTACAGTGAGACTTATAAATCCGTTGCTAGGATACGACTAGTAAAGTCTGAGACGATTTAACGTGTCTTAGTGATCTGTAGTGTGGAACGCAGCAGTAGTGTTATAATTACTTGTAGCTAAGAGTTGAGTGTATAAGTACAATAAATACAAATATCCCGTCCAAAACCCGTCTTATAGTCATACACCCCTACACGTGACAACACGTTGACCTACGGTGGAGGAACTAATTGTAGACTAGAGGAAATTGTATAATGAGGAACTTCATAATATGTAATCCTCGTTGAACATGAGGGTGATCAAATCAAAAAGGATTAAATGGGCGGGTCCTGCAGCACGAATGGAGCAAAATGCAAACAAGGTTATGGAACGGAGATCTGAAACAGAACATTTGGAAAATCTCTGGGCAGATGAGAGTGTAATGTTAAAATTTGTCTTAAGGAAAGGGGAAAAGAGTTGGATTGGATTAATCTGATTCAGGAAAGGGCTCAGTAGCAGGCTCTTGTGAACAAGGTAATGAACTCTTGAATTCCATTAAATGTTGCAAATTTCTTGGCTAGCTGAGTAATTTTCAGCTCTATTTATTCAGTCACGAGTCTGTTTCTTGTTACGGCAACCAACTATTTTATAAAGAGTGCTATCTTCTGGGCTGTAAAAAAGTATAGTCTTTTAGAAGTTTACTGATGTTTCGGAGGAATTTCTGCCTCCATCTTCAGGTTCATAATGTGAGCGAAGTAGCCAGTGAGATACCATTTGCTTGTTTCTTGTTGGTTGCTTGGTTTATTTTTCTATTTGGAAGGTGGGGGTTGTATTTTCCTCTGATACGTACTTACCACACCATACGGCATCACATTCTTCAGAGTGAGAACCTGAAGTGCAACAATTACATTGAGCTTCATATTTCTGCCCTACGCGTCCCTGCCGTCAGCGTCTAGTTACAGCGCGTGAAGAAACAGATTAGGACAAGACTTGTAACACGATTATAATTGGCGTAATCTGGCTGCAGAGCCGTTACACTGATACAAAGCGAAACTTGCGGTGAGACGATGAAATAAGCTTATATCTGGGATTGTTGTGTTTTGAAATGTATTAATTAACACTGCCTCTACAACTACTGCCAAGTTGTTAAAACTGTCAGAGTTAATCCTCTTAATGAAGTGGCTTTCCATGCGGCCAGTAGTTCTCTGCGGTAATTCCCCTTGTCAGTTTCCCTCGCCAGGTGCTTCCCCTGTTAACTGGATCCATAACAGAGGAAAATAATTATTAAGAAATGTTTTACTCTGTGTTGCGTAAATGGTGTTACATTTTATGAGTCAGTATTAAATAAACGTAATGTATTTGTGGGTTCTATTTATTTCTTGGAAAAAACAACAATAATATTCGTAGATAATACTAACCGACTGAATGAATAATTTCCTCCGAAATAGGTGACAACTTTTGAATTTATGAGTCCTATTTAATCAGTTTCGGTAGGAAGTAAGGTGTAATGTGTAATTTTGTGTAAAGGTTTTCTTTAATATCTTTGTGTTATAGCATAATTTATTTATTATGCTTCCTGTTCTATTGTTATATTTTTATATGACTTTCGCTGCAGCAGCACCCCTAGCGGTCGCGTCAGAGAATTACGAAACAAAACACTTGCGAGAAATGCTACATCTTCTTATTAGGACATTATCACTAGGACTTCTGTTCATTTCAAGCTTCCTCATTGGGCGGTATACCAATACTTTTTGAACACTACCTTACAATACAAAATCGACTATTAAAGAGTCAGCATCAGGGATTTCCCCTTAATAATTTTAGCAAAATCATCTGCAAGAATGTCAGTTAATCGTAAATATTTAAATTGCGTTATATATAATAGAAAATCTCCAATTATATTCGTTTGAGGGTCTAAACATTTGTCAGTATTGAGCAAATAAGTGTTACTTGTAGTTGGATGATGTTTACACAAATATAATAAATTATAAAACGTTACACGAACAACTAAGAAAATAAAATTGCTCTCCATCTTATTATTGTCTCTGTTTAATGTGTATGAATATTAGTTTTCAGAGATTAGTGTAGTTTAACCCTTTCAGCCACAGTGATACACATACTGTGACATGTGATCCCGTTGCTAGGAAACGAGTTGAAGAACGCGTTTCCGTAAAGACTGATTCTTGGAAACCAACTCGGTACGGAACACGGTTCCACGGATAAAAGTGATCAGCAGACATTTCCTTGTATACAGATACGCTATATAAGAGGCCGTTCAGAGCAGAACCTCTCGTCAGAGAGGGCGCCCCACATAGACAAGACAGTAACTTTCATTCAGTAGAAATATCTGGTCAGAATAGAGAGAGATCAGATCTGATCAGATCAGCATTTAGCGAGTCTTAGGCAGTCAATTATTGTGAGCTGTTGTAATTGCTTTTGATTACGAGTGAGTGTACGAGAAGCCGTTAATAAAACAAACAATCCAATCCAAACCCCGTTATTGTTAGTCACATAGCCATAAACACGTGACAGTTTGTATCACGCCATTCTACTCACGGAAGGGATTTTTTTAGTATTGAATGATTCTGTAACAGTGAAAAGCATTAAAGTGCTTTAAGCTACTAATATTTATAATGAATATTCTCCGAGTTTCTTCGGCCTTCCCCTATTAATTATGATTTCACAATTTTTGCATATTAATCTATCATTTCCACCTGGAATGTACGACAGTCCTTTTTACGCAGCACATTATCACAACCTCGGTATTTGAGTTGGAGGCCTCACCTCTGTTCCGATCCTTGGCCGGTTAAGGAGTAAAGAAAACTCGTGTAATTAATAAGATTGAATAAATGCATACACCGACGATCTCAATGTGACGTTCTCTTCTGTCAATGAATGTTAATATGGCAACTGAGCGAACTGTTGATATAAGAGAACTAATGTCAGAACATTGTCTGTATTCGATTTTCTAAGTAACAGAAACTAATGGAGAGAATTAAAATGTTTAAGTTTGTACATAAAGGATAAAGTAATATAACCGCACACGGCCGTCACTTCTCGCAACCGCTGCTCACCACTTCTCGTGACCGTTGCCTAGCTATCTTTATGTTTATTTATTTGTTTGCCCGCTTCGGTAGAACACTTTTGACTCTTCTCAGGGTTGTGCCACTGTAATAACTGGGGCAACGCGGAGNTCTAATGGCTGATTTTAACTGCCAAATCATGATACCATCAGTACAAGACAATCACATTACTAACTTTGAGAATGAAGAGATCCAGAGATTTTGAACCCGGGACCCTACATGTGAAAGCACTTATGTCTTAGTTTAGGGCAGACAACAAACATATCCTTTTCATAATTGCCTCGACCCTCTAACGGTCACCCAAGGTCCAGGTATCAAAATAAGTTGTTCCTGTCCAAATGCGAAATGCATGTCAACTTCTTAATGGATGGGTCACCCTTATAAATCAGTCACTCTATTGAAATGGCTGAAAAGGAACATGCGTCCATTAAAGAGTATTGAAAGGTTTGGACGGTTACAGTAAGAACTACACCATGAAGGCGCATGGGGAGTGGATGTATGGATCCGGATCCACATTTTCTTAACCTCGTCACTAGCCGGAGGGGATTGGTCAGCTTCACGCCCCGGCAGCTTTATCCCAGAGAAAAAACCGGTACTTATTAAATACGAGGTTGGGCGGACCCCAGAGCCGGTGTAGAAGACGTGGAGGAGATAATATTCGTGACCCTACCGGGACTCGAACTCCGACCCCTCGGTCATCTATCCCGTAGCCCGTCGTTATACCAGCTGAGCTACCCTGGCTCCTCTTAACTTTATATATAATTTGCATAATTAACATAATTGTAAAATAATTTATACTGGCCCCAGGGCTTCAAATATGCCAAAAATTATTTATAAATTATGCATGACAAGAAGAAAGATATACTAAGAGATAAAATCTTTCCTGCGCTTAGTTTAACACAAGGCCATGAAGACCCATGGAAGGTTGGAGGTACAGCTCCACGTATTACAAAACAGGGCACTAGATAGAGACATGTGGCCTGCTTTGCTTTCAGTCCGCTTTATCTCGGGTAATGAACCCTCTGTTGTCGCTAGGTGGGAATCCGGTGAACCTCTTCCGAAAGATATGTATAAAAGAACACGTCCCTGTCCCGTAGCGGGTATGAATTGTTTGTGTGTTTAAAAATAGTTTTCTTCTTTCTCTGAATATTCATATATAAGTACTTACTGCTGTACCTTACTCTGAAAATGAGCAGCGGGGAGGGCGAGAGAAAATGTAGTTGAAATTATTAATTTTTCTGAAGTTACGAGCTGCTTTACAGCCTTGGTGGAAGTGAGCGCAGACTGTGGGAGGGATCAGAGGATGATAAACGATACTAAATAAATGAGAAGAAATGAATGTGGGACGCAAGGCACGTGTCTGAACGTAACTGAAAAAACTGCCATAAAAATTTGCACGTGTTGATTCTGTTTATTTATTATCTCTTCAGCTGAAATAAGAGAGTTTACAGCTAAATAAACGGTTCATCTGTAAGCACGGACGGTTATACACGGCATCTGCTCTGCCTACATCAATAAAAGTGAAATTATACAGGGTCATGCATTTTTAAATATGATCACATATGTTGATCATTTTTATGTTTAATGTTGCACAGATGATTCTATTTTAGGCAATAATGGTTCTACATGCGATTTCCTGTACATAAATGAACAAAAGTAGCAGATTACATGGTCGTATATTTCTAAATATAATCTGTGATATTGATTGTTACTAATTTTATACTTGCCAGATATGTCTTTTATAATCAGTTAAGGTTATACGCCACATCTGCTGTTCATAAAACATCAGAAATAGGATATAAAATTATTCAACTTTAAATGTAATCACTTATGTTGATTATTATTAAGTTTAGAGTTTCACAAATTGTTCCCCTTAAAGCAGCGATGGTTGATAACGACATCACCTATAGTGAACAATAATAGCAATATACAGGGTGATGTAACTTTAAAACTATTACATTCTATCGATCATTATAAAATTTACAGCCACACAGATGGTTCTCTTGTAATTAATGTTAGTTAAATACAGTAACTCCTGTAAACAAGTCAATAAAAATATTAGAATATGGAATCATATAAAAATAACTTCAAATAAAATCGATTATATCGATCATTTTTAAGTATACTCTTACGCAAATGATTCCTTTATAAATACTGATGGCTATACATGACATATCCTGTTCAATAAATAAACAAGAAAGGAAGAATAGACTTACAGTGTCATCATAGCTTTAAAAGTAATCGTGTATCCTGTCACTGTTAAGTTTACAAGCCAACAAATATTTCCTTCCGTTACTTTTCAATTTTTCTTCCTTATTCTAGCCTATCTTATGATCTTTTGCCTATATTTCTTTATTTCTTTTCTTTCATGCTTTCTTCCTTCTTCAGTCCTCTTCTAGGCATCTCCGTAGCCTACAAAGTTTGCTGTCAATATGCTAATGCACGTGGGTGACATATTAGAGTAATAAAAATCGTTTTGTGTTGGCAGCACTGCACTGCTAGTAACGTCATTAAGGGTCGTTATCTCCTAGACTCGACGTCATTTGTAAGCCTGCGTGTGCTACTCCAGGACTCATGCTGTGATGTACATAATGGCATTTTGAATTTGGAACAACGTTCTTGTGGTTAAACGTCTTCCACTAGTCTTGCCATGCATCACCAGGCCGGATTGTTCGCTGCACTTGGAGTGAAACACACAGCAGAAGTTTCAGTGATATGTGCTCGGTTCTTATGAGATGTTTAATGATGCTATATCAGCTACAGATATTATATGGAGAGAAAATTAAAGGAAAAAAGAGGATACTATATTTTTGGTTATGACGCAATATAGCCAGGATGGTCATTGACTCTTCGGAGGAACGTATTGCCTCCATCTTCAGGGTAAGCCAAGAATCCAGCAAGCAGCAATAAGTGCGCCGGATGATATAAACTTCTCTCCATAGTCTTACCAGTATGTAAGGAAGTCGCGGCTGTTACAGCGGTGTGTATTATTGTTATTATTGGAGGGGGTGGGTTTCCCCATGCACCGCGACTAGTAGTCTATTCTACGTCCCCCTTTGATGTTCTACCAGTCTCTATACCCTACCCGTACTGGTGCGTGCCATCAGTCCCGACTCAGCCAGCGAGTTCGGCTTCTACTGGCTCAGCGGTACCTGATGCTTCTCCCGTCCACCAGAGGCGTTAGAGATTCTTATTGGGCGGTAAATGTCCAATAATTTGGCTCAGAGGCCTCCTTGAGACATGAGGTTGTTTTACGTGCCGTAAAGCTACGACACGGGACCCACGGCTTAAAGTCCCTCCCGGAGGACTTGTTCCCTGAATTTTTCCGCCCTTTAAAAATTCCACGACCTCCGCCGGGTTTGAACCCGCGTACCTTGAGTCATGAGGTGGGAACGTTACATCTAGACTACGGAGGCCGCTTACAGTGGTGTGTAAGTAAGATCGTAAACTTCGAGGCAATTGGAATCCTCATTCGGGCTTTACTTATATTGAAAACTAAAAGTAGGCTTATGCTGTCACCTCGCTGTCTGTGACCGTGTACCCAATCTACCGACTTTTAAATGACTTAACCATTCTTTATGAAACTTCTTATGTATTTTATCCAAGGAATTCCTCCAGGTCCGAGGCTTCTTGCGATCTTTCATAAGAAGCTTTTTTTTTTTGCTGTGAGGAGATTTTAGCTTCACACATAACGCCCAAGCTAGAGGACTACCCATTGCCGGCTGTCCGCGACTGCTTATTCAGTATACTCGTAGCTACCCTACATATCTGGAGGCCGTCTGAACGGTGTACTCCATAAATCCATCCCATATATCTGTGTCTATGTACGTATCCCCCTAGTGTTGCTAGGCAACGGCTCGGTAAAAATTTATCGCTGTAACGAATACACTTGCAACAACATAAGAATTCTTGAACACGGCGTTTTCTATGCGGTCCGTGTCGTATCACGGAAAGTGGGCTATTAGTTCTTCCCAAAATTTATTGTTCTTAATTACATAAGTAAAGACTGATTTATTAATTTGAGTGTCGTTGCTTCTTTAAAATTTTAGCTACCATGTACTGTGATGCTGATAGCAAAAGGAACCATATCTCGAGCGAAGAAGTGGTACTTATTTTGCTCTGAAATAATGGAGTATTGTGGAGAGTGAGATAAAAACATTGCAAAAATGCATTTGGAATATCTTCGTGGGGTACATCTTTGTAGTCGTACTAGTTGATCTTAAATGTTACATATCTATATAAATCTACTATAAGAAACACCCGTTCTTCGTCCGGGGTGTGGCTGCGCTCCATGCCACTATCACAACACACAGTGGCCGCGCGGTCGCTGGGATCGTAGGTTCGAATCCCACTCAAGGCAATACTCTCTCTGTGCGTCTATTCTGCGTTTGTGTTGTCCTGTGTGTAGGCAGAGGCCTTGCGACGGACTGATCACTCATCCAAGGAGTCCTGTCTTCTGTGAAAAATGATTATGAACTGAATTAGAAGCCAGGGCCCTGAATGGGCTGAAAGAGCCATTGAAAACCCACAACATATAATAGTTAAAATTTTAAGAAGAAATTATGTTCAGACATAAAAATTGAAGTGTATTAGGGTAATTAGAAGACGATTTGGAAGGAGGTTTCAAATCGCATCCAGAAACTCTACCGCATTACTGCACTCACTGTAACAGCCATGGCTACCGTACATATTGGCAAGAAACCCGAGTAAATTTCATGATATATTTGTGTGTTAGGTCCGAGTTAGGAAATAAAAACTTTATATATTTATATACAGCGTGAATCTCAGAATATTTTTATGCTGAGAGCTGCAGAATCGTGGGGCAGAAAAATATGGTCATGATCCCCGCCGGTCTTGGAACCGGTAAAGACTGTGCTGGCGAGGACCAGCAGCAATTAACCTACCACCCTAATACTTTCCTCAACATCTATGCCAATAATGATCATTGTTCTAGTCATGTGTGCCTTTCATGACGTACCAGGCTTGGTACACCGTTCCTCTCTTCTAAATTTAATATAAAAATACAACAATGTCCCATGCACTGCTGCATTTTCCGGCTGTATGCGTAAGTACCAAGGATCGGATAGTTTTTATGTCTGTTCAGCTAATTTGGCTGTTCGCTCATTAATCACAGAGTGATTACATAAACAAACTCTCACTGCTCCCTTTTTGTAATAACTTCTGCTCCTCTCTACTCCATACTCCCCCCCTCATATGCGCAGTCAGGTGGATAGACAGACTGTCGCTTACGCATTTCGTAGGCATGTTGATAATGTTCTTGTCAGCAGGCTCCGTGATTTTAAAATAACCTTACATACACCTACGTGCGTTCTCAGAAACCAAGCCAAGTTACGTAGCGGTAGAACTGTATACAAGTATCCGGGAGGTCTTGTGTTAGTATCCCGGCTGGGACACAGGCCGTCCTGACAGGTCGCTCGTTGGTTTCATCAGTTGCCCCAGCTCAAACTAGACAGCTGCCGCTTCCTTCCAGATCCTTTGCAATTCACCTTAACGTTATGTCCTGCTAACAGGGTCTTGAAACAAACCACAAGAGATCACGTCAAAGAATCATGAAACAAAATAAAAAGAAGGTAAAGCTATCCCTGTAACAGGCCGTAAAGGCCCATAGGGTTGTGAGGCGTCGAGGCTCCCACATTTTCTAGACAGTCGGCTCATAGATGGTGGTGAGGTCAGCCTTAAGCGCCGGCCGCCCTTTACCCCCAGGAAGATTCCTGGTAGTACTCATTTCTGTTAAGAGGCTGAGTCGACCTCAGGGCCATATTGCGGCTGGAAGGATTAGGTCAATTGATTCTCGATCGAGAATCGAACCCGCGACCTTCCGGTTTGTAGCATAGTGTCCCAACCAATTACCGTGTGTCCCCAGAATGACGAAGTAAGAATATTAATCTACGACACATAAGAAAAGGGATGGAGAGGGAGGTAGAAAGTATAGTAGAAGAGTATATAAAGTATAAAATAGTGGGAAAAGTGAGACACTTCATTGCGAGGAGGAGAAGGGCATCGTTTAGGTAGAAGGTTCCCAGGCTTCGCCCTCTCGTCCTTCTAGTAAGGGCAGTGTGGGCGTGAAGACGTTATAATAGAAGCAAGGACTTGAGGCAAGGGCCGCTCGATTTTGATTTTCTGAATTAATATCGACGTATAATTCGGACAAATAATTTTTTAGTGAGTTTAACTGTAAGGGAACTTAATTTTGATGAACTTAAATCGGGAGAGCTTCATGAAGATCACACAGTAGCAACTTTGAACTTAGGAACCTTATCAATATTCCCGTCGGGGACGGCTAGCCCCAGGACCTTCCGGATGCAGGCTGACTTCTAGTCAGCAGTCCGGCAAACAAAGCAATATGGGAGCTTCCCTAATATTTCCCTAACACGTGTGCTCTTTCATTATTGATTAAATTAATTACGGGATAAATATACACGTAAAAACAATATTATATTTAAGCATCCTGTTGCACTCTATACGATATATGACATAAACACCGTCCCAAGTGCAACAGTTTATTATAGTTCTTTTGTCTTGCCCTCTTCTACACTACATGTTTCGGCCGCAAACGGCCATCATCAGGTGTATGCACTTACGTAGCTGTTACACTGCATCTAGTTTAAAATTTAAAACCACGAGACTTCCCAATTGTTCTTATCGTCGTTACTGACAGGTTTTCATTTGTTAGAGTCTACTTCGCTGGTATCTGTCTGCTTTGTGCATTATCTGTGTTGCCTACACTCGTCAATTTTGATACTATGAACCGGCACTTTTAAAATCTTCAGTTCTAATTTAAAATTCTTTTAAAAATTAAAATTCTCAGGGTTACTCGCCCTATGTCTGTAGTGCTGCAGCGGCTACTTCTTGTTTTCAGCACTGTTATTCTGTGTAGGCTCCCTGTGTGCGGCCGCTGCTTATCTGTACTACGTGTTAGTAACCTGTTAGTAACGACGAAAAGAACAATTGTGAAGACTTATGGTTTTAAATTTTAAACTAGATGCAGTGTAACAGCTACGTAAGTGTATACACCTGATGATGGCCGTTTGCGGCCGAAACATGTAGTGTAGAAGAGGGCAAGACAAAAGATCTACAATAAATTGTTGCACTTGGACCGGTGTTTATGTCATATAACACATAAAAATATTAACCTCGCTTGTTTCCTCTTTACTAACGCGGACCTAGTAGAGAACGCCTAAAGATATTATGAAATTCAATCCACGTTCTTATCAGCATATAAGGTGGCCACGTCTGTTAAAGCGATTTACAATTGTTACGATGTTGAAATTTGAAATTCTCATGCTGGTGGCTATGGAAAGTGCTTTCTTATTGGCTGTGACGCTATGTAGTCTGGTAAGAATTTGGCCATGTTTCGGAGGAACGTACTGCCTCCATCTTAAAGTTCGAATAGCAACCTGAGAAAACAAACAGAAAGAGTGAACCTTTCAGAAATGCTTGGAGGTATAGTTCTGCTCCACAATAAGTCGTCTTATCATGGTGCTTAATTAAGCAAAGCTCAAATCTTGCTTTCTAGCATGTATGCTTCCCCCCCCCCCGGCACTACAGCCCCAGTGGGCCTAGGTCTACCTCCATGAACTTCTCCGTTCACTTCGGTTTTTCTAAATCGTACACATTCGGTAGGACTCCTTGGGCGGGTGATCAGCTCGTCGCAAGGCCTCTACCTGTACACAAACACAGAAAAACGCACACACACAAACTAAACATCCATGCCCTGAGTGGGATTCGAACCCACGATCCCGGTTTCCAAGCGAGCGAAGACAGTACATGCCTTAGACCGCTCGGCTACCGTGACCGGCATCATGTATGCTTACTGTCCATGTTTCTATACCTGACCACTCTCGGCAGAGTGCGCAGTGGATTTGGTTAAGTCCACTGACTGAGATGGGGAACGTAGGCTGTGTGGGGTAGGGCCGGCACCCTCCCTCCCACAATGCAGCTGCAACCACTATACTGACCTTTCCTTCCCTTCACGAGCAATCCAGAGGCCATATCTAAAAATACGGCGTTTATACGAGTATATGCGTATGTAAGATTATATACATTAGTAGTTTGCATAAACTAGATTCCGAAAGGCAGAATAGATGTAAGGTTTTTATATTGCCTCATTTACAAATTATAACAATTTTACTTTTATTCACTTCTCAAGTCCTTCCTGCCACTTTCGTTTAAAATATACCCTATGACGTCACAGTTCCGACCTCAACCGTCATCTGTTCTTGCCTTAACTGTTCCTCTCCCCCCCCTTCAGCCCTTGTTCTTTTGTTCTCGTTGCTCCTTAGCAGAAGACTTCTCTTTGAAGTACGTTGCCCCTCAACCCCCTAGATTACTGGAGCTACCCCCTCCTTCTCTTCCAGCTTCTTCTGCAGAGTCTCTTGGCTATAGGGCGATCATAAAAAACGTTGAGGATTCTTGTATGTTATCTTCGGCCTAATTACGGTAACTTGGAGACCTTGGGCCGCGCCATAGCTCTAGTATTTAGTCGCTGGTTTCCCACCGCGGCGGCCAGGGTTCAATCCCGGGTCTGGTCAAGTGGAATTTGTGGTGGACAAAGTGGCGCTGGGACAGGTTTTCTCCGATTACTTCGGTTTCCCCTGCCAATCTTCATTCCACCAAGTGCTCCACAATCACCCTCACCTATTATCTGGGGCTTGTACAATAGGCCAGAAGTGGCCGCAGTACAAGGGACTTAGTCCCACCCCACTAGCAATAAAAAAATAACTTGGAGACAGCAATTTGGCTTCACCGGTAGCGTTATTGGCTTCAGTTTCGGAGGCACCAGATTTGACTTTTGGACGGGCCATCAGTTCTCCTAACCGAGGTTTTTATTGGTTTATTTCAGTCGCTACAAGCAATTCAACTCTACACAGTATGTTACTGTCAGTTAGATACATATCTTTCTGATAACAATGGAGCATAAGTTCTCCCTGAACTTAATTAAACATCACGCCACGAAAACAGATGAACAAATGGAGGTGTATATCCACCTGTTCTTAACGTCGATAACATGTGGAGGTGATTGGGGTGAACGACCGTAAAATTCAATTTTGATTTCCGACACTGACAAGGGACTGTACTTCACGTCGTCCAGACCGACTCTGGGGCCCACCCAGCCTCCTATCCAATGGGTACCGGGGGCTCTTTCCCCGGGGGTAAAGCGGTCGGGGCGTGAAACTGACCACTCATCTCAATCTAGTGCCGAGGTTAAGAATGCATGGAGTTATACTTTCACTTTCCTTTGTCTCTTCTTGGCATGGTGCTTAATTAAACACATTCGTGAGGTTCTGGTGTGAGTATCAAGATGGCGGTATTGTGGGCACTGACGCCCTTTAGTTTGGTATATGAGCACCGTCGTTCTGGAAGAAGTTGATGCTTCCATCTTCGGGGTAAATCTACCTTTATTTAATGACGGACTGTATTGTGTATGCTCTCAAACTAATTACCAAGATTGGGCAAAATGGAACTTAAAAAACTTGTGAAATAAGAAATACGTACAGATTTTTGGTATGGCATGTTAATGTAGTGGTAACTGTATATATTTATTCTGAGCTACTGACTCTCCTGACAAAAAGTAATAGAGTTACTTCGAAGTAAGGCCATGTTACTCCTTCAAGATGTCTGCCTATTCATCGCTCATTAATTTTCTCTTCGCATTAGAAGATCAGTGTCCCCTGCAATTGAATATTCATGCTGCTTTGTGGCTCGTCACGTGAGGCCGAGCCTTTGTCTACCGTCCTGTCTTGTCCCCCTGCACCAAACAATGTCTGCCAGGTTCCATTGTATCGGGAACTTCTGTATGGTTTAAACCCAAATGAAGCAATTTTCGTCACTTCCTGTTTAATAGAGCCTACAGTACACCGATCATTTCTGGTCTTGTTAGTTCCAAAATACAGAACACGTATGGTTTCGTGCGAGTGTGGAACTTGGTCTGTCACCCTAAAGGAAGAACACGGACTGAAGATGAAGCCACGCTTGTAGAGAGAAGCAGCAAGCACAGCTCGTTGGCTTCTTGCTTGTCTTACTTTTCAACCCTGAAGATGGAAGCAGCACTTTCCTCCGAAACATCTGTGAATTTCTACCGGACTACACAGCCTTACATACAGTGAAATCCTCAAAACCCAAGTGATTTTGCATGTTGGAAAAGGCCCTGAGCAACGCATTGGGACCTGAAGAATTACAGAAGGAGGGAGAAAGTTACATGATACGGTCCATTAGACTACGAATGTTTTACAGTGAGTGATTTACAACGTCGTTATATAAAACCAGCATAATAATAAATAGTAACTTTTTGTAATCTACTTAGTTAATTATTTAGATATATTTTAGTTTATTATTCAGTAATTTTAATTACAAGTGTCCGTAAATTACGCTAATTGGCCAGCTTGTTAGATAATATACTTTTATTTATACAGTCAGCAGTTTAAATTCCACTGGTTACTATATGTACCACTCACTTCATCATTCAAAATTCTAATTTTTTTTTGACCACAGAATGTATTTATGTGTTTCGTATGATTCTCACAATAAACAGGTTTTATTATCCCTTAAACAGCATTAACAAGTTCGAATTTGTAGCTGTGACGTAATGTGTTTCCTGTGGGGTACGAACTTAGTTTGTATTTAGATGAATTGCACACATCAGAGAGTTACTACATCTCATTTGCCTGTCTGGTCCAGTCTGATAAGTGAGTATGTTTTCCTAGTTGGTCTTCACCGTTCTTATGTTGTTTTGACTTGCCTCTTCTAATCTACTTTTCCTTTACCTTTTGACTTCCCATTTTCCACTCCGCTTCACCATCTGCACTGCCAGTCTCCGCCTCCCGAAGCTATTCATTTGAAGTTTCTTCTCTGTGTCGTCAGGAACATGGAAACAGCCACCGTATGCTGTGTTCTAATCTTGAATTTACTTGGGCTACACGTCCAGCATGAACCGCTGTTCTCTCGCTCCAATTTGATAAACGTTCAAATAGCTCTAAATTTTTCTGCACGCTCTGTATGAAATATAAATTGTAGATTAATTTACTTAACGGCGAGGCGACCTATGTAGAATTTATTTTTATATGGATATTCCTGTACATTTTTCTCGCAAAATTTTCAGCGGGATTTTATTTCAAAAAGAAAAGAAGATAACACGTCATTGTTTTTTCCCCGCCGAATACAGTTTTCACAAAGTCATCTCAGTTTTAACTTCACATGACTTTTCTTACCCACTCTGCATGTACTTTACGTTTTATTCAAACTGTGGGTCGCGATCTACTCTTTATAAGGCCACCAGGTTCCATGTAATTAATTGAACCGTTGTTGTATACACGTACAGTTCTGGCTATTATCATGGTTTCTGACCGTCGGTCAGAGTGACAGGCTATGGACTGGATGACCCTGGTTCGATTCCCGGCAGTTCAAGATTTTTCCGTTCTCCACAGCGTCCAGACCGACTCTGAGGTATAGGCAGCCTACTATCCGATGGGTATCGAGAGCTCTTTCCCTGGAGGTAAAGTGACAGGGACGTGAAGCTCATCATTTATCTCCATACAGTGTCGAGGTTAAGAATGGGGAGCTATACCTCCACGCCTCCATGAAGAGACTTTACCTTACGTTACTGTCCATTACTAGGCTATTGTTGGTTACTCCTTCCTCTGTCGTTACTGCCAGTTACTGTTGATTACTGCGACCCTGTGTTGGTTGAGAAGGTGTGTTTGTGTAGGAGAAGGCCAGTCAGTGAGTGACTGCCCGCTCTAGTCACTCCAATAGAAGGGGAGTGACCAATAGCAGTTAAGACACCTGCTCTCGTCGAACAAAACCGCATTTCAGAACACGTAAAAGTCTCGAAAAAAAAATATTATCATGGATTACAACGAGAAAAAAGGATTGACTGTACTGGCAAGGTCCAGCATCAATTTACCCGTCCGACTGATCTGTGTCTGTCCATCTCGAAGAGCCCTTGCGTCCGCCATGTTGTTATTGCCGATGTGTATGCGGATTAGAACTTAGGCTCGCGATGTTGTAACTGAAGCCTGTCGTATTGTAGCGTAGTACTTAGTTGAGCGTTACTTCTAGAAGCTTTCGTCTCTCTCTTTTAGACTGACTGACGTTTCCATGGCTACCGATCCTCTTACACGGCCAAGCACCGAATTCCGAACCACGCTTTGGCTCTCCCACTGTGAAGACTTATAGCTACTATGAAAGTAGGTTAATACCTTTTGTTGTCGAATGGAATAGAGCCATATAGAAATAAAAACGTTTTAACTAAATGAAATATTAATCTCAAGACAGTTCTTATAACTGTTTCTCTTCATTTCAACAAATTATTAAAACGTGTGGCGAACATTTCAGTTTATTGCTGTGGAGCTGTGATAAAAAGAAAGTTTCATTCGCCCTTGAAGCTGCGCGACATCTGCTGTTTCTGTGAGACCGATTCGTACTAAAAATAATCCAATATTCTGCATAGAAGAAATAANGAAATAAAATAATAATAATAATAATAATAATAATAATAATAATAATAATAATAATAAAAGAATATCGCTTGTCATTCATCACGGTTACCCTGCGAAGAAATTACTTACCGACCTGGCTGGAAGTTCGTATTTCGAAAGTACTTGGTTCGAATCCCGGCTAAGACACCGGGTATTTTGTGTGATATTTTCCATGGTTATCTTAAGTAACTTCAGAATGATGTCCGATTAATCAGTGACTCGTCTATAATCCTAACATTCGACACTGTATAACCTAGCTGCATATACAGCGTCGTTAAATATCCGATCAAAAGATAAAGAGTAGTTTGTTTCCAAAGAGCTTGTTGGATGATTTCCAAATCTTCATCGGCTGTTGAAAAGCAGAGGACTAGACAACGTTTCCGGTGACGCGAACTTAAGAAGTATTTTCTGAGATTCGACCGCCGCCAACTCCGTAGTGGTAAGTGGTAATATTACAGCCTTCTGGATTGTGACGCCGTATAGTTTTGTACAAAGCCAACAACTGTTTGAAGGAACCTTTTGCTTCTATTCTCTGCCCTCAATATGGAGGCAACAGGTTGCTTGGTAACGTCTGTAAATATCTGCCAGACTGCACGGCGCTACATACCGGCAACTTCATAATCACTGACTTGAGAACATCAAACTCTTTCTTTCCTTTTCCTACCCTAACGAATTTTAATCCGGATCTCTAGAAAGACGGTAGGACTCCCTGGATGGGTGATCAGCCCTGTCACAAGGCCTCTACCTATACAGGACAACACAAACAGAATAAAGGCACATAGACATCCATGCTTCCACTTGGATTCGACCCCACGATCCTAGTGGTCGAACTGAGGAAGGCCGTTCCTGCCCTAGACGGTGCGGCCACTGTGATCTGCTGAACATCAGACTTTGTGAAGAAGAAGAGACGCTCAGTAAAGGAGTTGCTGAGTAAGAACCTGGAATAATGTAGCGAGGCAGTCATGTAGATTAACAAAATTACTAGCAGGTGGGAGCACTGCTTAACTGGCCTGTCGTGTTCTAATTTCACGGCTTGTGATCTTTTTTGTCGCAAGATAAAGAGGCAGGAACTCTCCGAGAAATTGTCTTGTGAAATCTCGGGGTCTTCGATCCATGACGTAATATTGTTGAAACTTACTTCTCCGTCACCGCAACCATATACGAATATATATATGTGTATGTGTGTGTGTTTTATGGGTAGCAAACACGTCACGTGTTTTTCTGCTGCAGGCAGAGGCCGTACTTTGAGGGTGTCGTTTTAGAGACTACATTTCGAGCCGTAAATCTTGCCTTCAAACTGTCAATTTTATCAAATTAATATTACTAAGCAAAAGCTGCAGGCGCTGCAATTACGAAATGTAACGCTCAAACAGTTAAGTTTACCTTAAGTTTACCAGTGGGTCCTGTGTCGTAGCTTTACGGCACGTAAAAGGACCTCATGTCCCAAGGGGACCTCTGGGAGAAATTTAGGACATTTCCCGCCCAACAGTAGTCTCTAACGCCTCTGGTAGATGGGGAAGCACCGAGATACCGCTGAGCCAGTAGAGGCCGAACTCGCTGGCTGAGTCGGGACTGATGGCACGCACCAGTACCGGTAGGGAATAGAGACTGGTAGAATATCGCAAGGGGACGCACAATGGACCAAAATCTGGTTTAAGTGCATGGGGAAACCCACCTCTCCAATAACAACAACAACAACAATGAGGAAAGTAGTTTTCTGTGGGGTCCGTGCCGAGATGTTTTACACAGGACAAAGGAGAGTCAAGTGAATTAACGAGATACCTGCTGGGACTCAGTTGTTGTGAGAGGTTGCTGTGAGAAGCAGGTAGCTGAAGTCGCAGACATTTCGGGAACCCAGAGGAAAATGAACGTCCGCCGTTGGAAACCGATACCAAGCAACGGCTAGTGAAGATGTGACTGCGGACACTAGTGTATGTGTGCAACAGTGAACTGTAAAGTGTAGTCACTCGCTGTATCAAAGAGTCCAATAAGAAGAAGAATCGGAGTTCAGTTCTCGACATTAGAAAGAAATATTCTGTTCACCACAGCGTCCACATCGCGTCTGCTGGTCAACCGGCTTCCTACCCAATGGTTACGGGGTGCTATTTCCTTGGATGTCCAGGCTAATGAACACTACTCAAGTCCACGGTAACTTTCATGAATGAAATTGACGTACTATGCCATCGGCTTGGCATGTCCCCCAAAGTGCTCTCCCTTCTTTTATTTGTTACAGCCCTTTGGTAACAATATGTACCACATGCTTTAATACGCTAACACATTGCATTTTTCCCTCACAGTACGTATATGTATATGTGTTTTCCTTTCGATTCTCACAATGAACAGTGACTGTTTCCCTAAACAGCATTAACCGGTTAGGATTTGTTATGGAGACTTAATGTGTTTCTTGTGAGGTACGGACTGAATTGCTATATATTCTACCCACACAGTGTATTTGTGTGTTCCGTATGGTTCTCATAGTAAACAGCGACTGTTTCCCTAAGCAGCATTAACCGGTTGGGCTTTGTAGCGGTGACGTAATGTGTTTCCTGTGGGGTACGAACTGAATTGCTATATATTCTGCCCACACAGTGTACCTGTGTGTTCTGTATGGTTCTCACAACAAACAGCGACTGTTTCCCTAAACAGCATTAACCGGTTCATATTTGTTTGGGAGACGTGATGTGTTCTCTGTGAGGTATGATCTGAATTTGTATACGTTATTTAGAACACATTCGGGCTTCACAGAGTTCTGTCTGTTGATTCAGTCTTTTTAAGATCCTCAGGAAATTTCCAGTCCAAGTAGAACAGTCAGTTGTGTGTTCTACTTTCAGCGAGAGATGCAAATAAAGGATAAAGAGTTAGATACTTCACGAGTAAGTTTAAACTTAAAATTAAACTTTTGTGTTCAAAATGGTAGGAGCAGACGCTCGCGCCAGGGTTTAACAACCTTGTTCGCTTCCCCGTGGGTAAGTTTTAATTACGAATTCTACTTGTACTTGTAGTTAGACGTAGCTTGTACAAAACATTTTACTTAGAGCTTAGCGTTCTAGTCCAGTGTGACTCTATTAGGTGACGTAGTTCGTTTGTTTGTTCCCCTGGACGCGTGTCTTGTATCATTCTTACGTAAACATTTCTGAGTTCCTTCAGTTTGTCACAGGGCGTGAGAAGCATAGTCCCGCCCTGTCTTCAGGCGAGCTGATTTGCGATTTGGCCACCAGAGTGCTTTAGTAGTAATGTATATTAAAGACATTTCTGTTAGTTTTGAAATGTTTTAAAATTTATGTTAATATTATCACATGTAGGGGGTACGCGTGACGAAAATAACGGGTTATAGTTCAGATGTTTGTATTTATTATCACCATGGTTACAATTTCTCTTAATCACACTTAAATACAGCGCTATCGTTGATTAACACAATTCCCAGTTCGCCGTTGCACACATAATAGTGTTGTCCGTCTTCATTAGTCGTCTCCTAGCAACGGATCTCGAAACAGAAACCAGCACTTCAAATCACTATGAAGTCTTCTTGCTATTTCGTCTTCATTCACTCTGAATCTCGGAACTAAAAATTCCTCTGGATTCACTCCTCCATCTTACGACTGACTCGTAACTGCCTCTGAACGAATTCTGTCACTCTCTTCTATCATAAGCGCTCTGCACAGACCCCACGGAAAACAGTCTCTCTATTGCTGATGACGTCACCACTTTTATAGCATGGTCCGATAAGCGTAAATGTGTTTACCGAGTTGGTGCTTAGAAACGGGTTGCATAACCTCATTGTTCCACCGCTGCTCGATGCGGACGATATAGAAAACACGGCCTCATCTATTGTTGCATGTTGGGCCGTGTTTACAGAGCTCTTGCTTGGCAACGCGTTGATCACATTTGTTACAATATAAATGGAAATTTCGCTTCTTCCAGGAGATATCTACGTTCCTTTTCGTTGCCACCGTTTATATTTGTTAAACAACATTCAGGTTAAGAAACTAAAGTTTTGAGAATACCGTCTTTTGTGATGTGATAGTAGGAATTTACTAATATTTAGGAGTGACTGTATATTCAGGTTTCCGTAGAATAAGTCAAGTACGCAAACAGCGAGCAGAGCTCTTATTACCTGCTTTCCTTACGCTAGACACCCCGAAGATTGTGGCAGTGCATCGCTAATATTATACCAGTCTACATGAGGTCACATCCAAGATTATAGTACCCTTCATAGTCATTGCTGTAAAAATAATATAGGCCCTTCACCGCGATCATCCCTGATCTGTTGTGCTTAATCAGTCATCTAATCAGAGTCAAAGTATTCATTAATTAACCAACCGTAGGCCCACAATCAGTCAGCTATATAATAAGAGAGGAAATTATTAACCGATCAGTTAGTTAAACAGTGTATCAACCAATCAGTTAACTAATCAGATGTCCAGTCAGCAAAGTTTTCCTCCTTACTCCTAAAGATCTTGGTTAAGGTACCAGCCAAGAGAAGGATCTCCTTCAGTGAAGATCTTCATGGTTTTTGTCAGCCCTTCCGAACAATTACCGGGTTAGTGTGCTTTGTCTCAAACATGCCTGAGGGTACGTCACATCTCGAGTAGGCAACCTTACGGAAGAAAAGTCCCTATTTGTCGAACGAGGCCTCCGGTATGGGGATTTTTCCTCCCTTTGTGTTAGCAGGAGAGTATGGTGACTTTCTAATGATGACTTAGCTATCTACTACCCTGCCTGGTGATGACACCCTCACAGAGACCACTTCCTTCCACAGATTTCCGACTCATTTTTCATTATTTACCACATCTTTTGATCCTATAGGTCTGATTTGGGATCTAGTATAGCAACGGGCCACGGGCTGGACAACCGGGTTTCATTTCCCGGCAGTGGCAGGAAATTTTTCTCCATAGCTTCCAGCCCGGCTCTGGCGCCGACCCAGCTTCCTGTCGAATGGGTACCTGGCGTTATTTCCCCTGGGGTGAAGCGGCCGGAGCGTGAAGCTGACCAGTCACCTCCAACTAATGCCGAGGACAAGGATGGTGGAGCTATACCTCCACTCCTGATACGTCTTCATGGTGTGGTGCTTGATTAATTAAACCTAGGTAAAACTTCACTTTTACAGTCGGATTTTCTGACTGCGTTGTTATTTAAACTGCAAATACAAACATTTATCGAGTGAGCCAGAGAGTCGGTCAGGCATCCAACCCTCCCGTGCGCCTTCAAGCCCACTACTCCTTGCTGGTTGCTGTGGAAACTGCCCCAACTGTGGCTAGATACCAGTTGGGTGGATACTTACAATGATGAGGGTGGCTGGGGGAGGCGTAGGATTAACCCCCCTCCACCTCACATTCTCCCTTCATTAAAGTTCAACACGAGACCTCATCCTCCCCTAAGCCCTTTTGAGGCTTGCAATTTACCTCTGGGATTAGGGATTGTACAGTTCTGTTCTAGATAAATAGAACATCAAGTGTTTTTTATTCTTTGCGATGTTTCTAAAATGGAAGTATGGATGTCCGTTCCCGGTATTATCAGTGGGGTACGTAGTTCTGAGGAAATGGACGACCAATTAATTTAATGAGTGTTCCAGTAATAACAGAAAGCTGCCATTAGAATGAAGCAGTCTGTGGATAGATTTAGTACTGCAGACGTCACCAGAGGCTACAGTTCGTGAACCTGCAGATACGTGAAGAAAGAATTTCGTTTGTTTCTTCGTTATATACTTCCAAATCTCAGCACATGTTTCGACCCAATGTAGAGGACTTCCTTGGTGTGCTATTAGACACCTGAAAACGTGCATGGGTTCGAGGCTAAACCAACTTATTCTTCCATTAATTCCTCTGTAAGAAAGACAACACAGGGATTGTTGGTGCGATGTGGGGAAAACAAAACTAGCTTCTGCCGTTACTAGAACACGGGGGAAACCCCCAATTACCTTCTGTCCTTATTAAAATAGTGGCAAATCCAAAATTTTCTTCTTCCGTTATTAGATTTATTACTCGTACGCCCAGACTGCGCCGGGCATATCTGTTATATTATTATAATTTGATTTCAAGGACGACACAGCTGGAATCTAGAGCTCACGGATAAATGACGTAGATATACAAGTTCCTTTTTAAATCCTTAAAGCGTACATACGTTCTCTGCTAAATATTCAATTAACAGACTATAATATTGCGCAATAGAATTGGCGTGTGGGGGAGTAGATGTACAGCTGCGCGCATTCTTAACCTCTGGAACAGACGGAGCTAAGCCGCCATTTTCACACCGGTACTCCTATAGAAGGCTGGATGGGCCTCACAGCCGGTCTAGACGCTGTGAAGGAAAGCCTCTTGCCCCTTCTTGGAATCGAAACCCGACTCCACGATCCTTCAGCCTATAGCTTAGTCATTATTTTGATAAAGAGTGACCCAGCTTCGAACTCCTTTTTGTGTCCTTTTCAGGGGAAACAAAAACACTGAGAAGAAATTTTCCCCAGTGCCACTTAGTCCACCACAGATCCCACATGATATGACTTGAAATCGAATCCAGGCCTACAACGAATCGTCTGAGTTATGGCACTGCATGTCTTTAAGCACTACGCCATGAAGACATGTGGGGGAGTGGAGGTATAGCTCCATATGTTCTTAATCTCGGAAGTAGATGAAGGTGTGTTGTTAGCTTCATGCCTCGGCCGTTTTATTCCCGTAGAAAGAATCCCTGGAACTCTGTGGACCCCAGAAGTGACATGGAGAAGATTTTTTCCCCTGGTGGAGATGGAAACTCGATTCCTTGGCCGTACAGACCGTATGTCGTTGATCATAATGTCGTCAGTTATGATGTTAGAGGTTCTCCTTCGGGATGTGACGAGTGGTAGTCTGGCAGAAGGTTACTAAGAGTCCTGAGGGCATTTCTGACCCTTCTCTTATTCTGAATATAATTGCAACATGTTCCACCAAAACTTTTTATAACATTTTACCCTAGTTCACGGCGTCACATCTCCGTGGCAAACATCAGTATGAACTTTAATCTTTTACTGTACTTTTCTCTGAAATATGTGGTCCTGATGTTTTTAATTATAGTAGAAATATATCAGGTACCTAATTAGTGAAGTTTCCGATATTGGTTTTCATGTCCATCATTTCTTCTTTCTATATCTCGATATATATCGCTAATGTACGATCTCGATATAGCGTATCGATCGAGGCAACGAGGTTTGTGTACAGGATTATAGTAGTACTCTAGCGCATATGCGCGCTCCGGTTGTGATATGAAATGCGGCCTGAATGCACTGCGTGAGCGAGTGTATAGAAGTTTTTTCTTTTACGAANTTCGAAATGTTGAGTTGAGGTTCCCACGTCTTTGGTTATAAAGGGTTCTGTCTTCTGGGATATAACAGTTGGAAGTCAACTGACGTTTCGGAGGAACATGTCGCCTCCATCTTCAGGTTAGAAGAATAAGCCTAGCAAGGAACTAGCAATAAACATGTGGCAAGCAGATGTGAGACAGTTGACTGTCAACGCATTACACGGCGTTATTATATCCAGTTCAAAATTTTGGGTTTGAGGATCTCATAGCAATGGGTATAAAGATTTGGGTCTTCCGGCTGTAATACCGTTCAGTCGTGTGACGTTTAAACTACGTTTCGTAGGAACATATAGCCTCCATCTTCACGATAGAAGACTAAGATGAAGAAAAAACCACATGAAGAACGTGACAAACAGAGTAATTTTTCACAGTTCAGAATATTTATGGAAACTTCTCAAACATCTGACAGTAGTCTATCTCTCCTTATTCGCGTGGTTTTTATATACAATGCTGTTGGAATCTCTGATGACGTAGCGACGAATGGTGAATTTGTGAATTATGAATTAGGAAAAATAATGAAGGAAAGGTCGTCACTGTTCTGGAATGTTCGTGGAGGGCCTGAGGAACATAACGAATCTCAGCGAGGATAATGGGCGTCGTGACTGAGATCAGAACTGAGGACCTCATGAACGCGAGTCTAGGTAGGTACCGCCTCACTAACTCGCTCTATTGCTTTATGAATGTAGGAATTTAGCTCAAGTGGCAACACTTCTGGCTTATATTCGGGAAGTGGTCGGTTCGAATCTCGATCAGGATAGCGACAGTATTATCTGAAGTTCTTTTCATGTTTCTCTTCAGTCTCTCCAGGGAAATCCTCGTGTAGCACTTCGACGTCTTCCTTACGCATTCTTTCCAGTTCCTTATGCTCTCTTATCTGATCATTCGACGCTTTAAATAAGAAGCAAATACATAACACGTGAATAAATTTTAGATTTGTTTGTTATCTATTTGGATGTGACGCCGTATTGTCTGTTAGAGGTTCATCATGTACTTCCGTCATCTCCTGAGACGAGCAGTGAACCAATGAAGATATTCTGCTCGATTTGCTGCTTGCGTCTTGTAGGCTGAATACTTGGCTTATCCTTAGACACTGAAGAAGGAAGATTTTCGTTTAACCAAATCTTCGGAGAACTTCCACAGAGCTATACGGCTTCGCATCTCAGAAGTTCGTACTCCTATTTGTTAACCTCTTCATTGATGAGGGGAATCAATAACAGGCCCAACTGAGTAGGTTTATCCTCCCCTAACCACCTGAAGACGGAGACAGATCCAGTCTTCGAAACGTCGTGGTCTTTTCTCTTTTACATACCAGACGATGGATGAAGTACGTAACCTTGAGATTTACTAATTGCAATTTCACAATTTCAGGTTACCAGACAACGAATTGTCGATTTTTAACATGTTGCAGGAACGCAAGTTTATCTATCCAACTATCAACCTACCTTCTTACCTATCTATCTATCTTATCTATCTATCTATCTATCTATCTATCTATCTATCTATCTATCTATCTATCTATCTATCTATCTATAGTAGGTCAGGAAAAAAGCTAGTAGCATTTTATTTAAAAGTATCGTGCCTATTCTGTGAGTGCTGATAATAATTTGATGTTAATATTTGGAGTGTAGTGCAGTATGTAAAACTATTGGCTGCGCCATAGCTAAAGCGGTTAGTCGCTGGCTTCCCACCGCAGCGGCCCGAGTTCGATCCCGGGTCTGGTGAAGTGGGATTTGTGGTGGACGAAGTGGCGCTGGGGCAGGTTTTCTCCGAGCACTTCGGTTTCCCCTGCCAATCTTCATTCCACCAATTGCTCTACAATCACCCTCACCTATCATCTGGGGCTGGTACAATAGGCCAGAAGTGGCCGCAGTACAAGGGACTTAGTCCCACCCCACTAGCAATAAAAAAAAAAAAGAGAACAATTTGTGATGTCTGATGTTCGCTGGAGATGGCGTTAACTTCGGCTTCGATATCTCAGTGGATAAGTTAGAGGACTGAAATGGAACACAAGAATGAGCAATGAAGGTAACCGCAAGAAAGCTTCTAACAAATGATGGGAATTTCTGTAGAATCCTGAACGGCTGTTACGCTAGTGTTATAAATTGGACATCCGAGGCAGCTCAGGCGATGTAGTGACTAGTTGATGGGATGGATGATTGAGGAACAGAGTTCGAGTCCCCGCAGAGAAAGAAATTTCCTTTTTATGGAACGTTCGGACTCCACATCGACCGCAACAAACTAGCTAAGGGAACACGAGAACTCTTTCCTCAGGGATAAACTCCCCAAGGCTTGCAGAAGCTCCACAACGCGACAAGTTAAAGAAGTCGCGTATCTTCTGTGGTATCCTTATCTTCAGTATGTAGCACAGAAAATAAGATGGCAGATGAGTGATGAATCTCAAAACTTTTGAAGAAGGCAGCCTTAGCCTAATCGAAGCAGGGTCCTATCATGTGTCTAAAAGGATTGAAGAAATCCACTAAATATATCAGTCAGTATAACGGTTTACCCAGCCGAGATTCGAAACCATCACCTCCCGAATACTAAATAAAAACGTTATCACTACTCCTGATTATTCGGCAAAAAATATATGGAGCCATACCTCACCTCCTCCACACGCCTTCATTGGGTGATGCCTAATAATGCTCAGGGACCTGTAGTGCGTAACATGTCGGTGTAAGGGCAAAACTTGTGGATCGTATTCCGGAGGCCTTCGTCTCGAATCTCAACCGGGGCACCGGCTATTCTGAGATTCGTCATAATTTTCCTCAGTCCCTCCAGGCAGATACCGTAATAGTACGTGAATTCGGCCGCAACCACTTCCTTCAAAACCCTTTCCAATATAAGTCATAATATCTTTCGATGATAAGTAGTCGAGATATTGTGAACGTCGTTAAATAACCAATCCTAGTTCATGTGTGGATGGTTTCAGCAGTCCCGTTTGATCCGTGAATGGTATTTATTTCTTTAAAAGGTGAAATAAATTGAAGGAAGAAAGAGACAGAAATACTAGCTCCCCCCTTCTTCCCTCCCTCCCTCCCCCCTCCCCTTTCCATCTTTTGTTCTCTTTCGTAGTGCGAATTGGATCGAAGACACACACACACACACTGACCACAAACTCAATTCGTGCGAAGTTACGGGTTGCGGGGAAACCTCGTCTTCTCCCCCTCCTTCCCGCCCTTCCACTGTGTGTCACTGCCTATTCCATTAGAATCCTAACGGTCAGTCCTCCCTGAAAACAGAAAGCAGAATTTCCTGACTGGAGAAATTTTCTTACAAAGATAAATTTTGAGAGATTTCTCGCAATTTCGTTGAGAGTCTGGAAACAAGTGCACACACAATCAAGTTCCCCTTGATACTGCGCAGACGTGATGTTCGCGTGGAAAGCTGCGTGCATTCAGAGTGGCAGAGCCGTGGCTGATCGGATCGCAAACGCATGCGCTTCCACACGTTAATCAGAAAGTGGTAGATCCAGCAACACGGTTCGTACTAAGAGAAACAGTTAAAGCTATCCCTGTAACAGGCCGTGGAGACCCAAAGGGTTGTGAGACGTCGAGGCTTCCACATTTTCTAGACAATCAGCTCACAGATGGCGGTGAGGTCGGCAGCCTTACGCGCCAGCCGCCCTTTACCCGTCAGGAAGATTTCTGGTCTTCATTTCTGTTAGAGGCTGAGTCGACCCCAGGGCCGTAGTGCGACTGGAAGGATTAGGTCCGTTGAAGAATGCAATAACATCGCGAATCGAACCTGCGACCTTCCGGCTTGTAGCTTAGTGCCTGAATGAACAACGCTACCGTGTGTCCTTCCATGGTATCGTACTGGTGACTAATTTTTTATACCTACACTGGCATTAAAGTGGTGCTTAATTCGATTCTTGACCGGGGCATTGACCATACTGGCTGAATCTTTCCTCACTCCCTTCAGGCAAAATTCCGCCGTATTACCACTATTAGATTACCTCTATTCCCTTTCAAATTATTTCAACTCAAATGATCTAGTCAAGGAGGATGCAGGGACAAGGGAATGTAGCATGCATAGGAATGAAGAGGAGTGCCTACAGGGGTTTGGTAAGAAACCCTGAAGAAACCACTAGAAATAACTATATCTAGATGGGAAGATAATATGAAAAAAATCGTGGGAAGAACTATTCTCATATTTTCTTTGTTTACCTAACCGTTGCGTAATAACGGACGTCTCTTCTGGCTCCTCTATTCCGGCGTTCAGTCGTCATATCACATTTTTCTCTCCTTAAGACTGTTCAGAAATTTTTGGAGGCTGTAAAATTGGCAATACTGTTGGCAGGGACTTACGAAGCACGCCATTGAGATGGGCTAAGCCATGATATGCATACCAAATTTCGTAAAAATTGATTCAGGTATTCAGAAGTTGTAACGGGAGGTGAACATACAGAAACACAGGCAACAAGATGATCTCATAACCCCACTTTCCTAAAGCAGGCTTATGCAACCTCCTTCCAATTTGTGTGTCTGTCTGTATGTACTCTCTAATAACTTTTGAATCCCTAAACCAATGTTTATGAAACTTGGTATGTATATCATGACTGCTGAGCCCATCTCATAGGCGTACCTCATGAATCCCTGCCATCAGCCTGTGTGTCTGTATTTGTATTCCTCCTGCCGTTGCAAGACAACGGCTCTGTTAACTGTATTCTTCTTTTCGGTGATAAAGACAACTACTCGGTAAAGACGCTCCAGTGGCAGTTAAGGCATTGTTGGACGTGTCATTTTCTATGCGGTCCGTGTCTTATCAAACGAGGGTTTGTAGGTCTTTCTGTATATCCCTCCATCGTTGCTAGGTAACATCTTTGACAAAGACGTTCGCGCGGCAAAATGAATTTTTGTAGGCGTCGTTCTCGTTTTAAAAGAAAGAAAGCCATTAGTTCTTCTCAGAACTTCTTGTTTCAATATGAGGAAAATAGGGTGAAAATGGATCTTCAAGAAACAGGGCGAGGGTGCGGGATGGAGTCGTGTGGCGCAGGCATTTGTGGACACGCCGATGTACCTTTCATATAGAGTGGCTGAGCCAAGGCGCAGGTCCATGGAGTTAGTTCCAGTTCATCTGTCATCCAACCATCAGACGATCTGCAGTCTAGCTACTGACAAAAAAGAAATCCATGGTTTTAGTCCTCAAGCGAACTATACCTACCGAGCGACCGCCGCTTGTCGGCGAAATTAGTGCCAATTTTAGCGGATAGAGGGTGTCGCGTTATCAGAGCAACGAATCCCATGGCCTTTAATTTCTGTTTGCTAGACCGGAGCCGCTCTTTCCTTGAAATAGCTCCTCAATTACCATCACGAGGCTGAGAGGACCCCGTTCCAGACCCACTACTTCTCAGAAAATTTGGTAGCGCCGGGAATCGAACCCGGACCTCTGGATCTGTAGCCAGGAACTCTGACCACTAGACCACAGAGGCAGTGTGTCGTGAAATAGCCAACCAGGGAACTGTACCCAGCTTACCTTTGAAAATTCACGTCTCTAATAGCAGCACTTAGGTTTGATGTGATTTTGATCCTGCGGTGGCCATAAAGATTGTTTTGTTCTGGGATGTGACGCCGTGTAGTTTAGTAGACATGTACCGACATTTTGGCAAAAATTCCCTTGCGTCCAACCTCAGGTTAGTGGGCCTGGACGCTGTGCATTCTGGTAGATCGCTATAAATGTTTCGGATTAATGTGTCCCATCATCTTCAGGGTAGTAGCTTAAGCCGAGAGTGAAAACAATGATAGAATCAGTTTCCATATTTTTATTTATTATATTGTCTTCTTAGAGCCGGGATAGCGTCGGTATAGCGACGGAGAGGTGGAGAAGTGGAGTTCAAGTCCCGGTAGGGTCAAGAATTTTGTCTTCTTCACGTCGTCCAGACCGGCTCTGGGGCCTATCCACCCTCCTATCCAATGGGTACCGTGAGCTCTTTCCCCAGGGATAAAGCGGCCGGGGCGTGAAGCTGACAACTCACCTCCAACTAGTGCCGAGGTCAAGAAAATATGGCTTCATAGTTCCATTCCCCCATACGTCTTCATGGCGTAGTGCTTAATTAGTTAAGTACAGGAATAGTTTTACCTTTACCTCTACCTCTATTTTCTTCTTCCCCTTTTCTTCATTTACTTCCCCCTCTGTCCTCTGAAATAACACCCCTTAGATTTTAACTTTTCCTCAATTCATTTTACCCTTCAAGCAATCCCTTTCATTTGCCACCTATTGGTTCGCACTGAGACATTTCCCGTATTTTCTCTTCCCTTGAAAAAGTAAAGCCTTTTGAAGGGCGAAATATTCTTACTGTTGCTGGTCCACTCAAGCTCTAACCCCGGATTACCTGAGAACTATACCCATAGTACATTGCGACATTCTCCTCGTTCTTCTACACAGAAGAAGGAAGCGGAAGGTCTCTACGAAACACTGACAACGATGTACCCGATTACATAGTGTCGCAATCAGAAATCAGTGGCAGTAAATTTAGGAGCAGTGTAGTTTATAGGTAAATAGCATTTGCTTTGTTCGTTTCGTAGCAACGGTCTGTCAGACACGCTGATACCTGCCTTTAAAAGCTATGGGAACTGAATTCACTTTGAAAAGTCTCATTCAAAAAAAAAAAAATATGAAAAGAGCTGTTGAAAATTCAATTTGCCACAGGAAGGGGCGTCGTATTTCAATAAAAAAAATCTAGTTGGTGTGAATACAAAAATGAATTTAGCTTCACGTTGATTTTTAATGATGAAATATTGTTTGACAGTCTCCGTTCGATAGACTCAGAGTGTGACAGAGTGACAAGCAGCAGACGTTCCCATAATGCACCCCGTGTCACTTGGATACTCATGTTCTCAACAGTATTGAGCCTCTGCAGTGTGGAATTCGTCTAAATAATATTGTGGCATATAGACCCGATGCTAGGTAACGGCCGCGAAACAGATAACTAGACAACGGCCGTTACTAGGCAACTGTCATTAAACAGAGAAACTCTGTTCACTGTTCGGTCCTTGACAAAATGTTATAAGCTGAACAGCTTTTCCTTCTCTCTCTCTCTCTCATGGGGTGAGACTGAGTCCACTTGGTACTGCGGCCACTACTGGCCTACTGTACCAGCCCCGGATGATGATGATTGTAGAGCAGTCAGTGGAATGCGAATTGGCAGGGGAAACCGAAGTGCTCGGAGAATGCCTGCCCCAAGTGCCACTTTGTCCACCACCAATAAACCTGATCAACAAACCGAATCACGTTTATAACTGCTCATACGCGTAGTAATATTTCAATTGTTCGTACCTCACAGGAAACACTGCGCCTCCATTAAGGAATGAATAGGTTAATGCTGTTTAGGGAAACAGTCGGCTTTTATTTATTCATCATTTATTTATAAACGATGTCGCTAACACAGATTACGTGAAAGATAAAGGACGTGAAGTTTTCTTGTACTCAGTCAGGCATCACATCTCGAAGACGCTCGGCGGATTGGTGGTACAACTTCATGTATGGAGGTTAGTGGTCAGCTTCACGCACTGGGAAACGAAGCTGGGTGCTTCCCAAACTCGGTCTGGAAGCTATCAGGAAATGGAACTCTCATATGTCGGTCAATGCTAAAACAAAATAAAACTATTAATGTCATAGGTAAAGTTATTCCTGTAACAGGCCATGGAAGCCCATGGAGTTGTGAGACGTCGAGGCTTCAACATTTACTGAACAGTCGTCTCACAGATGGCGGAGAAGCTGTTTAGTTTTATTAATTAGTTGTTGCTTAGGCGGCCAGCAGAATACATCACCTTGGTCATCCAACCTGTCATTATAGCATTGAATGACTGATGCTGGCGAATAATTAATTGTAACGGACGTGATAGTAAGTGATCATGACGTCATTTTTGGATCTGTTCCAAGATTCGCATGGAGGAACAAAGGGAAGTCACAAACAATGTCATGCAGCATATTCTGGTGTTCTGGTCGACAACCTTACCACCATCTGTGAGCCGACTCTCTAGTAAATACGGAAGCCTCGACCCTATGGGCCTCCACGGCCTGTTACAGCGATTAGAACCACTTGAATAGTCAGCGTTACCTCGTGAGCCATCTTGCTTCGTAATGTGAGAATCCTACAAGACATACAAATACATTCTGTGAGCAGAATATATAGCAATTCAGTCCGTACCTCACAGGAAACACATTACGTCTCCGCTACAAAGCCCAACCAGTTAATGCTATTTAGGGAAACAGTCGCTGTTTATTGTGAGAACCATACGGAACACACAAATACACTGTGTGAACAGAATATATAGCAGTTCAGTCCGTACCTCACAGGAAACACATTACGTCTCCGCTACAAAGCCCAACCGGTTAATGCTGTTTAGGGAAACAGTCGCTGTTTATTGTGAGAACCACACGGAACACACAAATACATTCTGTGAGCAGAATGCAGAGTTCTGGTGTGTTAAATAAGGCGGTATGTATAGCAACCACCATGCTTCAATAGGTTAACTTGATGAGACGATCCTAGCATTTACATCACAGTAATGAAAGTGGCTTTCTATTCAGCCCTTTTCGCTAGACAAACTCTACTGAACAAATTAAGCAAGACAGTTCATAATATGTACTCTTCTTGTTCCCCGTCCCAGTCTGGCCTGTTACGGTTCAGAATTAATTTCTTCTTCTCATATATCTGGTTACGACTGCTTGAGCTGGAGACTCATCCATCGCAAGGTTTCTGCCAAAATTTCTGCTCGTCACCACATCATTGCGGTGATCAAATCAAAGAGATCAGATGAAATGAGCATGTAGCATGGGATCAATGAGAAATGCATAGACATTTTTGTAGAGTTGAAAGGAAGAGAATGTTTGGGAGACAGACAGACTCACATTTTATGATGATTTAATATTTTTTCCAATTGTCTCCTGGTATTCGCATTTCTGGGTGCAGTGGCTCTGGAGCTCACCAAACCCCATAGTTCCTGGGGGCTGTTTCCCTGAAAATAAAGCGAGAGGAGCGTAATTCTGATTACTCGCCCCCATCTAGTGCTGAGGTTAAGTATGTTTGGAGCGATATCTCCACTCCCCTATATGTTTTTATGGATCGATCCAGAACTTAACAAAGGGACCACGTTGACATGCCTATAATGTTTTAGTGATATTTTGTACCGTATGTTGGTACTACTGTCGAGATCGATGCGTCAGTACAAAAGGGGGCTGAGGAGGAAAAGAAGAGGGAGGGAAGTGGTCTGGGGTTGAGGTTACGTCATGCTCGAGAGAGATAGACAGACAGACAGCCTTCACGTGTTTGTTATAGTGCATCTGTTTCGAATGTCCGACAGAGAATTGTTACTATAAATAAGGATTTCACCCAATTGCAGGTGTCTTTAAGGAAGTCGTGAAGAAACAACCGATTTTTCTGCTTCAAGTAAATTGAAGACTGCTGTCCTCTAGGGTGTAATTTGGTAGATCCAATATCCGCTACCAGATCGTAGGTTTTATGTAATTCTTCCCTCAATCCATCTTTAATTCTGTTCCTTCAAATCCCTTGCTCCGTTGCTGTCCATACACTTTCTCAAAATTTCCCTCTGCAACAACATATTTACCACAGGTTTCTCTTTTCCAGCCATGAACTATGTTTCATATACAAACAAACAGACAAACAAAAATGCGTGGCCTATAGTCCGCAAGCGAACTCTACCAACCGAGCGACCGCCGCTTGTCGGCTAAGTTAGTGCCAACTTAGCGGATAGAGAGTGTCGCGTGGTCAGCGCAACGGATCCCCACGGCTGTTAATCTCAGTTTTCTAGACCGGAGCCGCTATTTCCTTGAAATAGCTCCTCAATTATCCTCACAAGGCTGTGTGGACCCCTTCCAGACCCACTACTTCTCAGAAAATTTGGTAGTGCCGAGAATCGAACCCGGGACATGTGGCTCTGTAGCCAGGAACTCTGACCACTAGACCACAGAGGCATATATAATTTGTTTTAACTCTTAATTCTTCTTGAGAAGCTTATAGTTGCTGAACCACCCAAGAAGTTCCCTGTATTCTTATGAAAGCCGAGAGCTCATCACCGTGTACCCAAGCGGCCGTCACTGACTCGAAACATGAGCCAGATGAATTTACTTCGCTCCTTCTCACGTTATTTCGTTAAAATCCATTTTAAATAGTATAAGTAGGTATTCCTATTTGTCTCTTTCCTTTTGATTTATCTACTAAAACTTCGCATGCATTTCTTTTCTCTCCCATGCGTGCTACATACACTCCTCTCATCCTCCTTGTTTTGATAATTGTAATAATATCTGCTGATGATTAACAATTACTGATTTGAACACTCTTTAATATAATTTTATTTCTAACAATGTGCTCCTTTATTGCAGGATGATCGTCATATTAATTCCAGGAAATTGCCTTCTGTAAGGAACATAATTTTATTGACACAAAACGATAATTATACAAGTATGTTCCCATTAAACCCTCTGTTCTTTGTATTTCCCTTATCGCCGTAAGCAGTCTCAGTTTATTAGAGCTAATTTTAAACTTTCGCTGTACAGTCATGGGACCGAAAATGTTTTCTCGGTAAGTTGTGCGCAAGTGATATAAGACAATCGCTGCCATGTACCACGGTTTCACGGATCCCTCCGAATTGTATGAAGAAAATACAGAATAATCTGCTCGCACAGAACACGGCTTCACGGATCCCTCTGAATTGTTCGGTTTGACTGCCTTGCAGTTGCATAGATGCCCTTCTAGATAAGACCACGCCAGTGACCCAGTATTCACCCGAGCAAGGGATATAGATATTATAAGCAAGAGGGGTTGTTTAATTTTACTCGCTTCTGGTTACGTAATGTTCAGTTGAGGATTGCGTGCTGAGCTGTAATTTGTTTTGGGGAGCATGTGGGTACATGCCCACAGCGAACCCCCCACCTTCATCCCCTCTCAACCCTCCCATCCTCTCTCTTTCATGCAGTAAACGCAGTTATTGAACCAGTTGCACATACGAAGAAGTGTATCGTATGTTGACTTGTTTAACGAATCTGTCAGGATCTGAGATTGTATAGCGACGAATAACAGAAATGATGAATCTTGAAGTGGAAAAGGTAAGGAAGGAAAAAGTCCTCTCCCAAACCACTGAAAGTGTTGTGGAAAACTATGGAAATTTTCAGTCAATGTAGCCTGCGTTCCAGCCGTGATTCGGTGCAGGGACCTTCCAAATGCAAGTCTAAGTTTTGTCGTCTGCGCCAGCTGTCTTGGCCTTGCATGCGTTTGTACGTTACGATAGTTTACTAACTTAAAATTACTGATATTTGCACTTGTTTCTCACAACACAACCATAGCAATATGTACCACCTGCTTTAACATACCAAACTCTGCATTCTGCCCACACAGTGTATCTGTGTGTTCCTTATGGTTCTCACAATAAACAGCGACTGTTTCCCTAAACAGCATTAACCGGTTGGGCTTTGTAGCGGAGACGTAATGTGTTTCCTGTGAGGTACGGACTGAATTGCTATATATTCTGCCCACAGAGTGTATCTGTGTGAAGAATCTTGTGGAGGGGGGGTCCAATACTTCCACCGTGACCCTGCGGTTCGTAGGAGGCGACGAAAAGGGAAGTTTCAAATCTGAGAGTGTAAAATATGGTGTTGAGTCCCAGGGGACTCAGACCCGAGAAAGACTGCACTGGCAAGGGCCAGCAGCACATACAAAAGGCAGACCCGTCCTCTCGTCAGAGAGGGCCCCCCACAAAAACAAAAGACCGTAACTGTTAAAGGTAATAAATATCTGGTCATGAGCCCCAGATGGGGCTCGACACCAAGACTTACTGACTGACTGACTGACTGACTGACTGACCGTCAGTCGCAATGTGACTTGGACTTTGACTGTATCTGTGTGTTCCGTATGGTTCTTACAATAAACAGCGACTGTTTCCCTAAACAGCATTAACCGGTTGGGCTTTGTAGCGGAGACGTAATGTGTTTCCTGTGAGGTACGGACTGAATTGCTGTATATTCTGCCCACACAGTGTATCTGTGTGTTCCGTATGGTCCTTACAGGATCGACTGTAAGGACGCACTGTGGTTCCTGTGGGATTGAAATTTGATATGTTTCAATGTAATATAAATTATATCAGTGTGACTCGTAGCAGGAACACTAAGGTAAGAAAACAGACAGAGTATCTGAGAAGATGGTGCTGAGGGGAACATTTGGACCGACGAGTTATGGAGAGAGAACAGGCTGCAGAATCCTGCTTAAAGAATAACTTCATAACTTGCACCCTTCGCCAAGTATAATTACATTAACGAAGCCGACGAGGATGAGATTAGCAGGGCATGTAGTACGTATGGGAAAGAAGGCGAATGTATATAGGATTTAGGATCGAAAGCCAGATGGAAAGAGACCACTCGGAAAACCTAGACATAGGTGGGAGTACAATATGAGGGCAAATCACCAAATAACTTACAAATTGTTATGAAACGTAAAACGTGATATTCGAACCTGTAAAAGAACATTTATTTCTCGACATATCCTCAACCAATATTGATGAACTTGTCCCATCGCTTTACCAGTGAGTCGAAACCCGCAGCATAGAAGTCTTTTGACTGTTGTCTCAGCCATTTATACACTTCCGTTTTAATTTCATCGTCATCAGCGGAAAGTTTGCGATGTTTCTCGATCCAACAGTGAACTGCTTTACGCGAAAACACCCCCCCCCCCATGTAAAGGAAACATTTCTTTACGAATATCCTTTGAAATGAGACATTTTGACCACAAAACGCACAATAGAACGCTGTTCATCCGTAGGATACTCCTCAAGCACGGTAGTCATTTTGACTACTGAAACCATCCCTTGAACATACGCATGCGCGTCTGCTACCTACACTGTCACGAAGCTGGACTTTGCTGCTACCGAGTGATACACACAGAAAACCTATTACATCCAGTACAGCTGTTTTACTCCCATTTGTGGGCAATTTACTAACTCTCCCTCGTATTACAATGGATCTTCGATAGATAGGATGGGGTGGTATGGACTGGATTGATCTGGCTCAGCATAGAGACCAGTGGAGGGATCTTTTGAATACGGTAATAAACCTCAGGTTTCATAAAATGTTGTGAAATTCTTTAGTAGCTGAGCGACTGACGGTTTCTCAAGAAGGGCTCAGATCCATGGAGGTACTTATTATTTAGACAAAATCAAGGTGTCGAAGAGGCGAAATGACATAAGCGGGATGAGGTCTTCTCGGAACTTCTTGTATGTGCAGGTTAGGTTAGGTTTGGTTAGATGATTTTCCGGTCCGGTCTCAAAATATCGTGTTTTCTTCCATGACAGTAAACTCGAAGAAAACCATCTTGTTGGATTTGTCGACGTGTACTCTGATAGATATTTATTGACGTTTCGAAGAACGTACTGCTTCCATATTCAGGGCCCACCCTGAATCTGGAGGCAATACATCCTTCGAAACGTCAGTACACTTCTGCCATACTACACGGGAAAAGATAACATGTCATACTCTTGAGCTTACATTCACAGACAGTAAGATTTCAAATTAAATTTGAAATATTATTTCTATTCTCCACGTCGTCCAGGAGCCGGCATAGCTCAGTTGGGCTACGGGCTGGACGACCGAGGGTCGGAGTTCGAGTCCTGGTATGGGGCAAGAAATTTCTCTTCTCAACGTCCTCGAGACCGGCTCTGGAACCCACCCAGCCTCCTGTCTGATAGGTACCGGGGATCTTTCCCCGGCGGTAAGGAGGACATGGCGTGAAGCTGACCACTCACCTCCAGCGGGTGCCGAGGTCAAGAAAATGTGGATCTATACATCCTCTCCCCCATACACCTTCATAAAGTAGTGCGTAATTAGTTAAGCACAGGGACAACTTTACTTTATACTATGTTAGTACCAAAACAAGAAGGAATAAAATAAGTCCATACTTTAGTTGATGCTAGTAAAGACGTTGGTCTAGAAGTAAACACTGAGAAAACTAAGTACATGTTGCTGTCTCGTCACCAAAATGCAGGGCAAAATCATGACATAAAGATACGAAACAGATGTTTTGAAAATATGGCACAGTTCGGATATTTGGGAACGAATATAACAAACCAAAACCTGATTCAGGAGGAAATTAAAAGGAGACTGAGCTCGGGTAATGCTTGCTACCATTCAGTCCAGAACCTTTTGTCTTCTCGTCTGCTGCCCCAAAATATAAACATTTGAATATACAAAACTATAATTTTGCCTCTGGTTCTGTATGGGTGTGAAACTTGCACTCTGATATTAAGAAAGGAACATAGACTGAGGATTTCTGAGAACAGGGTGTTGAGGAGAATATTTGGACCGAAGAGGTATGAAGTGACAGGAGACTGAAGAAAACTGCATAATGCGGAGCTTCATAACTTGTACCCTTCTCCAAGTATAATTAGAATGATCAAGTCAAGGAGGATGAGGTGGGCGGGGCATATTGCACGGATGGAGGAGAAGAGGAATGCATATAGGATATTGGTGGGAAAGAAGACTGAAGGAAAGAGACAACTGGGAATACCAAGACGTACGCGGGTGCATAATATTAGAATGGATCTTAGAGAGATAGAATACGATGGTATGGATTGGATAGATCTGGCTCGGGATAGGGACCATTGGAGGACTCTTATGAACAAGGTAACGAGCCTTTGGGTTCCGTAAAATGATGGGAAATTCTTTAGTAGCTGCAGAATTGGCTGCTCCTCCAGAAGGGCTCAGCTCCATGAGTAAGTAAGTACATGACCCCTTCTTGCCTTAAAATATTTTGAAACTGTTAGTTTCCAGTATCCTGCTAGATGGCAGCTGTATGCTTATCGAGGTGAATTCGCGCACCTTCCTCTACTCACTGAAATCTTTCCCGCCAGTTGGCTCTGTTTCTCTTTGCGTCTGCAGATAGAGAGGGAAATTGTTCAGAGATAGGAATATAATTGTGACAGATATTTTATTAATTTCTATATGTATTTTTCATAATATAGAATAAAAAAAGAGAGGCGTAGTGTGTGTACATATTTTGTGTAAAATGTGACAGTATACGAAAGACTTGGATTTGTTTGTGGCCTGTTTTGTTCGAAATAAGTCAAAACTTTTTAAGCTACTGTATTTCAAAGCGTTTTGTTGCACACATGTTCACATATGCATACAGTAATAGTGCTGCTTTTTTGTGATATGACAGACAAGGCTTGAGAATATGTTTGCTGAGGAATTCTGTCTTTCTCACAGTCTGAGTTCTTCAGAGGATTACTCGTGGAGATATTTAAGGTTAGGTCATTATTGAGATAGTTCATATTGATCACCTTAATACAGAAGTTTCATTTGAACGAATTAAAATTAAGTGAAGTACAGAATTCTGACCTAAAGCCAATACATCAGTGGGAATAACTTGTAAATAAATAGTCTGGAGATAAGTAACCGTATGAAGTGTTCTCTGAGTAAGGTAATAGAACACACTAAGTGACAGTTGAATAAATAGCAAGTTGAGAGTGTTTTTAAGTATTATTACTAACTTTAAGTGTGTATCTACGTGGACTACAAAATCACTGTTAATTGTTATTAAGATTCTCACAACATTATATTTATTAAACCATGTTTTGGATAATTTCCTTTCTATAGGAAATAAATTTAACACTGTCAAGGTGGTATAATGTAACCTGACAGTATGTAATTCTAGTTTGGTGGCAGTTACCAGTATTATTTAAGGGTAAGGGGGGGGGGAGCGAGAATATTAGCTTACAATTTACCTTGAAGCTATTTAAGGCTATTTTAATTGTCACCATGGGGAATTCAGGAAACAAGAACAAATTTTTCAAGCACTTTTAAATGTTGGTGTTAATGTATTTTTTTTACTTTGATTTTTCCCCACAAATTGGTGGGGAAATGCCTGATTTACTACATTGTCTGTCAGTGCCCATTAAGTCGGATAAAAAAATTTATTGCATAAAATAAATTACAACACTGTCAGACATAATATTAAGAATTATGCGATGTGAAAGTTATGTTTTGAATAAACTGAAAGTGAAGTATGGAGTGAATAAATTGTAAATTTTGTTTAAAAAGGTACAGCTATCCCTGTAACAGGCCGTGGAGGCTTATAGGGTTGTCAGACGTCGAGGCTCCCACATTTTCTAGACAGTTGGCTCACAGATGGCGGTAAGGTTGTTACCTTATGCGCCAGCTGCACTTTACCCCCCAGGAAAATTCCTGGTACTCATTTCTGTTAGAGGCTGAGATGACACCACGGTCATAGTGCGGCTGGAAGGATTAGGTCAATTTAAAAATCCAGTGATCTCATTGCAACTTGAACACGTGACCTTCAGGCTTGTATCATAGTGCTTCACCAACTACGCTACCACATTTGTTTAGGTGTTGCTAAATTTATAACTGCCTGTCATTTTTAAATGTTTTCATATGTAAATACTTATTACTTTGTTTGTGTATTTTTCTCCATGCATATCCTGCTCCAAACCATGTAATTCATTTTGTTGATATTTGATGTAGGTTTAGGCGGAATGTTGTCAGGCAAATTTAATTTTGATCTGCATTTGTCGGCTGTAACCGCTGCTTCATCTGCAATTGAAATCATACTTTATGAAATTTATCAAAGCATGCTTATCATAGAATATATAAAAAATATATATTTTATAAAGTTTGATAAACATGTGACACTTTTTTATATTATGTTTACCAACAATACGGGTTCATCCGCCACCATTTATGTTAGATTCATATTCACAAGAAATGACCATCAAAACTGCCTGTTCATTTGTGCATCAATGGCTCTACAGCCCATTGTTGGGCTCCGGCCCCTTCAGTTTTGTTATCTTTGTATGCAGTCAGTAGGATTCCTTGGATGAGTCATCAGCCCTTTTTAAGGCCTCCACCTACACACAGGACAACACAAACACAATAACCGTACACACATCCATGCGTTGGGTGCGGAGAATCCACGATCCCATTGTTTGAGCAAGCGAAGACAGTTCATGCCTTAGACTGCATGGCCACTGTGATCAACCAAAACTACCTAAAGCAATGTAAATTTGTAAAGATGGCCGTATGAACCTGAATATTCCAAGACAGAGTATACAATGCAGTCACATTAAAGGTGTAAAAGTGTTTAAGGTGGTGCTACAAATGTTTCTTTGCCCCAACATTCAAATTAGTGATTATGTATAGATGAGATGCAGAGACATCTGATTCTGTTATGAACTTAGTAAAGAAAACTAAGTAGGATATCTTTGGTGCTTAAGACAGATTGTTATGAAGGTTAGGGCCCATGCCATGTCCATTCTTCCCTTAATTTTTGACCTTTTTATTGTAAATGTCCATAATATATATAGGTATGTTCATCTTTGCTGTGTTAAAGGTTTCCTCCCTTTTCTTTAATTCAGTCAATGGTGACTTAAAATTCAGTTTAGTTCTCTAACGCAGGACATACATCATTACTGCATTCAGGAAGTAATATGATGCTGCCATCTTCTTGGAATTGTAAGCACTACATGCAGTAGCTGTCACATAGTCACAAGAGCAATGGGGTGTAACAGACAATATATAGCACTGAGCTCAGATGTTTTGTGGTATATACCAAGTAGGAACAGGCAGTGAGTCACAGGAAATTTCTGGGAATACCAGCCTGTATATGTAGCTTTGGTATGGGTGTTCTGTTGTAACGTGTGCTGTATGTATATTTTCTTTCATTTCAGTTGTGTTGAACTGTGGGGTGGGGCGGTTGCTGTGAACTGAACGGCCGTGTCAGTGGTGTGTCACTACGATCTTCAGATTGTAAGTCTGAAAATTATTTTATTAATTATATGCTTCATATTGTACTGTTTTAAAGTGTGTGTATACGTTTAAGGAGTTTCACTGTTGCGAGCGCTCCTGCTGCACCTAAAGACAATGCAGTAGATTTGCTGTCACTTGGAATCTGAAAGTTGAAGAAACGGTTTTTTGTACCAGTAGTCATCCATCGTTTTCTTATTTTAGTGTTATTTGCTGTTTGCAAGGATCGGTGGGTGTAAAGTTTCAAATGCCATCTTCTCACAGTCTTTCCATTTGAATTTCTTCTGAGCTTTATGCCCACGGACCCTGTGCCTGCACATTTTATTACATTGTCAGTTTTTCTGTCTGTTTTCCCAATTTCAGTTCCCCTTTCACCTCTGACATTCTCCTCTGTTGTGGACTGTGGAGTAAACTGCATTTCCTCTCAGTTTCCATTACATAAGGAAGAGAGTGAATGTCAGAACTCAGAACAACTTCATGATGCCGTTGCTGTCAACACAGTGCCACGAAGTTGTCTTGTGTCACTAGTTTGACTGATTGTTGTGTTTGTATTGTATTGGGTAAGAACACTATGGCATTCTGAGTTGTAATGCTGTGAAGTTCAGAGAAAGCCTGACATTTCAGAGGAATGTATTACTTGAACTTTTAGGGTTGAACAGTAGGCAGTAAGATATCCATGTAATGTTACTTTTGGCTGAAATTAACTATGTAGGTCGTACCAAAAGTCATGAGCAACTTTTTTTTTGCCTGCAACCTGGGAACAGCAGACTTAGAGGTGGTAGGTGGAACCACCTGTTGTGTTAACCTTGAGTGTCTTGTGACGTCAATAGCTTGCATCACGTGACCAGTATCACTCATAACAAAATGGCCGACAATGATATGTCGTTTCGCCAGCGTGCTGTCATCGAATTTCATGTGAAAGAGGAAATCCCTGCTGTAGAAATTCACCAGAGACTAATTAATTCATCTTTTTATTAATTTCTGTACATAACATTATATTAAACTCTTAATAAGTGTCTTTGAACATTATAGGTCAAGTTCATATTCCTGTGCTTGCCGCCTTTATACACTTGATCATTGCAGGGCAGATATAATACAGTCATGTAGGCATCTAAGGTACAGTATGGCCCTTCGGCCGTTTCAAGTTGGACAGCCCTGATTTAGATAAATTTCAGGTTTCAGCAATAAGAAGCAAACCATGTTTGAATCATTTTGATACTGGGAATATTTAATGAAACACAAAGGAAGGTAATTTCCATTCTGTATAGTTGGATGCCTGAGAAATATTTCTTCCATAAGGTTGTCTGCCCGAGGAACGATGCATCCTTAAACATTTTTTTACGATAAATTTTATGATGCTGTTAGCTTTGCAACACTAGATCTGTATATGAGATAAATCAACAGGTACAATAACAATATGCATTAAGAAAATTAATTTCACAACTCAGTGTTACGAAATGTCTTGAGAAATGAAATACTGTTTTGTGTACTCCTCTAGAATTCTTGGATACCAAACAGAATGACAGATATAATAGTTCATTGAGGATTTTTATGGTACCTAGTTCGAATCTTGGGCAAGTTGCCTGGCAGCACATAACATGTACCTGCAGTCCTACATCAGATAAATGATGCCGGTATTAACAACAGCAGTCACAGTGCTTTTGCCAAGTGAACTGTGTTGCCAGCACTGCATACCAATTTTATTTATAATTGATACATTTTTAGTCTGTAACCGTTTAAGAGGGGCTATGCTACAAGCCAGAAGGTCGTGGGTTGAAGTCCCGATGAGGTCATTGGATTTTTTTCAATTGACCTAATTCTTCCAGCTGCACTATGGCCCTGGGGTTCACTCAACCTCTAACAGAAATGAGTACCAGGAGTTAATTAAATAATTTTCATGGGGAGTAAAGCATGGCCAGTGCTTAAGGCTGACACTTTACTGCCATCTTTAAGCTGATTGTCTAGATAATGTGGGACCCTCAACGTCTCATAACCCTATGGGCCTTCACGGCCTGGTAGTGATAGCTTTACTTTTACTTTTTACTTACCATTTTATATATATCAGAATAATTTCAAACTGTAACTAGTATAGCATTTGTTGGGAACTCAGGAGGGAATGTCGTCATTTGTTATATAAGCTTTTGTATCGTTAACTTCCCCTGCTTTCTTCCATATTCCTTTCCAGTCCTACATGTAATGGAATGATATACAGAAGCCAGAATGTAACACCATCTCTCATAATTATCACACAGAAATTGTCAGTTGTAAACAGTCTCCTTTATATAGTATACTACACTTAATATATCCACATCAAAATATTGTTCATTCTCACAGAACAGTTATAATAGACTGCTACAAACGCCCACTCACCCATTTATGACCTACTGTGTAACTTATGTTAATGTTAAGCTGTTTGTTGCTATGTTAACCAGAAATTTTGCGGTGACGGTGATTAGTCTCGTGCTTGAAAGAAAACCTCTTTATGTATGTAAAGTGATACAGAATTCACAGTTGAATGGATCTGTTAGGGTAAATTATATACATACTAGATTTGTTTCCCTGGCCTCCTGTCTAATGTGTACCAGGGGCCCTTTCCCTGGGGGCCGTGGTATGAAGCTGACCACTCACCCCCAGTTAGTGCCTAGGTCAAGAAATGTGGATCTCTACATCCAGTTCCCCATACACCTTCATGGCGTAGTACCTAATTAGTTAAACACAGGGACAGCTTTACTTTACTAGATTTGTTTCACTTCATATAAAGTTTAGGCATATGTTCAGATAATTGAGGATCTGATCATGGCAAATACATTTACAAAACATGTCATCTCCATTGCAGAAACTGGGAATAGAATATCCTCGTATCTTGGTGACAGAAGTATTCATATAGCTATCTAAATTCAGGTTTTCATGGTTTGCCACAGTCTCCCTGTGTGAATGCCAGATACTAGTATTGGAATGGGACCCCATTGACTGCTTCTGCGTCGTTACTTAACTGTAAATTTTTGGCAGTGTAATACCAGAAGCTTAATCGTGATTAATACCACTGCGTGACACTGGTCGTGATTAATAGGTTCCAACTGGCTCCCATTCCCGTGATTGTAATGTAAGGTCTAAATATTATAATCAAATGTCCCAACAGAATTTTAGTGTGGCTGTTTTCTGAGACGTTTGCTCACCAGTAATAACAGTCTTCTTCATCCCAACTGACGCAGTATAAGTTTGGGTTGAATCAGCATCTGTAGATAACTTGAGAATAAGTCGTCTTTAATTTAATTTGCCTACAGTGAGGCAGTAGTCTTCCGTTTCTTTCATTATTCTTACCATATTCGAGATATATCGCCGTAGCTTTGTACAGAACAAGCTGTTGACGTAATATTATAGATATCCCATTCCTGCTAGCTGCCAAATATTTAAAAATTACCAGTAGTCCGTTGAAAGTACTGTTTGAATTATGTCAAAGGTTCGAATTGTTTCATTCGATATATCGAACAGCCATCGGTGAGTGTCCTGTGCTGCTATCAGAATGTGGTGGTGAAAGTGGGAACTACTTTGTAGTGTAGCTGGAGGATGGCGTACTCTCGTGGCGGGTGGCTACAATTACGTTATCGCTGTCTAATGGCGGGACAGCGAAGGGGGTGAAACGAAATGGGAAATCAATAAAACAGAAGGCTGTGGGGCGGTCGGTTGCAGATATGCAGGAAGTTTTCAGCCCACCCCCCCCTCTCTCCTTCAACCTTTTGACCGCAATTTCGTGCCTCATTGGAAAACGCGTGCTGTGTGCTTCCATGCCAACAATAGCTCGGAGTCGAAAAAGAGTGACGGTTCAGGAGGGAGGGGGTGGTTTGTTATTTTTTTTGTATGTATGTTGTGTTACATTAGGAGGAAGTTCCGCCCTATTATGTGGTAGCTATTTACTTTACAGCCATTACCTGCCCTTGGTGGGGGTGGGGGGCTATTGTTGTTTTTGTGTTCCCTGCGAGGTCATACCCTCCTTTCACCTTTAAAGTCTGTGCACGGTACGATTCGTATGTTGTGTCTATTGCTGGGAGCCAAATTACGTTGCATCCTTTGTGTAGGGCTGTCAGGTTGAAAAAAGAGAGATTTTGTTTCTCCGTGACCATTAAAAACGTTAGTAGTCAGGACACCACCGGAACGCTTCTCTCTTTTCTTTGTGGTCTCTTTAACGACTGTCAGGTTCTGTGACTATGGCATCGAATTGTAAAAACATTGACAAATAATGCATTGGAAAGGATTCGAAAGGAGTCGGTCGTGGACTAACCCAGTTACTATACCTGCAACATTCAGGTTTTTTTGCCCCCTTTTATTTTAAGCCGCCTGCAGTAGCTAGGATATTGTGGCGTGTAGACACTGTAGAAGCCGTCTCTGTGGTCTAGTGGTTAGACCAGAGATCCCGGGTTCGATTCCCGGCGCTACCAGATTTTCTGAGAAGTGGTGGGTCTGGAACGGAGTCCACTCAGCCTCGTGAGGATAACTGAGGAGCTGTTTGAAGAAAATAGCGGCTCCGGTCTAGAAAACCGAGATTACTGGACGTGGGTATCCGTTGCGCTGACCACACGACACACACTATCCGCTAAAGTTGGCACTAACTTCGCCGACAAGTGGCGGTCTCTCGGTCGGTATAGTTCGTTTGCGGAATTCAGGCCACGGAGTTTGTTTGTAGACTTTGTAAACAACTGCCGTTTCTGGGCAGCAGCTCGGTAAACACGTTCCCACTGCGGTCAGCTTCGCGCCTCAGCCACTTTACCCCCGGCAAATTGACCGTGGTACTCATAGGAGAGGAGGCTGTGTGGGCCCAGAGCCGCTCTGGACGGCGTGCAGAGGAGACAATTCTTGACCCTACCGGGACTAGAACTCCGACCCTTTGGCCGCCCAGCCCGTAGCCAGTCGCTATACCGACTGAGCTACCTCTCCTGTTCTTATATTTGGATGTTCATCTTCGGAGCTGTATGTACCTGTTGCCTGAAGCCATTGTTTTATAAATGATACAAAATCCGTCCCAAGTGCAAACAATATATATTATATGTCCTTGATCTTGTTCTCCTCTACACTACATGTTTCGGCCTCTAACGGCCATCATCAGGTGTATACACTCACGTTACTGTCACACAGAACCCAGTCTAAAATTTAACATTTAAAAAACACATTGTTATTTCTTCCTTATTATCAACATCTTCCTCGTTGATATCTGTCTGGTGTGTAGATTATTTTGCGCACGTCAATTTTGGTTTTTCTGTAATAGCACTATAAAATCTTTAGTTATAATTTTAATTTTAAAATCCTTTAAAAATTTCTCTAAATTTTAAATTTAAAATTTAAAACGAGGTAGATGTTGATAATAAGGAAGAAATAACAATGTGTTTTTTAAATGTTAAATTTTAGACTGGGTTCAGTGTGGCAGTAACGTGAGAGTATACACCTGATGATGGCCGTTAGAGGCCGAAACATGTAGTGTAGAGGAGAACAAGATCAAGGACATATAATATATATTGTTTGCACTTGGGACGGATTTTGTATCATTTATCGTGTAGAGTGCAACAGGATGCTTAAATATAATATTGTAAACCAGTGTTTTATGTTACATCTGTACTAGACGAAGAAATGAACGCAAATCCTGATTCAGTGATATTGCATTTGGACTTTTGTGTGTGGTTTGTTCCACGATACTAGAGGTAGCTAGGGTCGCTATGTGATATCAGTTTAGGCTGTGCTGGCGGGATTTGCCTGAGCGGAGTCACGAAAATTACAAAGACCTCAGGATAGTTCTTGTCACGGCCGCTATTCGAGCGGGGCATCCTCCGCATGCAAGTGAAGTGCGTTAACGCTTGAACCCACGTGCTTGTATTTTTTTTTGTTCGAAATGTGTAATTAAGATGTTGAGTTTGAGGTTATCGCGTCGGTGACCATGAAAACATGTGACGCCGTGTAGTTTACGGACATTTCGGAGGAATGGACTGCCTCCATTTCCAGTGTCTAAGAATAAACGAAACCAGCTAGACAAAGGAAGGAAACAACTCTTTAATCCTGAAGATGGAGGTGGTACGTTCCTCTGAAACGTTCCTGAACTTTTTCCGCGGCATCACATACCGGGGGAGGCAATGAACTCTTTCATTATTTTATTAATGTAGGTGTATGTTTTGAAGTGAATCTTGAGTTGTGGGGAAAGATGACGTATAAATCCTGAAACTTCTTACGTCATTGCTAGTAGTAACAGAATAATAAGGGAAGAAAACAAAGAGGTCTGCTGTTAACTGTGGATGTCGTAGAAGAAGTGAAGACATGTTAATTAAACTGGAAATAACATGTAAATACAATGCAAGATTGAAACTACCAAAATTAGCATACTTATACAATCCCAAAGGACGTCAGGACGCAAGGAAGACTCAGAAGATGACAGGATCGGTTTTAAAACTTTCCTAACATCAAGGCTTATAGCACCCAGACTCAGAAGTGGAAGGGAAAGGAAGATCAGCGGGCGAAATGAAATCGGGGAAACACTTTCAGAAATATATGTTTACTTGAAATAGAGTACAGACACTTGTTGAAGTAGCGAGATATGATTGGTTCACTGTTGTATTCACGTTTCCCCGCTGCTAAGTGATAGCATTAGATCGATTTACAATCAGCAATAAAAAATTCAGTGGTTACTATATGTACCACCTTTAACACAATGAAACTCTGCCCACACAGTGTGTTTGTGGGTTCCGTATGGTTCTCACAATAAGCAGCGGCTGTTTCCATAAACAGCATTAAATGTTTGAGCTTTGTAGCGGGTAATGTTTCCTGTGAGGTACGGACTGAATTGCTATATATTGTGCCCACACAGTGTATCTGTGTGTTCCGTATGGTTCTCACAATAAACAGCGACTGTTTCCCTAAAAGACGTAATTGGTCTTGGAAGGAACAGAAATGTGGTGATGGGTCCCGACAGGGGCCTGGAACCAAGAATGACCGTGCTGGCGAAGGTCAGCAGCAAATTACTGTTCCGCTGTGAATCGCCACACCGGAGGTCTCGTTAAACACAGGATTTTTCTTCAGTATAAGTTGTCTGGCTGATGGAGGTGTGGAGTATCCTCAGGGAGGTTATAGACGAATTATATTAGGGGTGGAATGGATTTTGATGAAATATGCCTGTGTTTGAAGTCTCGAACAAATCGGCCAGTGTTTAGAAATGTCAGTGCTCTTGTATTGGTGTCCATTGTTATATGTAGCAGCAGCAGTTGGACGCTTCTACGTCACAAGTGATTGTGCCAACTGAGAACATACGCAGACAACAATGACATGTGACATGTGACTGGATACAGCGCGCAGCGCAGTTAATTGATAGACACTTTAGTCGCGTGCAGCAGTGGCTTACGGTGCTGTAAATTGCGTCGTTCGCGTTTTATGAAGAGCTCTTCTTCCTCCAACTCAAGCCCGTTTCGGTCTTCACAAGTTTTAATACTTGTCTTTCGATCTGGATCTCCCCACATATTGGCTTGTATCCTATTTATATTAATTCAAAAATTAACTGAAATTCTCCATTTGACTCTGCGTGCAACGAGATACAGGTATGGCGATTTTGGTTCCCATGATGTGGAGGGCCCGATTTGAGGGGGATCCAGTTTGGCGGTCCCCCTCGGGCCTCCAAAGAACAGAAATTGAATCCACAGATCTTGTTGAGATATTTGTCCCTGTTGTGTTTTTGGTTATTACAGCAATCCTTCCAGCCGCACTATGGCCCTGGGGTCGACTCAAACAGAACTGAGTACCAGGAATCTTCCTGGGGATAAAGCGCAGCCGGCGCGTAAGGCTGACAACCTTACCGCCATCTGTGAGCCGATTGTCTAGAAAATTTGGGAGCGTCGACGTCCCACAACCCTTTGGGCCTCCACGGCCCGTAACAAGGATAAGTCCTACAACAAACAAGAAGAAAAAGAATTGCCGCGATCTGAGTTCGCTTTTGCCGATAGAGATTCCAAATTAAATTACCCCAGGGCCCCCAACTGTAAATCATGCCCTGATTTTGTGTTGACAGTAGAATCTTGTAACTTTCTGATGATAAAATAACGATGTACATTGCAACCCGAGAGATGTTTTACACGCAGCACATTTTACCATGTTCTCTGCTCGCAGTAAATCTCACATAGTAAGCTCGTGTTTAAACAATGAGTGGTGTTCGGTATGCCTGTCGTGATGTGTGTTGTGTAATCAGAACGCGTAAATGCTGTGCTGTAATCTTCCTACGGAGATAATGCATTTCTGTTTGTACAGTCGCCAAGTGAAGACGAAGGTACAAGAGTAAAGCAGAATGCCTCATCTGCTTCCAGGAAATTGAATGTAAGCTTTGAAGAGGTCGTATTTCTTGTTAATCTTAGCTGTATAAGGGCGTTGAGTTTCACTCGATCCTCTCAGTAGAACACAAAACGAATGAGGCCGGGAGGCTGTGTTTACGCTGTCACTAGCCTCGAAACAATACACGTATATCCCCTGAGACTATTGAGATTAAGGCCTCATCATGATAGTTTTACATGCTGTCACTTCAGAAATGGGGGCCTTGCGTGATGTATGGAACATAGTCATCAGGTCACACATATGAAGTGTTGGTGTTGGTACCTCTGTTTGGCTATTTGTCAAATTGTATCTGAAGTCATAGCATATGATGAGTATCGTCCGTGGTTTTTGGCCTGTCCGCTGTTAACAGAATGCGCAGTGGATTTGATCGAGTACACTGAGATACGGATTGAAGAGTGTATATGGGTTATAACACGACCTTATTTACAGTGTGCCACCTTCCCACCATCTCATCTTTCGAGAATATAGCTGCAGCCTGTCACCGGAAGTTCTTGCCACAGATCTCTTAGCACCCAGCCTAAAGGCCAGGTTTGAAATGACGACCTGTACTTGCCATGTCTGTACGTCAGATATAAATTAATCGAAGTATCCGTGAAGGGACAGTTTGGAAGAGCGTTTCCCAAACTGGGAGTCCCAGCCCCTCACTGTGAAGTGGTTACTGTACGTACCACCTGCTGTTACATACTGAACTATTGTGGTCACGCCACATATTATTCGTGTGTTCCGTATGGTTTTCGCAATAAACAGCGACTGTTTCCCTAAACAGCATTAACCGGTTGGGCTTTGTAGCGGAGACGTAATGTGTTTCCTGCGAGGTACGGGCTGAGTTGCTATATATTCTGCCCACAGAGTGTATTTGTGTGTTCCGTATGGTTCTCGCAATAAACAGCGACTCTTTCCGTAAACAGCATTAACCGGTTGGTATGTATATCATGGCACCTGAGCCTATATCCCTCCCTCCAGTCTGCGTGTCTGTATGTGTATCCTATCATTGCTAGGTAACGGCTCCGTAAACACGTTCCCGCGGCAATAACGCAGCAGCATATGAATTATTGGGCGCATCGTTTTCTATGGGGTCCGTGTCTTTGGAAAGTGAGCAATTAGTTCTTCCCAGGACTTCTTGTTTCCTGTGTAAGTGAGGTATGTAATGTCCAGCAGAGGGCCTGCGATGTAGTGAATTAGTACTTACCCAAGTCTTGCTTGTAGTACCCTGTAGTGACCCATTTGTGGAACAATGACGTGCTGGACAAAGGTAACATATCGCTTGACTATAATTGTTTTGTGATTATTGTCATGCAGTGACATTATGGATTAACTTGCAGCACAACTGCCAGTCTTGCAGGTGTCCGGCCTAATAATAGCTAACATTATTACCACCCTCATTAACCATGTCACTGTCCCATGGTTCGAAACCGGATTATCTGAGACCAAACATGCAGTAAATCGTATGGAGACAATTACTGTTATTGAATACTAGTGTAACACCGGTTGAGAATTCAACCCATGTATCGGCATTTATGTAAGCTTTCGTACTATTTAACTTCCCATAATTTCTCCTGTACCGTATCGTTATCGAATGATACGTTGAGGCTGGCGTTCAGCGCCTTCTCCCACGAATAACACGCTCAAATAAAACGAGTTATTCCTGGGCTTAATTAATTAAGCAATACAATGAAAACGTATAGGAGAGTGGAGGTATAGATCCACGTTTTCTTGACCTCGGCACTAGACGGAGGTGACTGGTCAGCTTCTCGCCCCTGCCGCTTTACACCCTCTAGAGAAAGAGCCCCCGGTATCCAGCAGATAGGAGGGTGTGTGTGGGCTCCAGAGATGGTCTGGACGTTATTCATAAATGTCTCCTTTATATAGTATCCTGCACTTTACATATCCACATCAAAATATTATCAGGACTCACAGAATATATACGATACACTGCAACACGCGTCACGTAACACTGCGTTACGCAGTTGTCGCACGGACCGCATAGAGAAGACCACTTCCCAATTAGTCTGTTAATCTGTTGCCTAGCAACGGGCGCTGTTTATAGAGTCTTTACCTAGTAACTGTTGTACATGCTACAGCATCGTATAGAGGGACGTTGTTCACACAGTCTTTCGCTTCTGAATACTGGGACTGTGGGTTCGTAGCCAGGCGTCGTGCTCTAGTGTCTAACGACCCTCCTTCATATTCGGGAGGTGCCAGGTTCAAGTCTCGGTCCCGAAGCTGTCGTAATTGATGTTTTTTCTCGGTCCCTCCAGACAGATGCTCGAATAGTATCTTAAATTAGGCCACGACTCCTTCTTTCCACGTCCAATTTAATATACATTACTCACCCAGTCGAAATACAGTGCCATAAAGCAACCCACACAAAATTATCTCTTGCTGGCTGCATGTCTCGCCCATCTCATTTTCCGTGATATGATCACCCTAATATTTTGTGAAGAGTGTAAAATATACAGATCCTGGTTATGTATGCAGACGTCTCATCAGAGAATTACAATCCTTGCAGGGGATTACCCTTCCTCTTTGAAGGACAGCTTCGTAATGTGATTAAAAGAGCTAATGTATGGTTCTGTAATATAAGCTAACAGACTTGGGAAAGCATTATCTGCTGTTTGAAAGGGACCGTCTCCGCTCTTTGGTGCATATTGTCAATATAAAACACTACCTGTGTTAATTAATTAGAGCGCCATACATGGGTTTTCCTTTGTTTTATTTCAACGCAGCAAAATACCGCCAAAGAGAGACAACAAGAAAGCCGACAAACGGCACAGGCGAGGCAGAGAGGTCTAGCTGCAATAACAGAGATTAAACTGCGCAGTAGACCGGCGCAGTGGCTGCAGTTTCTGTAGCTCTGTTTTAAAATAAATCCAGCCTACGCGTTATTGGACTTTTATGGGCTCTCGTCTGGGATGCAACGCCGTGTAGAGCCCGACGTTTCGTAAGAACTATATCTTCGAGGTCGAGGAGTAAGCCAAGCAAGAAACAAGGAGAAACAGGTCTCAGAACGTAATCTTTGGCCGTGAAGATGTAAGCGATATGTTCCTCCGCGACCTCCTCTCTTCTAAGTACATGGAGTTAGAGCTCAGAAGATTGTATACATAACTTCTGCTGGTTTCTTGCTTAGCTTATTCGTCGACCGTGAAGATGGAGGTGGTATATAGCTCCGAAACGTAAGGATTCTTCGAACAGTACCACGTAACAACCCAGAAGGCCGTTCTCTTCTTTTACGCTAGTTTCTTGCTTTGCGTATTATTCGACCCTGAAGACGGAGTCGATATGTGTCTCTGAAACTTTCGGCTGTCTCCGAACTGTATACCGTAACAACCTAGGAGACCGTCTTCTCTATTTCTGCTGGTTTCTTTCTTGGAATATACTTCGACCCTGAAGATGGAGGTGGTATGTATCTCCGAAATGTCAGGATTCTTCTAACAATACGACGTAACTACCCAGAAGGTCCTTCTCTTCTTTTACGCTGGTTTCTTGCTTTGAGTATTATTCGACCCTGAAGATGGAGTCGATATATTCCTCTGAAACGTACGTCTGTCTTCGAACTACACCGTGGTACAGTCCATAAGGTCGTACTCGTCATTTCTGCAGGTTATTTGTTTCGCTTATTCTTTGACGGTGAAGATGGAGGTGATATGTGCCTTCGAAACCTCATGCTTCATCGAACAGTGCAGCCCAGAAGACCATGATGTGCATTTCTCACCCTTCTGTAGGAGAACTTTTTGAAAGTTTTCAGATGCAACTTCTGTGGAATGGCGTAAGCCTCACGTATGTTTTCCAGCCGGAGGATCGTAATCTGCATGTTTCTCTGCTGCTTTGTACGAGACAAGCAAGTGGAGCTTTTGAAATCGAAGCTTAATACCCGGGCGCTACTCTTGTGAAGAAACTAACGGCTGCACATTCAAACAACGTCGTCCGTTCGTTTCGCATTTCTTTCTTTATTTCTATTTTATTCAAGGAAACATTCTTTTGCTAGCGTATTTCTATAGAAACGTATCATTTCTGTAGTTGGAAACCGATGTGTGGTTAGTTTTAAGTACTTAACACGTTCCTTTAAAACGTCTACATATAATTAATCTAAGCGGATCATTGTAATACTGCATAATGAGGAGCTTCCTAACTTGTACTCTTCTCCAAGTATAATTAGAATGATTAAGTCAAGGAGGATGTGGTGGGCAAGGCATGTAGCACGAATGAGGGAAACGAATGCGTATAGGATATTGGGGGGAAGCCAGAAGGAAAGAGACCACTGGGAAGACCGAGGCGTAGGTGGGTGGACAATATTAAAATGGATCTTAGAGAGATAGGATAGGATGGTATTGATTGGATTGATCTGGCTCAGGATAGGGACCAGTGAAGTGCTCTTGTGAACACGTTAATGAACCTTCAGGTTCCATAAAATGCTGGGAAATTCTTGAGTAGCTGCAGAATTGGCGGCGGCTCCTCCAGAAGGGCTCAGCTCCATGAGTAAGTAGGTAGGTAAGTAAAATCATTGTAATATCGGGTCTGTCGTCGTTTCCATGGAAAACAGTTGGAAAGCTATCTTCTTTATTTACCATAGAACCAGAGGACGGCTTTAATAAACGGCAGTGTAAGCATTACGTCACGAAGACGTATGTGGGGAGTGGATGTATAAATCCACATTTTCTGGACCTCGGCACTAACTGGAGGTGAATTTTCAGCTTCACCCCCCTGCCGCCTTACCACCGGTGCAAAGAGCCCCGGTATACATTGGATAGGAGGCTGGGTGGGCCTCATAGCCGGTCTGGACGCTGTGGAGAGGAGGAAATTCTTGAACCTATCGGGACTAGAACTCCGACCCCTCAGTCCTTCAGCCCATAGCCAGTCGCTATACCTGCTGCACTACTGAACTCTACTGTTATCGTAGCTCGGTCGATGTAACGATGAGTTGCGGGATTCGTTTCCCGGCAGGGGAGATAGGTTTTTCTTTACCCCACGGCGTCCAGAGCAGCTCTGGGGCCTACCCAGCGTTTTATACAGTGGGTTCCTGGGGTAAAGAGGCCGGGGCGTGAAGTTGAACAGTCACCTCCATCTAGTGCCGAAATCAAGAATGGTGGATCTATACCTTTATTCTCCCATACGTTTTCGTGGCGTAGTTGCTAGTTCAGCATAGGGACAACCTTACCTTTTTTTTCCTTGGCACTACAGCCCCAGTGAGCCTAGGCCTACCTCCATGAACTTCTCCGTTCACTTCGGTTTTTCTAGATCTTACACGTTCGGTAGGACTCCTTGGGCGGGTGATCAGCTCGTCGCAAGGCCTCTACCTGTACACAAACACAGAAAAACACACACACACAAACTAAACATCCATGCTCTGAGTTGGATTCGAACCCACGATCCCGGTTTCAAAGCGAGCGAAAACAGTTCATGCTTTAGACCGCTCGGCTACCGTGACCGGCTCCTTACCTCCTTTGCCTCACCGAAAAGAAAATTAACATGAAACAGGTATCGTGTACTCTCTCGTGGCGTGAAGTCAGTATTTGCAGCACTTGTTAAAGCGCGACATGAGACGGGCCCAGTCCGGCAGGCAGGGACGTTAACACTGCCCCGACCCTTTTTATTTCACTTGCAGCGAGAGTACGTTTTTAAAATGTAATCAACGGAATTGGGCTCACAGACATTTCCTCGTAAATCCGCTATAGGGAATGACACCGAAATCTCTTGGGCTCATTTTTAAAGTAGTTTGAAAGAAAACACTTTCAGTTGAAAAGTAATTTATCCACTTCGTTCGTGATTAACGTATTTAGTTGTCTGTATTCTTCTCACGACTTCTGGGGAGGCGGTCGTTTGAATGACAAGTAGTCCGCCTGCGTTTACCCGTCTAGAGTACGCGCCACGCAAAGCTGTCGAAGAAGTTGCCTATACAGCACGGCGGTCCATTAAAACCGTTATACTGTTACGTCATCTTTGAGGTAGCGTTATCATCAAATACCGATGTGGATCGTTACGTCACTGTTAGAAAATTATTAGTCTGTTTTCAGCATACAATTGGGAAAAATTACCACACCGGAGATCTCAAACGCAGGACTTCTCTCCTCTCCCCCCCCCCCAGGTTGCCTGCGGAAGGTGTGACGTAACCCAAAAACTGTGCTCGACAGATAATATAAATACCGACAAGGTTGGAGGAGCCGGGATAGCTCAGTCGGTATAGCGACTGGCTACGGGCTGGACGACCGAGGGGTCGTAGGGTCCCGGTAGGGTCAAGAATTTTCTCTTCTCCACGTCGTCCAGACCGGCTCTGGGGTCCGCCCAGCCTCCTATCCAATGGTTACCGGGGGTCTTTTCCCTGGGGTAAAGCGGCAGGGGCATGAAGATGACCACTCACCTCCAGCTGTTGCCGAGGTCAAGAACTTGTGGATATATACATCCACTTCCTCATACTCCTTTATGGCGCAGTGCGTAATTAGTTAAGCACAGGGACAGCTGTACCTTACCTCACCGACAAGGTTGGAGAAAAATTGAAGAGGAACGGAAGAAGGAATATAAAGCAAAAGGAGGTTTGTGAAATGAAGAAAATGAAAGAACAGCTAGAAGAGAGGAGGAGAAGTGGGAAAGAAGCAGAAAGAAGATAAAGGCAAAAATGCAGAGACCGAAAGAGAATTTCTCGCCGTCAGCATCATGCTCGTTTGTGTTCGACAGTGAAGATGGAGGCGATGTGTTCCCCCGAAACGTCAGTCTTTATCCGAATTAGATCGCCCTGTCCATAGTCACCGCTGTGAGAACATCGAATCCAATAGAAGTACTACCGAAGCATGAGTTAATTCCCAGCTGATTCACCTTTCATGTACTCTGAAGATGTGAGCCGTAAACTTCGGCAACTCTCAACCAGACTGTACGTTTTCATAATCACTATGATCATATTCTTACTTTTCATTGCCGTCACAACCTCATGTCTCAAATAATGCATTGCGTTAGAAACCTTTGGCTTCTTGTCTGCTGTCTGGAAGCTTCCGAAGTGCAGTGGGAATACACAGAACTCTGATTGTGTTTGTTGTTCTGTGTGTATGTATATGAGGCTTGGTATCTCATCTTAAGAGAAGAGCGTAGGAGCTCGGGATCACGGTGTGCCGAAGAGAAAGGAAATGATAGGGGTTGGAGAAATGTAATGAGGACCTGTATCACCCATGTGCACCATCACAATCATCATTGGCAAAAACATACTCCGTGGCTTGTAGTCCGCAAGCGAAATTTACCGACCGGAGCCGCTATTTCCTTGAAATAGCTCCTCAGTTATCCTCACGAGGCTGAGTTGACCCCGTTCCAGACCCACTATTTCTCAGAAAATGTGGTAACGCCGGAAATCGAACCCGGGACCTCTGAATCTGAGGCCAGGAACTCTGACCACTAGGCCACAGAGATCATTGGCAAAATAGCCCTTTTTTAATCATAGCCTTCCTTAGAAGATTCTTCCAATATCTGTCCATTCCTGACTATGTAGCCATCAATTAGACCATCTGGTTTTCACGTCTTTGGATTTCGCAACAGTAATTTGTTTACAGAGCAAAGTCGTCAGCCTTGCGTCCAACCTGGAGGACCAGGTCCTTATATTTATGTTCCCCGGTGAAAGGGTGGCGCAGTTAAACCCCGAGGCACCGGTTCACTTTTCGTCGCTTTTTATTCTAACCCGCCTCCACACAGGACTACCATATTTATTGCTATGACGAAATCAAGGAGATTGATATGGGTGGGATATGTAGCACGCATACAAAGTTTTAGTCCGAAAACTTGGAAGATAGAAAACACTTGGAAGATTAGACATAGATGGGAAGGTACTATTAAAATGTGGACTAAGAAATGTGGTTGGGATGTGCGTAATCTATCTGACTTTATAATGCCCAGTGATTTGCTGCTGTTGACTAGTAACAAACCGTAGGGTTGCATACACGGTGAGGAGTTGTTACCGAGTTGGGCCACTACAAGCTTATCAAGACGGGCTTTTCTCCGTCACAAGAATCACGAGTTTACTTTTAAGGCAAGAGCAGGAAGAAATGTGCTGTTTGTTTTCAATTCCTCTGTCTTTCTCATAAAGACAAATGTTTTTGTAATGGACTTGTGAATATCCAACCGCAGCTTGCATTGTTCTGTATGAAGTCTAAAAGAAAATAAGAACAGAAAGACTGTACAGTAAGTGGAAGAATGGAGGAATAATTATTACACAGTCTGCATTGTTTCGAGCATATGTACTCTTTCGGGGAACAAAGGTGGCCACAACTTGTTTCGGGCAAACATTTGCTGATAACAGTGTTGTTGCTTTGTGTACAGTATAGGCAGAAAGGCTATCACTTGGTACCTGCCAGTCGTGCACATGCTGTGTCGGGTGACAGACACTGAACTCACTCTTCTTCAGCTTCTTTTCCTAGCCTGTGCTCCGTTCGCCATCCCGTTTACCGACAGATGGCCCATACAGTGGAAATAGCGTTATCAAATTAATAATATATTAGTCACTCGTAATCTCCATTTTCAGGTACGGATGACTGTCTTTGAGTCCATTTCGACTGTTTTCTGTAGTACACAGAGTTCTGCTTCCATCTTATGGAGCGTTTCTGAACATTTTGCATGGTCTCACAGTGAAACCTCAAGTACCTCATGATCTCAAGACTTCGCATATTCCTTGGTCTCAAAGTGGAACTTCCCATACCTGTTGGTCTCAGAGTGGATCTTCACTTACCCGTTGGTCTCAGAGTGGATCTTCCCATACCCGTTTGGTCTCAGAGTGGATCTTCACATACCCGTTGGTCTTAGAGTGGATCTTCACTTACCCGTTGGTCTTAGAGTGGATCTTCACATACCCATTGGTCTCAGAGTGGATCTTCACACACCCGTTGGTCTTAGAGTGGATCTTCACATACCCATTGGTCTCAGAGTGGATCTTCACATACCCGTTTGGTCTCAGAGTGGATCTTCACATACCCGTTGGTCTCAGAGTGGATCTTCACATACCCGTTGGTCTCAGAGTGGATCTTCACTTACCCGTTGGTCTCAGAGTGGATCTTCACATACCCGTTGGTCTCAGAGTGGATCTTCACTTACCCGTTGGTCTCAGAGTGGATCTTCACATACCCTTTGGTCTCAGAGTGGAACTTCCCATACCCGTTGGTCTCAGAGTGGAACTTCCCATACCCGTTGGTCTCATAGTGGATCTTCACATACCCGTTGGTCTCAGAGTGGATCTTCACTTACCCGTTGGTCTCAGAGTGGATCTTCCCATACCCGTTGGTCTCAGAGTGGAACTTCCCATACCCGTTGGTCTCAGAGTGGAACTTCACATACCCGTTGGTCTCAGAGCGGATCTTAACTTACTCCGTTTTAGCAGTCTTAATTTTTATTTCAGAGTTCATATGTGTGGGTGTGTGGGAAAGGCGGAGTTAAGGCCCGTTCGCTTCCAAGTCCATTTGCGCTCTTACGAAAACCGAATTTAAAATTACTGAAACCAGAAGGGGCAGTGTATTGTGGGTCACAGTAAAATCTCTCAAACTCTATGGAGCTGAGCCTTTTTTTTTTAAGCCATCAGTTGTCTAGCCATTCAAGAATCCCCCAGTAATTTATAGAGCCCGAAGGTTCATTACCGTGTTCACAAGAGCCCTCTGCTGGTCCCTATCCTAAGCCAAATCGATCCAGACCATACCACCCCATCCTATCTCTCTAAGGTACGTTTCAATATTATCCACCCACCTACGTCTTGGTCTTCTTAGTGGTCTGTTCCCTTCTGGCTTTTCCACCAATATCCTTTATGCATTCCCCAGCGCCCCCATTCGTGCTGCATGCCCTACCAATCTCACCCTTGACTTTCTCTATAAAATCAGAGTTTAAATGCGTTATATTCTAAGTAACTGGTTATTAAACTGTTAAATAAATGCCGGGGGGGGGGTGGGCATGACAGAGTAATACTACTTATAAGGCATAAGTACAGAAGCGGAATCAGAACTACGCGTTATCGTGGCTTATGCACGTGACGTGATACAGAGCAGCCTTTTTATTTTAAACAGACTGTATTTATTCCATTCACAAAGATATTCGTGTTATTTCTACCTGTATTTCAGTTAAAGGAACAGAACGGTGAGTTATCGCTCTAGACTTCTATACCATAGGTGTCCAGTTCGGATCTTGGCTGGGACACATCCTGATAGAGATTTTTTCATGGGTTTTCTCTGACCCTTCAGCTAAATCCCAGGATAATACCTGCATTAGGCCACGATCGTACCATTTCAAATCCTTTCCGATTCCCAGTTTGTCACTCATTCTACAGGGTGATTCATCTGGATGAGGCCCGGAATTAGTAAGTGTAATCACGTGATAATTTACCGGTGAAAACAAAAATTGTCATTACTGTGTACGTACCAACACTGGCCCGGTCCTAAAGAAACAGCGTTCTCTAGCACGGAGCCTCGTGTCGACATAGATTCTCAGGCCGACGGAAACCAGTTTCGGCATTTTCCGTAACTCATTTATCTCCCCATCTACCAAGGGATGTGCTAGCCATGTTTAGTTTTCATCGGTAAATTATTACGCGTTTTATAATTATGAATTCGAAGCATGCTCCTAATGAAACACTCTGTATAATTCGGCGCTAAATTTTGTAGATACTGACAGCATCGTGGAGCGACCCACACAAAAGGTGGACCGTTTAAAGTCTTCACCTGGGGGTACATGTACCCCCCTGTTCAGAACCGGCTCTGGAGCGAGGGTGTCAACAAGTCGTACAACTGCTTTGTCCAGCCCTTATGTTATGGTGTTTCCTCCCCTTATTTAGCAGTTGTCGTGGCCAAGAGATAAGGAACAAGAGATGCTGGTTGTGTGGAGTGTTGTTTGCTCTTAGCTTATAAGGAGGCCGATAGCCCTTTTGTGTCTCCACAGCCGAGGACAGCTTCCAGATAAGGAAACGCAATTTTTCTTTTCCTTGGGTTCTAGTCTTTATGTAACTGTCGTTTATGTCCAATTCCTTTCTTCCGTGTTGGTTCTGAACAGAATGGACTAAGGATATTTGTACCTTTGTTTACGTAAGTTATGTGAGTGGGTGGAGCTTATCAGCATTGTAAGTATGAAGAGTTAAGAACAAGTATTAACAAGGAAAGAGAACTCGAATGGGAATTTTGAGAGCAACAGGCAGCAGAAGATGTCTCTGCAAAGATGTTATACGTAATTTCTCATATACGATTGGCCTTGAATACGTTACCTTGGAAACGAAATCGATTGTTTGCTCGGTAGATTCCGAACAACAGTTAATTTCGTCCGACCGGTAAACCGGTTTGGAGAAAATCGACATTTATTGCGTTTGGACCTTCATTTTGCGCATGCCCCTGTTATCCTGAAGGTACAACCTGTGCGGATTTATTTAGGGATATGGTCTCCGTGAGTTATTGAATTTTTAAAGAAATCGTTATAATAATTTTCGAGAAAGTGACGATTTTGTGTTTGGGTTCCCATCTGAAGCGACCCTCTTTTTGTTCATAGTCACTGCGCATCAACCTAAGACAGATCAAGTCCTAAATACCGACGTCAAACCGTTCAGGCGCTAGCGAGGGGTACATGCAGGCAGACAGGCGGAAGCACAAACATTTACTTAATCGTCCTGAGGGGAGGTAGATCCCTCATAATCTCAAAATATATGGTCCATTATCACTGGGGAGTCAGGATAGCACAGTCGGTATAGAAACTGGCGACGGGCTGGACTGCCGAGGGGTCAGAGTTCCAGCCTCGGTAGGAACGAGATTTTTCTCGTCGTCCACACCGGTTGGTGGGTCCACCCAGTCTCCTATCCAATGAGTACCGGGGTTAAAGCGGTCAGGACGTGAGCTGACCACTAATCTCCAACTGGTGCCAAAATAAAGAATAAGTGGATCCATACATCCAGTCCCCCATACGTCTTCATAGCGTAGTGCTTAATTATTTAAACACAGGGACAACTTTATCTTCCCATTTTATCACTTAGTTTCCTATAGCTTATGCTATATATGGGAAGCTAGAAGAAATAAGAAAGAATACCAAGATTAGCAATTATAGTTATAAGGACTAGAATATAAAGGTGAGTAAGTGCAGAAAGAAAAGAGAGAACATGAACAAGAAGAAGACAAAATTTGGGCTTGAGGGTCTCACGCTGGTGACTGGGATGTTACACCGTGTAGTCGAGTAGAAGTTCACCGATGTTTCTGAAAAATATACTGCCTTCATCTTCAGGATCGTAGTGTAAACTAAGCAAGCAGCAAAAAAAAAAAGACGCGTCATTGCACTAGTTATCACATAAGTGTCGTTTGGGTACGGTAAAATCGATATTTGAAGGTTTTATGGCGTTTCCGTAAGCATTTCTTTAACCCAGACTGTTGAGATGTATTTTCTTTTCCATCACGTTCATGTGGATATTTGTTTCTCCTCGTCACATCTCGCGGCGCCGTGTTTATCTCGTAGGAAAACGTATATGGCCAGCACTTAACCCCTTGACCATGCAGTCCCGCCTTGGCGGTGCAAGCCACTCACTAAGGGCCACTCCAACCGCGCCCGCCACACACCGCCTTGTTTGTACAGCAAGCAAAAATACCGTCGATTCTTTCGGCCGAAATTCTTTAAATCATTTTAGCTTTTTACCATCAGTTTATTTTTACAGAAAATGTTCTAGGGGTAACGCTTTGGATTTGTATAACGAAATCAACAGTCTCATTTGAAATTTTAACGGGCGTTGAGTTACAGAATTAATTAAAAGAACGGCAGAGGAAAAACTAGAATGTTCGAACCTTCTGCGTGACATAATTAGAAAATTGCCGCTTGGAATATTTTTCTTAGAGGAGTGATGTATGAGAGTGATGATCGTTACAAATTAAAGGACAGGGCATATTGCCTCGGCTGTTGTGTCTCGAACTGTGGATCGCCAGCATTGACACAGTCGCCAAGTGTTTAAGAATTGTTAGCAGTAGAGCTGTATCCACGCACGGTTTTGGCAAATCAGTTAAGTCGGAAGATTTAATGTAGATGCATTCGGAGAACCCAGCCAGCATAATATTCCGTGAATTTCTCTTTCCTGATTGTAGAAGAAGATTTTACAGCTTACCGTAAGTGCAGAAAAGCTGTAAAGCTATTTAGGTTCCTGCTGTCACCGTACAGCCTGGTATGGACCTGCAATAGTGTGCAGAACTGCACTTTTCGTGAGTGTACAGGAACACTCTATAGCTTACTGTAGGTGTAGAGAGGCTGTAAAGCTATTTAGGTTCCTGCTGTCACCGTACAGCCTGATAGGGACCAGCAGCATGTGCAGAACTGCACTTTTCGTGAATGTACAGGAACATTTCATAGCTTGCTGTAGGTGTAGAGAGGCTGTAAGGCAGTTTGAGTTGCTGCTGGTACCGTACATCACGGGGCCATGTAATATTGTAGTGGGTCGCCGCATCACGAAGTTCGAGACCCTTGCTCTAGACACACCCTTTTAAGTGTGTTATGGTTCCGAGAGAGTTCAGCACTTATTTGCACTCCGGTTACGTAAAATGGGAGCTCTCCGTACAAACAATAGGTAGAGACATCGTATGAAATATAAACAGTGGACAGTCAATTTCATTGATGACCTACCTTGTCAACAACACGATGCTCTGCTCTCTTGTTTACAAATATGGAGCTCCATGGCTACCACAGCAGGGTTACGCATTTCCATTATATCTGAGAGTCGTTGAAACGTTTTGGTGGAAGTGGGAACTTTTATTCTCTGCCATAAAGTGCGCCCGTTTCCGATTGAAGACTTCAGTGTCCCCTTGTCAGGATGTGAATGCAGAGCGGAGTCATTGGAAAAATACGCCTAAGACGGGAGATGTTATCTGTTCCTACGAAAAAAAACAAACAAACAAACAAACAAACAAATATTTGGCGTAGAATAATCTGAATGTTTATCCTTCTCTGTTCTTATATTTGCGTTACGCACTGCGCTTCCTGGAGCTGTTCCTCTGGCTTACGTCTGCAACAGCGCCAAACTAATCATTTATCTGTTTCATGTGCCCGTTTGATATTCTGTGGAGTTTTCCTCTGTGCTCTGCAATAGTTTCGTGCCTAGACATGGCGGCAACTTGACGGCGATCCTTACATGAATATCCTATACAGAATGGTTTGACGCAGCGGAACACACTTGGCTGGTACACCGGAGAATATTGGCTGAGACACTGGATTCCTGAGTGAGGCGTTACGTGGTTTTTACTCACTCCCTCCAGGCAGATGCAGGTTTAGTCCCTGGATTACATCATGGCCATATCTTTCCTAGTCGATTCCAACATAGAAACCGTCTTGCAGTTCTATATTCAGCCTGCTTTCCTTATTTCGAAAACAAATGAAAGTAGTCTGACGTGATCTCCATGCTGTTTATGTGTCTGTGAATCCCCTCCCCGGTTAAATTTGGAATGCCTGAACGAATCTTTACGAAACTTGGTATGTGTAGCATGTGCTCCCGAGCCCATCTCAACGTCCTATTTAATAAATCCCTCCCGTCAGTCTGTGTGTCTGTATGTCGTTGCGAGGCAAAGGTTCGCTAAACATGTTCCCACGTCATCGATAATACACAGCAGTAGAAGAACTGTTTGACGCATGTGTCTCTCAGCGTATATATCTCATATCGTTGCTAGGTAGCAACTGGGAACGAAGAATTATTAGAGGCGTCGGTTTCTATGCGGTTCGTGTCGTATCAAAGGAAAGTTGGCGATTAACTAGTTCTTCCCAGAAGTTCTTGTTGTGCAGTATGATTGCTGACTGTGTCATAAAGTAGCCCTCCCAACTTTTAAAAAAGAAGTGAACCTGTACACAGGATGTTATGGCTTACAGTGTCTTTACTTTGACTGTACAACGACCTCTGTGTCCATGAAAAGGGAGTCGCTAGTGTACCGTGCCATCCAATCACTTAATTGTTTAAACATTAGCCTACATTGCATTGAATTCCCGATGTATCCATACGTTGCATGGATATGTGTTCCCTCTAGCGGAACACAAATCAACTTATTTACGCGTACAATTTGTTAAGCAGACGTAAATAGATTTCTGTGGCCCTTTATTAAATTTTTGTTTAATGTGAATAGCTAGTTCGGCCCGCTGGAGCTTTGCCCTCTGTCCTGTCGAGAATCGTCGAAATGGAAGAAAAAGAATTCACATAAAGCGACGTATAAACCAGAAACATGGATAGTTCCTCAGATATTTGAATTTCTCTGTCTTTATATTTGTACTCTCTTCGGTGCTCAGTGATGTTAAGGATTTCATTGTTCCTTTAGGCCACCGTATTGACAAGTACTGGTATTCAACTGCGCTTGCGTTTCTACACATATTTATAATATTCCATAATTGTTTCTGCATTTGACGCTAGGTATTTCATAGGCTGGATAATGACTGACTCGTTCTCATGTTAATACTGAGGCTATTGATAATTTTGTGGAACGCTGTGGCTCATCACATTAGAAATAAAATCCCTCCACATTCCAGTGTGCATCTTGTTAAAGGACGTGAAGGGAGATTTGCTTTCAGATTATTACAATATTTTGAATACAATGAGAAATTACCCTTGACGAGATGGGCGACTGTTTCCTTCAGAACAATAACCAGTTAGAAAGCTTTGGCATTTAGTAATTAGCCTACAAATGGAAGTAAAACAGCTGTATTGGATGTAATAGGTTTTCTGTGTGTATCACTCGGTAGCAGCAAAGTACAGCTTCATGACAGTCTACGTAGCAGACGCGCATGCCCAGTTTTAGAGGCTGGTCTCAGTAGTCAAAATGGCGACCGTGCTTGAGGTGTATAATACCGAAGAACAGCGTTCTGTTTGCATTTTTATGGGCAAAGTGACTCAGTGCAAAGGATATTCCTAAAGAAATGTTTCCTGTTTACGGTGGGAAGTGTTTGTGGCGTAAGGCGGTTCACAACTGGGTCGAGGAACATGGCAAACGTTTCGCTGGTGACGAAGAGGTTGAAACGGAGGTGCGGAAGTGGCTGAGACAACAGTACAAAGACTTCTATGCTGCGGGTTTCGACGCCCAGGTAAAGCGATGGGACAGATATATCAATGTTCGCGGAGGATATGTCAGGAATATTACATCTTTTACGTTTTTGTGGCCTGTTTACCGACTTTCCCTCCTACAGCCACATGTGTTTGGTTCGGTTTACACAGTTCCTATAATTATGATTAATGGGGTTATTCATTTGTTGTGCTATGGCTTTTCCTGTAAAGAACCACAAAGCAGTGCCTCAATAGCCTTATCGTTTTGGGGTATAATGAATGCAGGAGTTTTTTTTTTAATTTGTTTTTTGTCCTCTGTAAGGACACAAAGCCGTCCGAAACAGTCCCCCTCCACAATACAGTGCACCGTAGGCCCATAAAAATACTCGTTACCACACACAATATGTAATTATATTCTTTTAAGCATAAAGTGATTTGCAGTTCGAAGTTGTATTCTCTGTCATTCCATGTGGAATATATTATTGCTGGTTGGGCTATATGTGTGATACTTGTGGGCTCAATTTTCAGCCCCTGTGGGCACCAAAGTGACTTTTAACAGCTTTCATTACGGTAATATAATGGAGACAATTTAATGAGGCCTGTCCATTGGTTGGTTGGGTCTGTTGACTGTTTTGATGTTGTTAGCTCGTGCTGCTGATTTCAGTGGATGCTCACTGTTGTAATACACGTAGGAGAGCCGTTGATGGATGTGCTGGACAATACATTTTTTTAACCGACCTTTACTTAGGGTCTAATTGCTCTGAAGCGACTTGGTGTGTTGGACTATGCGGCATGTAACTGACTTTTACTTTGGCATGTTTACCACTGTCAGTGGTTAGTTTCAGAATTGTACTCCACACATTACAGCTGTAGAAGAAACTGTAAATTTGTCTCTTGTGTTGTACCACGCCGTTAATACATAAGGGATGGAGGTATAGCTCCGTGGATTCTTAACATCGACACTAGATTTAAGTGCGTGGTCAGCTCCACACTGCTGTATCCCCTGGGAAATAGCCTCCATTACCCTTTGGATGGGGGGGCACTGTGCTACAAGCCGGAAGGTCGCGCGTTGGAGTCCCGTTGATGTGGATTCTTTCAGTTCATTTAATCCTTCCAGCCGCACTGTGGCCTTGGGGTCGACTCAGCCTCTAACAGAAATGAGTACCAGGAATATTCCTGGGGGTAAAGAGCGCCCGGCGCGTAAGGCTGACAATCTCACTGCCATCTGTGAGCCGATAGTCTACAAAACGTGGAAGCATCGACGTCTCACAACCCTGTGGGTCTCCACGGCCTGTTACAGGGATAGCTTTTACCCTTTCGATAGTAGGCTGGTTTGGTCTCAGAGCTCTTCTGTATAGAATGGAGAAGGAATATCTTGCTTCTGCCGGTAACTGAACCCACGTTCCTTGATTGTGGAGCCCATAACGTGGTCAGAATGCATGTGCTGACTAATTATACCGAAATAAATGTTGTCGAAATTGTGTTCCAGTGATATAAATTTATTTATTAATATCATTATTATAATGGCTGTACATCCCTTTGTTGGACACTGGTCACTTTTTCATTTTCCTAATCCTGCACACAGTCGGTGTAACTCCTTGGACGAGGGATCAGCTCTCGTAAGGCCGCTCCCTACACACAGGATAAACATACACAGACATCCATGCCTCAAGTGGGATTCGAACCGGCGAAGACAGAGCATGCTTTAGACAGCGCGGCCACCGTGATCGGCAAGTTTAGTAAGAATTAAATATAAATTAGTATAATTAATTGAATCAGGACGTACAGTCAGACGAAGAAATACGATCTTCGTTTTTGGAATAATTTAAGTAGACGATCTACTGCGACCCTGATGATGGAAGTAATATGTACCTCTGAGACACATACGGTGTCACAGCCGAGAAGACCACAATTTTAATTTTCAGTCCCTGGAAAATTTTTTAAATATTTTCTTTATAAAATCGTGTTTAATCGTTACATGGATGCTTCTGTCTACTTTACATCTGCACCTAACTTTTGAAACTCCCGTTGCCTGTTGGTGACCGTACGGGCAACTAAATTAACCTGTCTGTATCACCATACGCGAATCATTAGCAGAATGTCACCATTGTAATGCCCCAAACGTATCTTTCCCCAGCTGTTTGGTTTCCCTTTTGTGATGTAAATGAAGTCTGTCAGAGTGCCCATTATTATTTTGTATTGTCTGTGTGTGTCAAAATGAGGCGAACATTTTTTTTAAATTAATATCCTGATGAAGTCGAAAATAAAAGTTATTTACCAGAGAGGGAGATCCATATATCAAAAGAGAAACATGACAGCATGAAAGAATATTAACTTTTCCTATAGTAGTCAATGAAAGACAATGATGGAAGTTGAAATTAGCTTCATTATCAACGGACCGCTGAGGGGTTGCTGTGTGTTTGATTTCCAGATTTAATTGATTCTCTAACATGCGGGTGGTTTTAGATGGATGTTTTTAAGCGTGTTACATAAAACCACGGGACACGTTCTCATGTTCTATTCAGTTCTGCGTTACATGGTATTCTGATGCATATTATCACGTGTATGTGCGTGTCTATAAACGGGGTTTCAAGTCAGCTATATTGATATTGTATTTATTCCTTTATTCAATATTACGTGGCGTTTGGTGTCTTAAGTGGTCATTAAAATTGCAGTTAGATACGCAGTGTTTCGCAGATCACAATGGCCGCGCGGTCTAAGGCATGAACCGTCTTCTCTCGAACGTTGGGGTCATAGCACTCAAGGCATAAATGTCTGTGTGTGCGTTTATTCTGTGCTTGTGTTGTCCTGTGTTTACGTAGCGGCCTTCCGACGGGCTGATCCCCCGTGCAGGGAGTCCTATTTACTGTGTATAGGATTAAGAAACTGAAGAAACGGCCAAGGACCATAAGGGCTGTAGAGCCATAGAGAGAGCGAGAGAGAGAGATGTATGTTGGTAACGCGCATGTCTGCTGTAGATGTCCTGTCGTGTGAAGATTAAGCAGCGAAAACAGCAGACTCTACAGCCCTTGTGGACCTCGGTCGCTTTTTAAGTTTCTTAATCCCATGTTACTAGCAGTTGATGCCTCGTTGTGAAATAATTATCCACTGTACTATACGTGTCAGGGAGCCGGGATAGCGTAGTAGGTATAGCGACGGGCTACTGGCTGGACGACTGAGGGATCGGAGTTCGAGTCCCAGTAAGGTAAAATAATTCTCTTCTCCCCTTTGTCCAGACCGGCTCTGGGGCCCACCCAGCCTCCTATCCAATGGGTATCGGGTAAGGCGGCCGGGACGTGAAGCTGAACATTCACTACCAACTGCTGTCGAGGTCAAGAAAACGTGGGTCTATACATCCTCTCCCCCATACGCCTTCATGGCGTAGTGCTTAATTAGTTGAGCACAGGGACAACTTCTCTGTTACGTTTTGCTGATGATCTGCTGTGTATAATCACCTTTAATCGCCGGTCCCAAAACAAACAAAACGCTGATGGTTACGTTGAACTCTGCATGGAATGGAAGGCAGTGCTAATTTAAGCTGACTTTGTGTTCGGACACTCAGAGAACGAAGGGGTTGTCTAGGACACATTGTTTCAGTGCCTATAACCAATAGCCCCCCTGTTCTGTGTACCACAGTACGCCAAAATGTTGGCAAATGTTGCATGGTTCGGAGTAAGCATCTGCCCAGATGAAAGCCTATTATTGAAACATGGAAGCGGGTTGAGGCATGCGCATTAGTGGGTCCACTGTCCCATTGAATTGCAGCACATGTGTGCGGTATCCCAATAATGAATGCATATGTTCTGTTTTGGGGTGGGGGGGTTTCTACCTGTTTTCAGCCATACAGTTGCATTTTGTGTTGCATGAAAATGGCAGATCCCCCCCCCCCCCAAATTCATTGCAACGCACTATCTCAATTGGGAGTGTCATTTCAGGATACAGGATGTTCAGCATTACATGCCATTTAATCCTCTTAAAAGTGTCCTGAAAGCTGATTAAAATATTTATTAAACTGATTAAAAATATATCGATCTTGATATGTTTTGTTTAGTATTGAAAGCATAACGAATTGTATATTATCGCTTTAATAACAATATCCTGTTTATAGACGTAACCGTTGCCCTGTAACGGACCATATAATCATGTTATAATATTTAATAATGAATGATTTGCAGCTTTTGTGGGATTATTTTAAAACTGTTGGATTTGAGATTCTCACATCGCTAACTGTGAAGACTGTCCTGTGAAGCGTGATGCCGTGTAGTCTGGTAGAAGTTCCTTCTTGGTGTTACTTGATTGAGTTTCTCTTAGAGACACTGAAGCTGGAGGCACCACGATCCTCCGAAACTTCGATTAATTTCTACCAGACTTCACGGCGTTACATCCCCAAAAATAGTCTTCATTATATAAGTAAAAGGTAAAATTGTCCCTGTGCTTAACTAATTAAACACTACGCCATGAAGGCGTATGGGGGACTGGATGTATAGATCTACTTTTTCTTCATTCTAGAAGGAAAGAAATTTTGTAAGACGTTGTTTGTACTGCTATGTTAGTTAAAGTCTGTAATTTACTGATTAAGGGGGGGGGTGCTTTTTGGCTTGAATACGTAATCCACTGTGAACATTGTTTCTGCATTCTGTTCAGGGCAGTCTCCTTTCCAAATAAATTGTAGAAGTAAATTCATCAGAAACGTAATCAGTATCCATACGTCTAGAACAAACACGATTTAGTTATCGAATGGGATAGGACACATTTCCAACAGCATAGGTACACATATAAAAACATTTGGGTCGACTGCCCCTGGAGGGTATATGGGAGCTAGAAGTCTTCTGGCCTTTTCTTCCAGCTGCAATACGAAAGCTGGGTTAGGTTTCCTCTTCTGGCAATAGCAACGGTGTGTGTCTGTCCTTATTGGTATTCGCTCGTCGCTAGTCACGTGTTTACATTCAATCATCCCCAAAAGCGAACGCGACTGGAGTAACAAAGTGCAGCCAGTAGCGACCGAGTGGCGGCTTTCAGAACTAAAATGGTATATCTCGCTTATTCTCAAGTGAGAAATTATATATCCGTGGATTTATTGCTCGAAGGCTGTATCCATGGTAAGAGTTCGATATAAAAACAAGACTGTTATAAATATCAAAGCCGCCCGTATCAATCATTAGTGTTTATTTGTTATTCATCGAAATAATATCCATGTTAGATCCATGTTAGGCCAATAAATGTTACGTGTATCCATTATTCACTCGGCTCCTCAAAAGTTTATGATGTTTTTTTCATGATTATTGCGTACACCTTTAGCTCTGACACGTGTAATAATGATTGCAATACATAGTTTTTCATTCATTTGTTTTCATCACATTGTTAAATTTTATGCTTCATGAAAAGTAATTGCCACATTAAGTGAAATTTAATTAGATTCAGGTCTGAACTCAAATTTATTCATTTGACTTTTGTTGCCACTGTCGGTGTTTCAGAATAATTTATTCAGTCCCTATTAACCGTATGAACTTACAGAATTCTGGAAATTACTGTTACGTTTATACTAAAATACAAAAGTTGATAGAATAGCATTATGCATTAAGCCGTGCCGCTTACCCAGGATATGAACATTTTGCGACAAAGATGGACACTGCAGTACCGACTGAGCATACCCTCCCCTCCGGTTGTTGCCATCTTATGCGTCTCTTTGTAACTGATAGGGTTCCCGGAGTATCCCAGAGCCGTCAGACAATAAGATATTGGTACTTGGAACCAAAAACCAGTGTGCTGGTGAGGGCCCGCAGCAATTTAGCAGTCAGTCTAGCACTTATACGGCTGTACATGTATGTCGTTTCCTGTGTTTGTATTAAGGGTGTAGAGGTTTCTGCTTCTCTCAGTCAATCTATACGTTCACGATACTTGCTCCGATACTGTTTTGAGGGTCCGCCATACTTTCAGTAAGCAGAACTATCTCCTATTTTCATCAGCATCCCTGGCGCGGAGTACTGAAAGCAGACTCTCGTACTTTTCTGATGATGACGTCACCATCTGCTGTTGACGCACACTAATGTATGTTGTAGACACGATATTATGGGGAACAAATGGCTGCAAGCAGATAATAGGACAGTCGGCCTTAAACGATTGTGTCACGTCAGTCTCTTCCTTATCCGTTGTTTAAAAATGGCCCTTATTTTTTTTCACCCCACATTTACTTAATTCTTTTATTTGTGTATTGACGCTGTCAGTAGTAAACTATCCCTGTAACAAGCCATGAAGGTCCATAGGGTTGAGAGACGTCGGGATCCCACATTTTCTGTAGGCTCACACATGGCGGTAAGGTTCTTAGACTTACGCGCCGGCCGTCCTTTACACCTCAAGAAGATTCCTGGTACTCATTTCTGTTAGAGGCCGAGTCGACCCCAGGGACGTAGTGCGGCTAGAAGGATTAGATCAATTGAAAAATCCAGTGACCTCAACGGGAATGGAACCCGCGACCTTCCGGCTTGTAGCATAATGCCTCAACCAACTACGCTACCGCGTGCCCCGCTGTCGGTAGTTCATAGCATAGAGCATAGAGTAATTTATTGGTCAGTGGATAATGAATTCGAAAGATGTTAATATAAGCTGTCCGGACGTTATTTGGGATGTTATCCCCTCATCTGAGACGTCACAGAAACTTCCGTCAGGATAGCCGGTCCCCGGCCTGAGATTTGAACGACGAATGTTCCAGATATGAAGCAGCATTGCTGCTCATTCAGCGTTCGGTACATTTAGTTAAGAACGAATCACTGGATAGGCTTGCAAATAAGTAAGACCTCAAAACAGAACGATACACCGAGAGGGATGTAACTCCAGCGATCAAAGGTTGTGCGGTCACGAAGGTTAGGGGAAATTAAGTTTCTCTTATGTTTCAGAATTCTTTGTAAACATATATATAGGCCTATTTGGAAAACTCGGACATGGGGGTAGGTTGTGCCTCCAAACTGATGAACTGTTTACGCTCCGTCACAGCCTGCTACCATGAATATGAAGCCGACAGTGGTAACATTCTACCGGTCTAAACTGCTTCACACTTTGCTACCCCGAAGATGGAGGCACCAGGTTCCCCCTAAACGTTTGTAACTTTAATCAAGGCTACATTTCTGCCATGAAAATTGCAGCAGACTCTTCCAAAACTAGGGAACTTTCATCAAGAGTGTACTTCTGCCCTGAAGATGGAGGCAGTAGGTTACTTCGAAATGTTGGTAACGTTATGCCAGACTGCATTGTATCTGATTCTGCTACCCTGAAGATGGATGCAGCAGGTTTATCGGATATGTTGATATTCAGACTACACTGCGTGACGTTTTACTACCCTGAATATGGAGGTACATAGGTTTCATCGAAACTTTGGTAACTTACGGCAAGACTACACTTCTGCCATGAAGATAGAGGCATTAGGTTCCTCCGAAATGTTGGTAGCTGTCTACCAGATCACACGACGTTACTCCAGAGTCACCGCCGTGAGAGTGTTAAGCCTCACTTCTATTGTCAGGTTCGGGGTCCTTACAGCAGGGCGACGTATCGAAAATTATCGATATAATGCCAACGAAGCACTTAAACCCGGGAGTGGAGCGAAGTTCCGAAACATCTATCTCAGTACGAAATCCTTTCGACCACTAATCCTATTTCCGATCTCAGCTTATAAGGCCACTAACTTCATAATACAAATGTGATATATGATCGTGATTGTTTTATTGCTTGGCAACTGTTTAATCAGCAAATCGATCAGTATTTTAGGCCACGGCGATAAATAGCAGAACACTGGTATACTCCATCTACTACGTGAGCGAGGTTACGTCATCGTCAAATGGTGACGTAGACTGTTACATCACAGTTTTTAACATGCTTCTAGTATTTATACGCCAGTGGGAAGTTCAGATATACAAGCTGATCCTAAATTATTGTCGCGGTTTCCGTGGCATATAAACGGAAACCCCGACGATAATTTAGAATGACCCTATACTTAAACAGGACTATTCGTAAGGTTGCCTACACAAGTATGACGTGTTGCTGTTCGTAGAGTGGATCGAGTTTAGATGGACAGATTTGCTGTGAAGTGACGCGTCACCTCATTTTCTTCATTCCTCCTTTACATCACCTTTTACTTTCTCATATGCAAAGGCGGTAATCATGTTAATTAAAAGTTTGTGATGTCTGGAGACCGTTTCGCAAAATAAAACTATATAGACGGTATCTTCAGGAAAATAACGGTACGCGCACAAAGGGCCTAAACGCGAAATATCTTTTCTCTTCTCGAAAACTGCTTGAGCAATACTGATAATATTTTGCTTAGCAGTTGAGACAGTGAAACCAAATAATAGGGTTTTGATTCTTATATTTAAGAGTTACAGATGTATTTTTTTAAGTACGTGTTTGGGGATATTAGAAGGCCGTGATCCCATAGGCGCTTTTAAATAAGTAACATTCAATTTCGCTTCCAAGGTAACGTAGTCAAGGCCAATTTGATATGGGAAAGCATATGCAATTCCTTGCACCGATATTTACATTTACATGATTATATGTAAGTGTTCATTCCTTACCTCACAGGAGACATATAAGGTCTCCGCTACAAGGACCAACCGTTTAACGCTGTTTAGGGAAACAGTCGCTGTTTATTGTGAGAACCATACGGAACACACAGATACTCTGTGTGGGCAGAATATATAGCAATTCAGTCCGTACCTCACAGGAAACACATTACGTCTCCACTACAGAGCCCAACCGGTTAATGCTGTTTGGAGAAACAGTCGCTGTTTATTGTGAGAACCATACGGAACACACAGATACACTGTGTGGGCAGAATATATAGCAATTCAGTCCGTACCTCACAGGAAACACATTACGTCTCCACTACAGAGCCCAACCGGTTAATGCTGTTTAGGGAAACAGTCGCTGTTTATTGTGAGGAGCATACGGAACACACAGGTACACTGTGTGTGCAGAATATATAGCAATTCAGTCCGTACCACACAGGAAACACATTACGTCTCCATAACAAAGCCCAACCGGTTAATGCTGTTTAGGGAAACAGTCGCTGTTTATTGTGAGGAGCATACGGAACACACAGGTACACTGTGTGTGCAGAATATATAGCAATTCAGTCCGTACCACACAGGAAACACATTACGTCTCCATAACAAAGCCCAACCGGTTAATGCTGTTTAGGGAAACAGTCGCTGTTTATTGTGAGGAGCATACGGAACACACAGGTACACTGTGTGTGCAGAATATATAGCAATTCAGTCCGTACCACACAGGAAACACATTACGTCTCCATAACAAAGCCCAACCGGTTAATGCTGTTTAGGGAAACAGTCGCTGTTTATTGTGAGGAGCATACGGAACACACAGGTACACTGTGTGGGCAGAATATATAGCAATTCAGTCCGTACCACACAGGAAACACATTACGTCTCCACAACAAAGCCCAACCGGTTAATGCTGTTTAGGGAAACAGTCGCTGTTTATTGTGAGACCCATACGGAACACACAGATACACTCTGTGGGCAGAATATATAGCAATTCAGTCCGTACCACACAGGAAACACATTACGTCTCCACAACAAAGCCCAACCGGTTAATGCTGTTTAGGGAAACAGTCGCTGTTTATTGTGAGACCCATACGGAACACACAGATACACTCTGTGGGCAGAATATATAGCAATTCAGTCCGTACCACACAGGAAACACATTACGTCTCCACAACAAAGCCCAACCGGTTAATGCTGTTTAGGGAAACAGTCGCTGTTTATTGTGAGACCCATACGGAACACACAGATACACTCTGTGGGCAGAATATATAGCAATTCAGTCCGTACCACACAGGAAACACATTACGTCTCCACAACAAAGCCCAACCGGTTAATGCTGTTTAGGGAAACAGTCGCTGTTTATTGTGAGACCCATACGGAACACACAGATACACTCTGTGGGCAGAATATATAGCAATTCAGTCCGTACCACACAGGAAACACATTACGTCTCCACAACAAAGCCCAACCGGTTAATGCTGTTTAGGGAAACAGTCGCTGTTTATTGTGAGAAGCATACGGAACACACAAATGCATTCTGTGGTTAGAATGAAAAATTTGTAATTGCTGGAGGCGGTGGCACGTATAATAACAACTGGGCTTTAAAGGGTTATATCCGCAGTAACTTTGAATAATATGTCATTCTCATGGGGCGACGTGGGGCGCCGTTGTCAATAAAGCGACACAGCATGGCTCCGGAAGTCATCCCTACCGCCCATCTTCCGATGCCATGTCTGAGCCTCATAACTCGAAGTGAGAAATGAAGTATCATTCGTAACTCTGTGGTACGGGATGCTCCGTGAGAAGTCCATATTCAACTCATCAAGCAGTGCTCCACTCCGTCCGTAATCGTGTTCACGGAAGGCTGCCATTGAACGCCATTTAAAGGCGGTTGTGGCATATTTTCCTGTTAGTCGTTTACAGAAAGCAGTGGACCAGGTAGATAAACATCTGCAGATTGGAGTTGGAAATGTAATTTGAAAAGTCCGAAATATTCGAAAAATACCGTCTTCTTCTGGTATGTGACACCATGTATTCCGGTAGAAGTTCGCCGTCGTTTCGTATGAACATACTACTTCCATCTTCAGATTTAAGTATAATCCAAGCAAGAATCAAGTTCTGCTACAACCCGTTACTTGCGTGGCTCATTACTCGACCTTGAAGATAGAAGAAGGATGTTCTTCCGAAACGTCAGCGAACTTCTACCGGACTACATGGCATCACATACGATAGTATAATTACATTTGCAAGAATACCAGATCTCACTCATACCTGCAGATTCCAGTGTTGGTGTATAACCTCTGCAGTTAAAGCAGCAACGTTAAACGAGCGTAGAATGTATGAAGGAAACTTCGGAATGCGATGAATTTCTAACCAGACTGACCACTGATCTGTGTAGCGTGAGCCACTGTTGCACGTAAGTAGCTGAACTCTGGTATCTCTACTGTGGTTGCCTCGCCGAGAAGCCCGCTCTATGCTTCTAACACTCTCCTCGTTAAAAACTTGGGCCCCAAGGCTTCTGTTCGCTTACAGACCTTCACTCAGAGCAGAACATCTTCTCGGCGTCCGGACTTCCCTGGTTTTAGGATTATGGTATCACGGATGAACTACAGAACAATAACAAGGGGTAAAACTGCCAGTATGCTTAATTAATTAAGCACCACCCCATGAAGACGTGTGAGGGAGTGAAGATATATATCTCCACCTTTCTTGACCTCTGCAGTAGATGGAGATGACTGGTCAGCTTCACGCCCCGACCGCTTTACTCTCGGGGAAAGAACTTCCCGTAGTCATTCGATGGAAGGCTTGGTGGGCCCCAGAGACGATCTGGACGTTAAGCAGTAAAGAAAAATGTCTTGCCCCTGCCGGGAATCGAACCCTGGTCATCCAGCCCGTAGCACGCCACTGTACTTCATAATTTTCTGTTCGTCTGAGCGGGCCTCTGAGGTTATAGCTATGTTAGCATCACGTAATCCCATAGGGAACAGCATCCCATGCGTTACGAATATGCCTATTGATTTCCATTGATCTCTCCGGAAACTAAATTTATCTCAAAGGAATCAGATCCACGTGGTCTCGTAGGTATTCAGGCTGTTTGTCTCTCTGGACTGCGATACAAAGGAGCTTACCGGAATTCATTCCCATGGACCTAAACTCCGTGGCCCGTAGTCTGCAAGCGAACTATACCGACCGAGCGACTGCCGCTTATCGGCGAAGTCAGCGCGAACTTCTGCGGATAGAGGGTGTCACGTGGTCAGCGCAACGGTTTCCCACGGCCGTTAATTTCGGTTTTATAGACCGGAGCCGCTATTTCCTTGAAATAGCTACTCAGTTATCCTCACGAGGCTCAGTGGACCCCGTTCCAGAGACAGTATTTCTCAGAAAATGTGGTAGCGCCGTGAATCGAACACGGACCTTGGGATGTGTAGCCAGAGGTGGCTTCCCATGGACCTATGCAAAGGAAAATGCAGGTGACCAGGTGGCTTCTTAGGGTTCTGTCCCATGTACCTGTTGTTGAAGCCTCTGTGATCCGGCAGAGTGGCTCTTATAGGTGTGCAACCCGTTGAACTCTCATGGAGCCAACCCCATGGACCTATCACGGAGTTCCCCTGAAACTTTTAGGGACAAATGTCACGACTCTCTCAAGAGCCCAGTCACATGTGTCACTGCGTCACAAAGCTGTAAAACCGGTTCAGCGTCATGATTCTCAGCTGAACACAGACACGTGGAACTCTTGTCGTGTCTTATCGATCTAATTCGTTTCCCAAACTCTGAATATTCACCGATCTCATGGAATCTCCTTCAGTGCTGTAATCTCTCTTGTCCTACGGATCTTCAGCTGTCCCTGTTTTCGAAAGCCTGACTTGGTGCAGTTTCTCTACCTTTCGTTTTCTTGCCCATTTTCTCATGTTCTTGTGTTCTTCTTCCATCTCCCGACAATATAATCCGGTGTCTTCCAATTACATTTCCACCACGGACCGTTCTAGTTCGATCAACTCTCATTCCTCTTCACTCATACGTTTCTGTTTAAAGTACACCGTTAAAAGTGGGGTTTGGAATCTGTCTAGATCAGTAAAAAGTAAAGCTATCCCTGTAACAGGCCGTGGAGACCCGGGTTCTGAGATGTTGAGGTTCCCACATTTCTGGACAGTGGGCTCATAGATGGCGGTAAGGTTGTCAACCTTACGCGACAGCCGGCCGCTCTTTACCCACAGGATGATTCCTGGAACTCATTTCTGTTACATGCTGAGTCGACTCCAGGGCCATATTGCGGCTGGAAGGATTTTTTTTCCTGTGGCGCTACAGCCCCAATTTGGGCCTAGGCCTACCTCCATGAACTCCGTTCACTTCGGTTTACTAGATTTTACACATACGGTAGGACTCCTTGGGCGAGTGATCAGCTCGTCGCAAGGCCTCTACCTATAGACAAACACAGAAAAACGCACACAAACATCCATGCCCTGAGTGGGATTCGAACCCACGATCCCGGCTTCCGACCGAGCGAAGACAGTGCATGTCTTAGACCGCTCGGCTATCGTGACCGGGTGGCTGGAAGGATTAAGTAAATAAAAAAAAACAATGACCTAATCGGGACTGGAACCCGCGACCTTCCGGTTTGTAGCATAGTACCTCAACCAACCATGCTACCGGTTGAGTTCAGTAAATAGTCGAAATTTACTTCATGGGGCAAAGTCCTTGAGTAGCTAACTGTGGCTCTCCTAGTCAAGAATTTGCCAAGGTATTATGTGACCCGAAGGTTTGTCGAAGCTTCCACATTTTCTAGACACTCGGCTCACAGATGGCGGTGAGGTTGTCAGCCTTAAGCGCTGGCCGCCTTTTACCCACCAGAAAGATTCCTGGTACCCTTTTCTGTTAGAGGCTGAGTCGACCGGAGGGCCATAGTGCGGCTCAAATGATTAGGTAAATTGAAAAATCCAGTGACATCGGGAATCGAACCCGCTACCTTACTGCTTGTAGCATAGTGCCTCAACCAACTAGATGTTTTAGACACAGTCCATGAAGTCCTTTTTATGTTAGTATAAATGTAGCTGGGTTTCCAGAACTTTTGAAGTTACTGAGGTTGGATATTTTTGACATGTTTCCACCCCCCACCCCCCATCCCCGTTGAAATTTCAGGAGGCTTTACGCTAGATAGGTTAATAACTTCGTTTTGTTTGAATTTAGAGCGAGTTGGATGGCGAGGGGTAAGCGTCGTGGATTTTCCGAGAGAGGAAACAAAGAAACGATTCAGTAATAGGGCTTCAGCCTGGGGAACAGACGTGTCTCGCCTTGCTGGCTAATCCGCCGTAAACTAGCCACCTGAGCATCCTCCTCAGCGTTCTCACGAGTCTGCAGATAAAAAGAGAACAGGCGTTTTAATTTACTTTGCCTGTCACCTGGGCCTCTTAACTTCATTGTGTTGTATCCCACAAGGTGCAAGTACAGTTTTGAAAACTTCAGCGTAAATAGTATGCTTAGATGTACATTTAAACGTGGGATGCCTGTGAATTTTAAATATTACTTCACAGATTAAAAATCTTCAATAAAAATTAATTTATGTGTTACGTGATTTAATTACCGAGCCGGTTATTTTAGCACTAATATTTTCGGACTTGTAATTCTGAGATTCTCAGTTCGAATCTGTTACGAAGTTATTATTATTATTATTATTATTATTATTATTAGTGGGGTGAGACTGCGGCCACTATTGACCTATTGTACCAGCCGCAGATGATAGTAATTGTGCAACAGTTGGTCGAATGAAAAATGGCAGGGGAAACCGAAGTACTCGGAGGCACTAGTCGCATGAGCTATGCCACGGCCTTCGTATGAAGTTACTGTTCTTAGTCGCCGGCCCTGGTTCGAGTCCAAGTCTCCTCAAATGGGATTTGTGGTGGACAAAGTGGCACTGGCGTAGGTTTTTTCCGAGTACTTCGGTTTCCCCTGCCAGTTCTCATACCACCTATTGATCGACACTCATCATCTACCATCCGGGGCTAATACAATAGGGCGGTTAATGGCCGACGTACCAAGTGGACTCAGTCTCACCCCTCCCTAACAAACATAAAAAGAAACCACTTTTCTGACTGGTATCACCTTCAGTTGCTTTATAGATAGGCTGTTACTAATGCTGATGTTTCGGAAACGAAATATCCACCTGTGTTATCACAACGAAGCGTAGAGAAGGGGCTTCTTGTGGCACCCCGCCAAGCGCACTGGAAACAACTTCACATTCCACTCCTGAGGGTTGTGTTTTTAGTGAAGTTTGCTACGCAAAATGGAGGCTTCTCCGTAGGTGTGCCTGTGGTTTAATTCCCCTTGAATGTGGGGATTACCACGAAACATTCTTTATTCAGTTGCATTCAGAGAAAGGTAGAAAGTTTCCACGTGATAAAAGTCCATAAAACACAAGACAATTACATTATAAACCCTTTTATTTCACGCTCCTGCCTGCAGTCTCAGGGACGTATAAGGGACTATGGCCCGCTGAAAATTAACGGTCGTGTCGCGTAGGCTTCACAATCTGGTCTCATTACACCGCCTGCCTTGCATTGTACAGGGTGTTTCGGAGATCACAACTGGAATTCATTACGTATTTGTTTTATGTGGTATGTTTTGAATACTCCACTCAGCTTCGTGATGATAATTGAGGAGCTGTTTCAAGGAAATAGCGGCTCCGGTCTAGAAAACCGAAATTAACGGCCATGGGAATTCTTTGCCCTGACCACGCGCCACTCTATACGCTGAGGTTAGCATTAAAATCGCCGACAAGCGGCGGTCGCTCGGTCGGTATAGTTCGCTTGCGGATTAAATCACGGAGTTTATTTGTTTGTTTTGAATACAAGTAGAGGTGGATTCCATGCGCGTAGCTAAGCTCCACGATTTGGAGATATATGAGGGACTGGAGGTATAGCTCCATGTATTCTTAACCTGAGCGCACTCTCTGGACAGAGTGCGGACTTTGGGTGTGTTAAAGCAGGCGGTACACAGTAACCACCGGGTTTTAAGGGGTCAGCCTTTTCCATATATTTTGGATAAAGCGTACGGCATGGTGACCAGTTTCATCTAAGTTTTAAGGTACTATGTCGCCATCTTGCTTGGTTTAGTCTTAGATCCTGACTACTGAGGCGATATATGCCTCCGAAACATGTCTCTCTCTCTCCGAACTACACGACGTCACAAGCCAGAAAATCGTGCTCTTCATAGTTACCACCGTAAGAACCTGAAATTTATGTACTTTGTATACACCCTGTTAAAACGTCAGTGTTGATTGTTCAGGTTTTAAGGGCTGTTGAGTTAAAATCTTCTGTACCCCCTTACCGTGTTATTACCCGACCGTCTTGAGATGAGGGTTTCATAAGGAGGCCTCTTCGGCAATGATAGCGCGTGGCAATTTCTTGTGATTATTCGGCTTAGTACCGACACATCATCGGGCAAAACAGCTCCAGAAACTTTCGTTTTCGTGTTGCTGCCCGGGACAGGAGCTCTGTTCTTGTCTGTAGAGAAGTAAATTAATCTACTCACTCACTCACGGAACTGAGCCCTTCTTGAGATACCGCCAATTGTGCAAGGACTTCCCGGCATTTTATGGAACCCAAAGGTTCATTACCGTGTTCACAAGAGCCCTCCACTTTTCCCTATCCTGAGCCCCTCCAGTTATGGAGGGTAGCTGATATACTGAATAAGCAGTTGCTGACAGCCGACAGGGGATTGTCCTCCAGCTTTGGGGTTGGGCGTGGGGCTAACAACTCCTGAGCTTATAAAATAATCTTGCTACGAAGATCAGAAGAAGCCTTGGACATGGATGGATTCTTGGATAAACAAGAAAATGAATTATTATTTATAATTCATTAACCGAATTTTGTGTCAGTTTAGGAAGTGCACTGTTCTGTAGTTGTGTATGCTTGTCAGGGTGTTTTTGTTTCCTACGCAAGCCCTGCGCGCTTGTGGGTCAGAGCCCTTCTCATAACAAACTGTACTGCATACAACCTTTACCCATTTTCGGAACCGGAGTAAAGTAAATGAGACGTTAGCAGTTTAAACTCGGAACTCGAATTGTTTGCAGTTTTAGTAGCCGGTGGTGGGAAAATTCTCAAGTGTAAATGTGGAAAACAGAGTTCGTGCTTCTGTGTGTGGTTCTGTCAGGGAAATTAAGATTATAGTCTTCGGGGTGGGGGATGTAACCCCTCGCAATTTGGTGGATAAGTATCTGTGTTACTTCCCAGAAGATGGAAGTGAGAAACTCAAATTACTTTGGTAACTATCTACAAACTACACGGCATGATATACCAAAAGACTGTAAATTTAATATTCACCTTCGCTATAACAATCAAATGTGACTGGTACCTGCATACCAAACTGCACGTCGACACGTGTCAGAAAACCCTGACAGTATCATTCACGTTCGTGGAAGCCTCAAAACCAGACACATTCCCTAAATTCGTCAGAAACCACCATATGTCCTTTCCACATTATGCAATTCGCGCTTAATCAGAAAATAAAATGTTCTTGAACCCTTAATCCTTTACCTCCTTACCACTTCAAATCATGACGGCCAAAATGAAATGTCGTAATCTGAGTTAAATAGATATTTTCCCTGAACACCCAGGCTAGTGAGCACTGGCCAGGACTCAGGTTGTTGCCCATCGACCGGTCCGTAGATGAAGGATAATATTAAAATGTATCTTTAAGAAATAGGGTGGGAGAGCGTGGAGATGCTACGTGATTAATCTGGCTTAGGATGTAGAACAGTGACGGGATTTCGTAATGAATCATCGGGTTGAAGGGGCACGCGGTAGCATAGTTGGTAGAGGCACTGTGCTACAAGAAGTAAGGTCGCGGGTTCGAATCCCGATGAAGCCATTGGATTTTTTCCGTTTCCATGATCCTTCCAGTTGCAAAGTGGCCCCAGGAGTCGACATCAGGGCCATAGTGCGACTGGGAGGATTATGTCAGTTAAAAAATCCAATGATATCGGGACTTGAACCCGCGATCTTTCGGCTTGTAGCATAGTGCCCCACGAAGTTTGTAAGTAACAGATGTACGTATAATTCAGGTGGAAATATTCAAGTCAGCGCGACCCATTGAACTTGATAAAGAATTAGTTCGGACTGGATCTTGAGTTTCTTGTTGCTTAAGGTAAGGGCCCTTTGTTATTCTCCCTACTTCCGTAATACAGGGCATTGATTGTGCCGAGTGAGCGCCGTAGGAGATGCCTGTGGGCCTACTTGTTAAGCTTTGAACCGGAACTGTATACTGAGTCTGACTTCCCTGGGATTAACAAGACTGAAATCGCCTGCTCCCAAGAGAATGATCTTTTCTTGCAAAATGTGACGAGGTGTCTGTTCAATGGCTCTCTTGTTCGTCAGATCTGAGTTTCTCGCGGCGTTGTCTGTGAGGTAACTTCATTTGTGGGTCACTTGACACTGTCAGCACATAGGGCTAAGTAACATCGAATCACAGGATAATTGATGAATTGGAGAGGATTAGGAAGGAAGAGGTCGTGGCGTGATTTAGGTACGATCTTTACATGCTCAAGACGTAGGTGAGAGGATATCAAAAGACTCTTGGACCCCCCCCCACCTCTCCTGAACAGTCCCTGCTCGTAATATTGTATTGAGTTGTTATTGTGCTCTCTGTAGCTTAAAAAATTCCTTACTTTATCTATAATGGTTTCTAGTCTACTTTCCTTATTTAGAAAAAAAATTACGGTAGGCTTATGAGATCACCATGCTGTCTGTGTATCTGTGTATCCCCCCTATTAAGTTTTGTATGCCTGAACCATTCTTTGTGAAACTTGGTACGTGTATCATGGCATCTGAGCCCATCTCAACGGCGTACTTTATAAGTCCCTCCCATCAGTCTCTATGCCCATATGTGTATCCCCCTGTTGTTGCTAGGCAACGGCTCGGTAAGAATTACCGCACCAATATAAGAATTGTTGGAAGAATGTGATTCGTTCTTCCCATAACTTATTGTTTAGATAGGTAAAAGTTAAAGCTATCCCTGTAACAGGCCTTGAAGGCTCATAGGGGTGTGAGACGTTGAGGCTCCAACTTTTTCTCTAAACAATTGACTTACAAATGGCCGTGAGGTCAGCCTTACCCGCCGGCCGCCCTCTACCCCCCAGGAAGAGTTAGTTGAGGCACTATGCTACAAGCAGGTAGATCACGGGTTCGATTCTCGATTAGGTCATTGCGTTTTTAAATTACCTAATCCTCCCAGCCGCGCTATGGACCTGTGGTCGACTCAGCCTCTAACGGAAATGAGTACCAGGAATCTTGTTTAGATATTTAGCTTAAAATTAGTCGAAAAGATAAACGGCATTTGGTAATTGTAATGAATGGGGAGCGGTTACCTCTGTGTGTGGAACAAACATCTGGCCCGCAAGGAACAGATTTCCAGTTTGACAGATCGCGCATGCCCAGAATGTGCAGATACTATGGATACAGTGTGAGCACTGCTTGCAAAAACCTCTCCGCGCTATAAAGGTTTGCTAGTGATGTAATGTCTTACAGTATAAACCTTGTAATCCCCCTTGATGAACGTTTCCAGACCTTCCTTTTCAGTAATGCGTTCTCCAATAAGGAAATAAAAAAGTAACGAGAGAAGAGTTTCAATATTGAAAAACTCCACCACCCCCATTCTACACCCTACCCCTCACCTCGCCCCNCCCTCCCCCCCACCTTCTTTCGCTATTACAGCGGTTTCTGCAAGTCCCTGTTATCCTTCACACAGGCTGCCCCGACAGATTGATACCAGTCCGTAATGCCGGCACAGTACAGGCACGAGTCTTTTGAATCACTTTATGCATTACACCTTTATGGTTGCCGAGACTTCACACAGCAGCATGGATGCACACTAGATTATATTACAGGATTCGTGAACAGGTCAGTAGGGGGCATGCGGTAGCGTAGTTGGCTGAGGCACTATGCTACAAGCAGGAAGGTCGCGGGTTCGATTCCCGATGTCATTACATTTTTCGATTGACTGCACTATGACCATGAGGTCGATTCAGCCTCTAACAGAAATGAGTACCTGAAATCTTCCTGGGGGTTAAAGGGCGGCCGGCGCGTAAGGCTGACAACCTCACCGCCATCTGTGAGCCGATTATCTAAAAATTTGGGGGACTCCACGTCTTACAACTCAGTGGGCCTTCATGGCTTGTTAAAAGGGTAGCTTTACTTTTTTGTACAGGTTAATAAGAATACCAGTCAGTATACAGAATAGACGGCCCATAAGAATGAAAATTTGATTAGCGGCAAGTGGAAGAGGTTTTCTCATATCAATGTGGTCCCAACCGTCTCTAGGGCCCAACGTGCCCCCTAACCAATAGATAACGGTTGCTCTTTCACCAGGGGTGAATCTAACTTCTCTCACATTCATCTACTTCCTCAGTTATGAATGTGTGGAGCTGTACCTCCGCTCCAGGGATGAAAATGGCCCTTCAGAACTAGGAAATCGCTCGTTATCACTAAGAACGCCCAGCGGCATGTCCAACGCATATTAAAAGGAAGCTATTGCAATGTAGAGACCGCCTCTGTGGTCTAGTGGTCAGAGTTCTTGGCTACAGATCCAGAGGTGCCGGGTTCGATTACTGGCGCTACCAGATTTTCTGAGAAGTAGTGGGTCTGGAACGGGGTCCACTCAGCCTCATGTTGATAATTGAGGAGCTATTTCAAGGAAATGGCGGTTCCGGTCTAGAAAACCGAGATTAACGATCATGGGGATCCGTTGCGCTGACCAAGCGACACTCTCTGTCAACTTTTGTTGACACTATCTTCCCCGACAAACGCGGTCGCTCGGTCGGTATAGTTCGCTTGCGGACTACAGGCCACGGAGTTTGTTTTATTGCACTGTAGACTCGTGAATTCGTTCCTACACGTATCGATGTTGGGGACGATAGTGATGGCGTCTGGGGGAGCTGTCCAGCTACCCCCGTTTCCAGCCCCCATCCATTCTCTCATACGTCTTCATGGCTTGGTGCTTAATTAAGCACAGGGAACACTTTTCTTTTTTATTTTGGTATGGTTTCGCGCAGTATCATTCTTTACTGAACTTGCCTCATCTTGTTTGACTGTACAATGGATTTTTTCACAACGACGACGTCCCCTGCTCAACTCCTTAGAAATTGCTTCTTCTATCAAGACACTAAGCATTAACCCTTCTGGCAACATTTTAAAACGAAACTTCCACCAGCTTTGCCCCTATTACCGCGTCTTCATCATGTTGAAGGAAAATGAAGAAAATTTCACTTCTGGCTTCTACCCTCGCCCCGACCCATGCCCTAGCTGTTTCTCTCTCCTTTTTTTTTGGTGTGAGGTGAGACAGTCGAATTGGTACGTCGGCCACTAACTGGCCTATTGTACCATCCCCGGACGATAGGTGGGGTGTGTGGAGTAATCTGTGGGACCAGAATTGGCAAGGAAAACCGAAGTACTTGGAGAAAACCTGCCCCAGTGGCACTTTGTCAACCATAGAGGCATATACAGATCAGGGCATGTAGCACGAATGGAGGACAAGAGGAATGCATATAGGATATTGGTGGGAAAGCCAGAAGGAAAGATACCACTAGGAAGACTAAGACGTGCTAGTAGGTTGGAGAATATTAAAATGGATCTTAGATAGGATGGCGTGGTATGGACTCGATTGCTCTGGCTCAGGATAGGGACCAGTGGAGGGCTCTTGTGAACACGGTAATGAACGTTCGGTTTCCATAAAATGCTGGGAAGTTCTTGAGTAGCTGCACAACTGGCGGCTTCGCAAGAAGGGCCTAGCTCCACGAAGTTAGTTAGTTACAAGTATATACAGATCACAAGGAAGTGAACCTGTTGATGTGCTGCTCATGAGACATCCTTGCATCCTTTTGTGTTCGTTGTGTTTCTGTAGGTTTGCTTTCTGTTCTAATATAATAAGACAGAGGCCTCTATACTGTACAGTGTGAGTGGAGTGCGGATATGCAGAGAGCTACGGCCGCCTCTTTTGATCTCATTTCTGAACATCGCAACGCACTTTTGGTTTATGAGATCAAGGACAGTACGGGTAGAAAGTCTGTAAACTCCTGCAGGACCACCGAGAGAACTGGGGTTGCATTTCCGGTTTTCAGACTGTAAAGCGGCCGGGGCGTGAAACTGACCCCTCATCTTTATATCCAGATGCGAAATTAGGAATGCGTAGATCTGTACTTATGTTCTCCCCGCTACCCCTAAATGGAATTATGCTTAATTATCCACACAGATCATTGTATTTTGTTTTCTTTTTTTCGTTTGGAAGACAAAACTCGCAGAACGGTAGGCTCTTAGGTCAGTATTTCTCAACATTTTTTTTATTTTAAACTACCCGTTTTAATAAACACATTTGAAGTACTGGAAGATTCTAAGGGTTCTGAGGATAATGCATAACACACAGAATTATTGGGTTTTTGGACCTTTTCCATCGTCCGGAATTCTAGGAAATAGAAAACACGACGTTTCGGAAACTGGATGTTTTCGTNNNNGATCCAGTTTCCGAAACGTCGTGTTTTCTATTTCCTAGAATTCCGGACGATGGGAAAAGCCCCAAAACCGAGTAATTCTGCGATGTACCCGAAGTACACAACATTTTGAGACGCAGCACATTTGTTCGGACAGCTTAATTCTAATTGGTTGTTTGGTAGAGATTACCTGTGGGCAATAAATTTTCCATCATGCAGAATTATTTATTATTTGAAACTTAAACAAAATGAAGATATTTCAGTTGTGTTTACATACCTCCCACATTTCTCTCCAGTACCCGTACGGCTAGTCTATATAGCGATTGGCTACGAGCTGGCCGGCCGAAGGCGTCACAGTTCGAGTCCCGGTAGGAGCAAGATTTTTCTTCTCTCCACGTCGTCCACACCGTCTCTGGGGTCCATCCAGCCACTATCCAATGGGTACCGGGGGTGAAAGCAGCCAGGATATGAAGCTTACCCCTCGTATACAAGTAGTACCGAGGTGAAGAATACGTGGATCTATACATCCACTCCCCCATACGTTTTCATGACTTAGTGCTTAATTAGTTAAGCACAGGAACAACTTTACCTTTACGGGTGCTGTTGCCGCCGTCTTGTGAAGACTTTACCGGAAATCTACCGCCTTTTTTGGAACCTGAAGTTGTAGTTTAGTAGACGTTTTCCAACTTTCCCAGGATCATACCGCATCCATAGAGGTCGAAGTGTAACCCAGAGAAGTAACCGCGCCATAGTTCAGGCGGTTAGTCGCTGGCTTCCCACCGCGGCGGCCCGGGTTCGATCCCATGTCAAGTCATGTATGATTTGTGGAGGACAAAGTCGCGCTGGTGCAGGCTTTCTCCGAGTACTTCGGTTTCCCCAGCCAATTCTCATTCCACCGGCTGCTCCACACTCATAATCCGAGTCTGCTACAAGAGACCAGTTAGTGGCCGACGTACCAAGTGGACTCAGTCTCCTCCCACCCCAAGATACTGATAAAAAATTCAGAAAGTTACCTGTGTTGGCTCCATGTTTGTTTCGCTTTTAGTTTTTTTCTTGGCCATTCTTCGATCCTGAAAATGGAGGCAGTATGTTCCTTCGAAACTATAGTAAACTTCTACCGCTCTCCATGCTTTTGTTGGTTCTCCCTGAGCTCTTTTCGAGCCCAGCATCTAAACCAGGTTTTCCACCCGCCTTTGACTATACGCGGTGTTTGTTTGCTTGTCTTACTCTTCGATGGCTGCTGTACGCTTCTCCGAAACTTCAGGTAATCTATGCCAGACTACAAGGCGGCAAATCCTTTAGTTCTATGAGGAGCTCAGATATAAGAGACCGTTTATGATTTATATTTCTCAACTTTTAGAGGTCTGACAGCTCACACTGGCTATTTCCCAAATCTGTTATGTCTCTGTATATCTGTGTTGTGTGCAGCAAGGTTAACATTTTTTTTTCGAAAACAGTTCGTGAATTAGCTTGTGGCATTTAAATTTTGTTTTTGTTTTGGGTGGACGAATAAGAATCGCTTTGGAATTAACGGATCGGTTCTGTGTCCAATAAAACGTTTGTGTTTGGATCACAACTCAATCCAGTATCACCCTAAGTGCACTGACCCGTGTGTAGCATAACAATCCAATACTCCTATTTAAACCAGTGCACTACAGAGCTGTACCTTTTGTTTGCAGCAAGTAAATTCGATACGAGTGTGTTTATCCACATTCTATTGTAGAAGAATAGGTCCATACACCGAGTAGCTTGGCGAAATGGGTAGTGCTTATGATTTGTATTCGGTAGGTGTCCAGTTCGAATCTCAGATAGAACACTGACTATCCTAACTAAGGTTCTTCGTGGTCATACTCAGTCCTTACAGGCAAATTCCGGGATGGTACCTCAAGCCACAAGGGCTTTCTTTCACGCCTGTTCGGGTTGATTCGTTAATGATCCTTCTGATCGACGGTTTATAGTCTCAGAATACGAAATCGTCTATAGATCTGATGCAAATAAAGATAAAGCTATCCCTGTAACAGGCCGTGGAGGCCCATAGGGTAGTGAGGCGTCGAGGCTCCCACATTTTCTAGACAGTCGGCTCACAGATGGCGGTGACGCTGTCAGCATTACGTGCCGGCCGCCATTTATCCCCAGAAATATTCCTGGTACTCATTTTACTCATTTCTGTTAGAGGCTGAGTCAACCCCAGGGTCATAGTGCGGCTGGAAGGATTAGGCCTATTGAAAAATCTAATGATCTCGTCGGGAATGAATCCGCGACCTTTCGGCTTGTAGCATAGTGCCTCAACCAACTACGCTACCGCGCGCCCCTATGTACCACGTAAATAAATATATGTTCTTACCCAGTTGCATATCCAGAGGATTCCAAATGGATATAAAACGTAACACATGAGATATTCGAACCTGGGAAAAAATTATTTCTCGACATATTCTCCACCAACATTGATATACTTGTCCTATCGCCTTACCAGTGCGTCGAAACCCGCAGCATAGAAGTCTTTTGATTATTGTCTCGGCCCCTTCCGCACCTCCTTTTCAACCTCTTCGTCACCAGCGAAACGTCTGCCACCCAGCTGTGAATCGCTTTACGTGACAAACACTTCCCAACGTAAACAGGAACATTTATTTATGAGTATCTTTTGCGCACAAATAACGCACGACAGAACGTTGTTCATCAGTAGTATACCCCTCAAGCACGGTCGTCACTTGGACTGCTGAAAAAAGCCTCTGAACATGCGCATGCGCGCCTGCTACCCTGACTGACAAGAAGCTGGACTGTGCTGCTACCTAGTGATACATATAGAAAACCTATTACATCCATTGCAGCTGTTTTACTTCCATTTGTGACCTATTTACTGACTCTCCCTCGTGCATGTTGCTACAGTTCAGTAAACTACAACAAAATATTATCAATATTTACATAATAGACACGATACACTGAAACAAGAGACTGTTACTTCCTTCGTGATTTTTACATAATCTAGGTTCATGCTACATGTTAACTCCCTAGAGTTCGTTGCTATGGTAACCAGAAACTGCGTAATGTTAACGATGAATCTGAAGCACACACACACACACACACACACATATATATATATATATAATTAGTATTTACCTATATATATTGGCCTATTATTCGCATACGATGGAAGCACATCTCTGCCAAACGAAAATGGCTGTCTGGCATTGCAGGAATTAAAATTCGCACTTCGAGGGCTCGGCAGTAATAATAAGAAGTAAGCGTATGAGATTAATGGGATTCGATCCCACCACCTTTCACATTTACGACTCTTGTTGCCTCTGACATAATTAAAACCAATTGAAGCTACTCTCGAATTGAATTACGATGCGGGTGACCTCGTTAGCACCGCTTGTTGTTGTGCCATTCAGTTGGGCCAGCCACTGAGTGCGTGTACGTCTTGTAGTCGTAACATGGACCTGCGAGCGCATCTGTGTACGGGCTATAATAGGGCCTTATTCACAGTACACAAACCTGTTTCCCTCCCACACTGCCCCCCCCCATCATACCTCTCCTTACTTCTCCTCATGCGCAACCGAGAAGTCAGAAAACACTGCCTGTATACGCGAGAAAGAAGTCATAACCCTACTTATAATTAGTTTTATTAACTGAAGTATGGGTGTGAAACTTGGTCTCTGACATTAAGGGAGGAACATAGACTGAGGGTGTTGAGAATATTTGCACCGAAGAGGGATGAAGTGACAGGAGGTTGGAGAAAACTGCATAATGAGGAGCTTCATAACTTGTATTCTTCTCCAAGTATAATTAGAATGATCAAGTCAATGAGGGTGAGACTGGCAGGGCATGTAGCACGAATGGGGGAGAAGAGGAATGCATATAGGATATTGATGGGAAAGCCGGAAGGAAAGAGACCACAGGGAAGACCAAGGCATAGGTGGGTGGACAATGTTAAAATGGATCTTACAGAGACAGGATGGGATGGTATGAATTGGATTGAACCTGGATGAGTATAGGGACCAGTGGAGGGCTCTTGTGAACACGGTAATGAACCTTAGGGTTCCATAAAATGCTGGGAAATTCTTGAGTAGCTGCAGAATTGGCGGCTCCTCAAGAAAGGCTCTGCTACATGAGTAAGTAAGTAAGTAAGTATTAACTGAGCATGTAGTAAATGGATCTAGACAGTTGAGGAAATTTAATTTACAATGGGTCGTGTCGTTACGTGAAGTTCGTAACACTAGTTTATAGTGAGGCTAGCGGTAGGTCATATTAATACTTCCAAACTGTTTTTTTTAAGTTGTTTTTCCGACGAGATTAAAATGGGGTTTTGTTAATGTGAGAGAGAAGTCGTCGTAGTTTTGTAACAGGATATATTCGCTTGGTTCCTCTGTAGTAAAGGGCATCATTACAGTCGCTAATTAAAATTCCTTGCATCATTTGATACTTTTGAAAAAGGGCGACTCCTGTACTAGACACGCACACTCAATATTTTGTTTGTCAGTGTTTCAAGCCGGAATTCAATTGCTGAGGGCTGTTCTAAACTGCGTGTTTATACCCGTATGGCCAGCTCGCCGTCTCTCAAACGTGAACTCTCCAATACACAGCCGTTTGGCAACATTTAAATGTAAAATTACAAAATGAAAGAGCAGATAAACTTACCAAAAACACTAGCGGCTCCATAGAACATCGGCACACAATTATCTGATTATTACAAAATTAGTTTTTCATGGTAACATCCGTTTAGTTGAAAGCTTACCGTGTCAGGAATATACCTTTATATGTACGTCACACGTCGAGTAGCCAACATTACGGGAAAAAAAGGCCCTTTATGTGTTCAACAAGATCCGTGCGCTGTATTACCTGGCCATTCCAGTTCGAATCTAGGCAGGTTTACAAAGTCCAACCGGTTAATGCTGTTTAGGGAAAGAGTCGCTGTTTATTGTGAGAACCATACGGAACACATAGATACACTGTGTGGGCAGAATATATAGCAATTCAGTCCGTACCTCACAGGAAACATATTACGTCTCCGCTACAAAGCCCAACCGGTTAATGCTGTTTAGTTAAACAGTCGCTGTTTATTGTGAGAACCATACGGAACCCACAAACACACTTTGTGGGCAGAATGCAAAGTTTTAGTATGTAAAAACAGGTGATTAGTGGGGAGAGGTGTCCAACTGGGTCCACTCGACACGATGGTCACTGACTGGCCTATTGTAACCTGCCCCTGGTGATTCTTATGATGGAGAATTTGGTGGAATGAAGATTGGCAGGGGAAACCGAGGTACTCGGAGAAAATCCGCCCCATCGCCACTTTATCCACCACAAATCCCCCTTGACCAGATCGAACCCAGGCCGCCGCGGTGGGGAGCCAGCGACTAACTGCTTGAGCTATGACGCGGCCTAAAGCAGGTGATGCTACAAGCCGGAAGGTTACGGGTTCGATTCCCGATGAAGTCGTTGGATTTTTTTAATTAACCTAATCCTTCCAACCGCACTATGACCCGGAGGTCGACTCAGCCTCTAAAAGAAATGAGTACCAGGAATCTTCATGGGGGTAAACGACGGCCGGCGCATAAGGCTTACAACCCTACCGCTATATGTTAGCCGATTGTCTAGAAAAAATGTGGGAAGCCTCGACGTCTCACAACCCTATAGACCTCGACGGCCTGGTTACAGGGATACCTTTACCTTTTTTTTACTATACTGACCACTGTGATTTGAAGGATTAAACATGAATGAAGATTGTTCATGTTTGATTTTTATTTTGCATTGCGAAAGACATCTATATGACCTCGAATGGAAGGATGCAAGGATGATGGGTAGGACAAGAGCTCAATGTTGTGGCTGCTTGGCAGTACTTGAGGATGCCCACGAAATGCCTCAATCGAGATATACGGTGTCCTGTCTGAGATTCGAACCCGCAGCGTCCCGAGTAAGAAATGGGAGTACTACCCACCCTAATATCACTTCCGGTGACACGTGTGATCTCTCCATTATATGTTAATTCTGTTCACCTTTTGCACGTAACTTATTAGGTGGAATTGACATTATCATTGTTCTTATAACTTGAGGACTCCATAATTCCGACATTGAAAAGATTTTGAAGGGAATGTCCATGATTTAATTTAAGAAACTCTCACAGCATATTCCTGGAGAGGCTAGTGGAAACTTCGATAAACCTGAGACTAGATGGCGTCCCTATCAAGATTCAAACCACTCACTTCCCGGGTACATATCAGAAGGTTTACCGCTTGTGCTAACTTTCTAGGTTGATCTCTTTATTGTATACCCTTTTCAGAACGCTTTGTTTGGGCACCCCTTTCAGTTATTTACACAGCTTTTGTTATGCATGTGCTGTAGCTGCAGTAAAAGCCGAACATGTCGTGTTGTTGTCTTTAATCACATCCCTGAGTCAGGCGAGGAAGTCCCAGGGGGATAACAGGTGAAAGAAAGGAAGAAAGAGCATTTTCGTGTCATCCCCTCTAGTCTCTGGATTAAATATTTCTGTGTTATAACAACCGCGTGTGGGGGGTTGACACGCTCTGGTGGTTCAGACTCTGTCACTGCTTTGTTCCAGAGAATGATCTCTGATATTACAGGGTAATTCATAAGTCCCTCCGGAACTACCGAAATCGGCAGCTCAACAACCAAGACAGACGCAGCAGAAAGGAGCATATCAGTAGGCAGAGAATGCCACCAAGTTTATTTGGGTTATAGGGGCCGCGGTATACTTGCTGATTTCACCGCTAGGAGGCAGTCGGGGCGAAACATGGCGAAGACAGGGGATAAGATGGCATTGTGTGTCCTGGAATTTGCGAAAACTGCGTCCATTTTGACGTTGCATCAAATGGTTCGGACCAAGTACCACACAGAATCACCTATGGACAAAACAATTTTTAAGTGGTACAAGAAATTCCAGGAGAGTGGCTGCTTGAGCGCTGTGAAACAAACTTGCTTTCTCTCCCCCCGACACATACCTGCTCTGGCCTGCTACCTGCTGGCCCAGCTCCCTAGATCCTTCCCCACTCCTCTCTACCATTCCCCATATAGCCCGCCTCCCCTCTCTTCCTGCTCTTATACAGCTGTGTTTACTCTACTGGACTCAGTCTGTTGAACCTGCTCACGCTGGTTCGCCCGCGGATTTCTTCTCTTCTTCTACCCTGAAGATGGAGGCGATACGTTACTCCGAATCGTCGGTTAACAGAATATCTACAGGGCCCAACATCCCAGAAGACTGCTTTCTTCATAGTCACCGCCGTGAAAACCTCAAATCTTACAAACTTAGAAAGATTGTCTCTGTTGATATGCTCCATTCTGCTGTCTGTCTCGGTTGTTGCCCTGTCGAGTTCGAAAATTCCTGAGGTGCTTATGATTTACCCCGTATTTTTTACGTCCACTCCGGAGTCCTGTGGGATAACTTTAAATTCCTTATTTCATATTGACGGCTCGGGGATTATAAGTGCTAAATATAAGGAGAGACATACTAACTAGGAAAAGTAAAGCTAAAGGTTAAAGTTGTCGATATGCTTAATTAATTAAACATCACGCCATGAAGACATGTTGTGCAGAGGAGGTATAGCTCCATCATTCTTCAGCTTCACGCCCCCTACCTCTTTACCCCTCCGGTACCATTGGACAGGAGGCTGACTGGGCTCCAGAGCCGGTCTGGACACTGTGGAGGACAAATATCATTCCTCTGTTGGGAATCGAACTCCAGCCTTCCAGCCCGCATCCGTTCGCTATACCGACTGAGCTGTCTCAAGCAGAGGAAGGGTATCGATGTTAAATATTGTATTTATTTATTTGCGCGTTCGCGACTAAAATGACCGGCGAATTTTCCTGTTATTGTGCCTGAAACATCTTTGAGGAAATCTGGATTTGAGTTTCTCCCGGTCGTCTTGTTTCTTGCTGTTTGCTGGCTTTGTTTATACTTCGTCCACGAAGATGAAGGCAATTCATTGCCCCGAAACGTCTGTGAACATCACATCTTAATACCATTCTGTGCTGGGTTTGGGAATCTGACGGCGATGATCCCATAGAGTACGGTCTTCTGGATTTAACGCCATGTACTTCAGAAAGAGATCGACGTTTCGGAGGAACCATATCGCTGTGATACACACGGTAGAAAAGTTAGTAAAAAAAACTTGACATGACCGAAAAGAGCCGCGCTTGGATGATGTGATCTTTGTGTTTGCCGCTGGTTTCTGGTTTCTTGTTCTCAACCCTGAAGATGGAGCTTATACGTTCCTCCGAAACGTGTAGTTCGTAGAAATCCCGATGTTTTTGTTGGCTTCTTGCTTTTATTACTCTTCTACCTTGAAGATGTTTGCGATGTTTCCCTCCGAAACTGCATGGCGTTACTACTGTCACTACGCCATACCTTAAGTAAGTAACCTCACGGAAGAAACGTCCCCTGTGTTCACCGAGATCTCCGGTATGGTGATACTGGCTCTGAGGCACGAACTGTCTTGGCTCGCGCGAACACTGGGCTCGTGGGTTCCAATTCCACTCAAGGCATGATGTCAGTATTTGTGTTGTCTTGTGCGTAGGTAGCGGTCTTGCGACGGGCCGATCACTCGTCCAAGGAGTCCTACCGACTGTATAAAAATGATTACGGAACTGAAGAGGAAGAAGCCAAGGCCCAAGAAAGGTCTGAATCTTATGATGTAACAGTCTACGTCGGTCTCTGCTGATGACGCAACGCCACGGATGTTTTAGACACAAGTTATCCTTGTTATGTCTCTCTGTCTCTTCGAGGGGCGTTGAACGGATTTTAATGGAAAATAAGGTTCATAATGCGCGTAGGACTTGAACCTTTAATGTTGCACGATTTTAAAAAGAATTGGAATGTGTGGCAGGTTCTGTTAGATAGCCGTAATATCATATTTCATTAAAGTCCTTTTGGCGTTCCTCGTGTGGTTTCATGCATATCGGCGGACGGACCCAGCGATATTGTTTAGCATTCATCAAGTGTGCGGACGAGAACTCGGAGTAGCGTTTTGCCTCGTGTTCTCATATCGCCACGTGTCTCCATGTCTGTGTGACTGTCACGCTAAGAATAGAGGAGATAGGAGATTTCCAGTTGTAGGCACATCTGTCACGCGACATTGTGTGCTCTCATCAAAGGCGACAATTTTTGTCCTGTTTTCATCTCTGCAAATAGGAGCAGGTAGGATATAAAGTTCGCAGAATCCTCTTCCTCCGCCAACGGAAAGGATTTCCTTCCTTTCTATCCTTTTCAAAATGTCTGCTGTTCTCGCAAAGTGAGCAGAATTGAGATACAGATTGGTAAGCAGTGTGCGTTGACTGCGCCCAGGAATATATGGCACTAGATTGTACTCTGTGACCAGTGTAATGTCCGTTGAAAAGTCTTACGGAAAGTTCGCATTTTCTTATGTAAGCTTTCGTACTAATCTGACTTAGCGTATTTGCTTTTATGGCGTCTACCTGCAACGTCCGTTAGTTAGTTAGTTAGTTAGTTAGTTAGTTATTGGAGAGGGTGGGTTTCCCCATGCACTTAGACCAGTATTGGTCCATTGTGCTTCCCTCTATATGATATTCTACCAGTCTCTATACCCTAACGATAATGGTGCGTACCATCAGTCCCGGCCGAGCCAGCGAGTTCTCAGCTGGCTTGGCGGTGTCTATAATGCTTCCTCCATCTGTCAGAGGTCTTAGAGACTACTGTTGGGCGGGAAACGTCCTTGAATTTGGCTCAGTGATCTCCTTTGGAGATATGAGGTTCTTTTACGTGCCGTAAAGCTACGACACGGGACCCACTGCTTAAAGTCCCTCCCGGAGGACTTTCTCCCTGAATTTTTCCGCCCTTAAAAATTCGACGACATCCGCTGGATATTTGAACCCGCGTACCACGAGTCATGAGGTGGAAACGTTACCTCTTGACTACGGAGGCCGCTTCAACGTCCGTTACTATTCACTCGTCGTTTTTCTATGTTGACACCACATGTTTCGGCCTAACCGGTCATCTTCAGATATACGGTTTGTTGTGCTGAAGGAATCCGCTGCTGACAGTAACGTTTTGTTTCTCTTATGTGGTTGCCTCTGATTACTTCTGATTACGTGGGTTGACCATCTGTTTTAATTTTGGTGTCCTTGAGCTGCACGTGTTTGTCTTACGGTTTTGTTTGGTTCGTTGGCTTTGGCTGTCTTGAATGTTTTTGCTAGGGCGGGAGTTCTTTGTGTCGTGGTCCAACATAACGGTCGTTCTTTGTGATAATTTGCTCTGTCTTCTCTCATATTCTTTTCCAGCCTAACATGTTATCGAATGACGCTTCGGGGCCGTCTTTTGACGCCATATATAATCATAACCTATTTTCCTTAGATGGTATACTACATATATCTACATCAAATTTTGTTCAGTACTCGCAGACTAGACACGATACACGGAAACGAAAAACTGCACCCTCGAATATGACCTGCTGTATAAATTAACGTATATACATCATGTTAACGCTGTAAAACACGCAGAAGTCTTGGAAAGAAGAGAAATATGGTCATGCATCCCGACGGGACCCGGAACTAAGATTGAGTTTGCTGGCGAGGGCCAGCAGCAATTCACCTGATCTACAAATTGTGTTAATGCACGACGATGCGTTGTTATGGTAACTTGAAATTTCGCAGTTTCAGTTCTCATCCTGTGTATATATGAGAAAGTATTGTGATTGTGAAAAGATCGGCCTCGAGGTTTGGATGGATATACATGTTTTCAGTTCCTCTCAGTAGCAGATTCCATGTGTGTGTGTATGTATGTATGTATGTATGGATTAATGTGCTCTTCCCTAGCTCCTTGCACGGTTGGCCTAATTCATATTCGTTTCTTTTTTTTAATTTATCCATCATAAAATAGTTCCAGTTGGATGTGAATTCTAAATCAGAAAACAGGGGCCATTCAGCCGGGCCCCAAAACAAATATATTCTTGAAAGTTTCTCCAACGATTTGTTGGTTTCAGATCCAGAGGTCCCGGGTTCGATTCCCGGCACTACCAGATTTTCTGAGAAGTAGTGGGTCTGGAGCGGGGCCCACTCAGCTTCGTGGTGATAATTGAGGAGCTATTTCAATGAAATAGCGGCTCCGGTCTAGAAAACCGAGGTTAACGGCCGTGGGGATCCGTTGCGCTGACCACGTGACACCATCAATCCGCAAAAGTTGGCACTAACTTCGCAGACAAGTGGCGGCCGCTCGGTCGGTATAGTTCGTTTGCGGACTACAGGCCACGGAGTTTTTTTTTTTTTGGTTTCATTTGATTCTGAATAGAAACAACTAGTATGTTGGCGGTCTCTTTCCTTCTGGCTCTCCCACCAATATCCTATACGCATTCATAGTCTCCCCCATCCGTGCTACATGCTCTGCCCACCTCATCCTCCTTGACTTGAGCATTCTAATTATACATGGAGAAGAGTACAAGTTATGAAGTTCCTCATTATGTAATTTTCTCCAACCTCCTGTCACTTCATCTCTCTCCAGTCCAAATATTCTCCTCAACACCCTGTTCTCAAACACCCTCAGTCTATGTTCCTCCCTTAATGTCAGAGACGAAGTTTCACACCCACACAGAACCACCGTAAAAATTATAGTTTTGTATATTCTAATTTTTATTTTTTTGGACAGCAGACGACAAGACAAAAGGTTCTGGACTGAATTGTAGCAAGCGTTACCCGAGTTCAATCTCCCCTTAATTTCCTCCTGAATCAGGTTTGGATCTGCTATCGTTGTTCCCAAATATCTGGATTGTGCCACATTTTCAAAACATCTGTTTCCTATCTTTATGTCATGATTTTGCCCTGCATTTTGGTGACGAGACAGTAACATATACTTAGTTTCCTCAGTGTTTACTTCTAGACCAACCTCTCTACTTGCGTCAATTAAAGTTTGTGTGTTTTTCTTTATGGTATCTATATTATGGCCCAGCAGATTCACATCATCGGCATAGGCCAACAGCTGATGTGTCCTGTTTAATTTCAGTCCCACCTGGTTTCCCTGGACCTTCCTAATATCATATTCTAAAGCAAAGTTGAAAAGCAGTGGCGATAAAGCATCTCCTTGTTTTAGACCATTCTGGATAGGAAATTTATCAGATAAGTTTTTACCTACACGGACTTTACTGTACGTTCCGTTTAAACACATTTTAATCAGCCTGACTAATTGCAAGGGTATCCCAAACTCTATCAGAATATTGTACAATACTTCCCTCCTAACCGAATCATAGGCTTTCTTGAAGTTTGTGAATAGCTGATGTACTTGTACTGTCTCATCGTACTCCCATTTTTTCTCCAATATCCGACGAATGCAAAAGATCTGATCTGTAGTTGATCTGTTACGTCGAAACCCACACTGATGATCCCCAATAATTTCATCTATATATGGACTTAACCTTGAAAGAAGAATATTGGACAGAATTTTATATGAAGTTGATAGCAGTGATATCCCCCGATAATTACTACAGTCAATTTTATCACCCTTCTTGTGAACTGGTACAATAGAAGACTCCTTCCACTGATCAAGCAATTTTTCCTTATGCCGAATAGAAGTAATTAGATTGTGTATCTTAGAATGTAATATTTCGCCTCCTGCTTGAATAAGTTCTGGCGGAATTTGATCACTACCTGGCGATTTATACCGTTTCAATTTTGCAATAGCACTTTCAACCTCAAAAGGGCTAGGATCAGGTACTAACGGCTCAGCTGTATCCATTTCTGTCTGCCTAACAATGCGTAGGTGGGTGGACAATATTAAAACGGATCTTAGATAGGATTGGATGGTATTGATTGGCTTGTTCTGGCTCAGTATAGGGACCAGTGGAGGGCTCTTGTGAACACGGTAATGAACCTTCGGTTTCCATAAAATGCTGGGAAATTCTTGTGTAACTGCAGAATTGGCGGCTCCTGCAGAAGGGCTCAGCTCCATAAGTAAGTAAGTATATTGGTAGATTCTAAAGGGCTTTTACGATGACCTAAAACACAAAATTATTGGGTTTTTAGACTTTTTTTTCCATTTTCCAATACTCTAGAGAATAGAGAACGACGTTTCGGAAACAGGTCCAGTTTCCTAAACGTCGTGTTTTCTGTTCTCTAGAATACCGGACGATGGAGAAAGTCCAAACACCCAGTAATTCTGTTGCATCTGATGTTCTCACGGCGCTGAGTATGAAGAGTACCGTCTTCTGGGATCTGACGCCGTTTAGTTTGGTGGAAGCTCACCGACTGTTAGTTGCTTGGTTTACTTTTCAATCCTGAATTTGGGAGCAGATTTTTTCTCCGAAACATTACATCTCAGAAGATGTTACTTTTAAACTGTTATTTTTTGACATTTTCTTAGTCGAGTGATGTTTGTGACAGAGTTACTGTGTGTTTTCTAGGAGGTATAAAGCAGATTTTAAAATAACATTTAGGTATGTGAGGTGTTCAGTTTGTACCCCATTGTAATACTAGCGTAGCGCAGACAATAAATTAATGTTTGGGTTTATAATTGAATTGTATCAAACTTGTGTGTCTGGAGTGACGCTAAGCCTTTGATAAATTGGTACGGATTTGTCAGGCAGGACAAGGGGACAGAGTAGTTTAAACTTTGCCACTAATTGTAGCCAAGTTGGGGATTAGTGTCAGCCGGTAGAGCGGGGCGCATGGAACAGCAACCAATAAATTAATATGTAGTGAACAGGATGAATTTATGGAAGTGAATTCGTACAGCCGCAGTTCAGTAATATAAACATTAAAGCCTCCCGCCATTGCAGTGTTGCATTTTCGGGTTCTCTTGTGTTTTTTTAGTTATAAACCGATGTTTTAGACAGAAAAATTTGCTAGTGTGAGTTAAGTTTACAACAAAATTTCGGCCCATGCAGATCGCAGTGGCCGCGCGGTCTTCGCTCGCCCGGACACTGGGATTATGGGCTCGAATCCCACTCGTGACATGAATGCCTATGTGCGTTTATTCTATGTTTGTGTTGTCCTTTGTGTAGGTAGAGGCCTTCCGACGGTCTGATCCTCCGTCCAAGGAGTCCTACCGTCTATGTGAAAACGATTACGAAACTGAAGAAGAGGCCAGGGCCCAACAAAGGGCTGTAGAACCATTGGTGCATGAACGGATTACTGTAAACTACGTGTGTGTCAAATTTCGTTACTGTAGAGCGTGTGGGTGGTTAGAGACAGGGTGCGCGGTAGCGCAGTTGGTTGATGCACTATGCTACAATGCAGAATGTGGCCTGTTCTAGTCCTGATGAGTTTTCTTTTAATTTATCTAATCCTTCCAGCCGCACTATGGCCCTGGGGTCGATTCAGCCTCTAACAGAAATGAGTAACAGGAATCTTCCTGGGGTGTAAAGGGCGGCCGATGCGTAAGGCTGGCAACCTCACCGCCATCTGTGAGCCGATTGTTTAGACAAAATATGGGAGTTTGGACGTCTCACAACCCTATGGGCCTCCACGGTCTGTTGACAGGCATAGCTTTTATACAATGAACATTGCGAAAGTGGGGCGTGCAGCCGTCCCATTGTTTGTCTCCCCATGCAAACATACACGAAGTGACAATAGTAAAATTCGGTATCAGAGATAACATTCATTTGTTCCAGAAAGTATACGTGAATGTTGCACTACAATAGCAGTACAGTCTTGAGATAGACGTGTAGTCCGGTAGTTCACCCACTACTCCCGTCTTCCAAGTCGAAGAATGAACAAAACAAGTAACCCCCAAGCAGAGCATACTTGCTTCTAATTCGTTCTTTCTTGCTGCTTGCCTTAGTCTTCGACGTTTAAGACGGAACAAACACGTTGCCCCGAAACGTCGTTTACCTTACACGCCTGAAATCCTGCAAGATTATTATTTTCATAGTCACTGATGTGAGAACCTCAAAGCTAAAATGTAATATGAATTTGTTGCTTGATTCTGCAGACTGGCTGATAGTGCTTAGATCTTGTTCATGACGTAAGAAGGTAAAGCTATCCCTGTAACAGGCCGTGAAGGCCCATAGGGTTGCGAGACGTGGACGCTCCCACATTTTTCTAGACAATGGCTCACAGATGGCGATGAGGTCAGTCTTACGCACCGGCCGCCTTTTACCCCCCAGGGAGATTCCTGGTACTCATTTCTGTTAGAGGCTGAGTCGACCCCAGGGCCTTAGTGAGGCTGGAAGGATTAGGTCAGTTGAAAAAATCCACCTCATCGGGATTCGATCCTGCGACCTTCCGGCTTGTTGCATATTGCCTCAACCAACTACGCTGCCGCGTCGTAAACATAATGTAATTCCGCCCCTGAGTACCGCGTTAAATGTCAGTGTTTCATGTGGGGTTGGTGAGGGTTGCGATCGGGTGTAAAGTGAGACTTGGCCTTCGGGTCCCCGTACCGATGTTCATGTCCGTCTTAGCTGGAGCTAAAGGCAGCAGAACCTCGATAAGCTGGGATTTAAACCGAATCAGGACATCGGCATCTTGCTAGGAGTGTTGGCGGATTATCGCAAATCTCGGGCATTGTTGCGGTTACACCCTTCAGTGGCCATGAATCCCCGCCTAACGGTTAAGGCTGTACAAATCGAGTGATCAGTCACAAGTGGAAATTTGCGGCAAGTGAAATCTTGGGAGAGGGTCTTAAGTTATGTCCCCTCTCCATAGACTCCCTATGCTCTGTGAGCATGCGTACGGCGTACCTTGTGTAGGCAACCTAACAGAAGGAAAGTCCCGTATAAGATTGTTTGCATTTCCCATCGGCATAAGAGCACAGTGGCCTCGCGGTTAGGGCATGAACCGTCTTCGCCCGCTCGAACACTGGGATCGTGGGTTCGAATCCCACTGGAAACATGGATGTTCGCGTGCATTTATTCTGCGTTTATGTTGTTCTGTGTGTAGGTAGCGGCCTTGCAGTGGGCTGATCCCCCGCCCAAAGAGTCTTGCGGACCGTGTATAGATGAAGAAACCTAACAAATACGGTCAAGGTCCAAAGGGGTGTAGAATCATAGTGTAAAAAACGTGAACACCGGAAATGTGTTGAAAACATAATCTAATGACGTTCTAATGATGACATAATCGTTTACGTCACTAACTGTCGGCGGTGCACACTCATATCGTTGTAATGAAGTTCACCTGTACGGAAACCCGTCGTTTCTACCTCCTCCACCACTATCTTCCACAGGAACAATAAAACAGAGAAACAGTAATATGAAAAGGCAAACAAGACGACTAAGTGAAGAACAAGAATAGAAAGGAAAGACAAAAAGTAGCAAGAGAAGAGTAGGAAACAATAATAATGAAAACAACAGCAACAACAAAAGAAGATCAGGAATAAAAATAACAAGGCGAGGACGAACAAAAGTAACAACCGTGAGACCAACAGTGCTGGACTTGAGGAATTGACAGCGCCGTCCCCTGGCTTGTGACGCCGTGTAATCTGGTATAATGTTATACCGATGTGTCGGAGGAACGTACTGCCTCCATCTTCATGGTGAAAGAATGAGGCAAGTAAACAGACAAGACATAAGGAGAAACCGCAGTTTAACCTCCAGTTTACACGATAATACTCTTCACTGACGGTAGTGTAAAGTAACTCGGACGTTTAAATGTAGAAATTCTAACATGTGGAACATGAATTGTAGAAGGACGTTCTCCCATATTGGTAGGGCTGCGATCATTTTGAAGCAGGAACATTCCTCTGTATGAAATTCCTCTCCCTTTTTTAATACCTCAAAGCATTTGTCCTAGGAATGCTTAATGAATGTGAACTGTTCTGTGGTCTGGTAACGGAATAGCTTTAAAATTCTGGAAGTAGAAACACTTTTCTTTCTCATGCAATTTTTTAATTTCAATTTTGAAAGCGTCTAATGAGGCTTGATGTCAGCTCATAACCTCTCGTCCCTTCGTCCGCTGTCTCAAAACATAAAAATTAGAATACACACAACTGTAATTTTGTTTTTGGTTCTGTATGGTTGTGAAACTTTGTCTCGGACATTAAGAGAGGAACATAGATTGAGGGTGTTTGAGAACAGGGTGTTGAGGACAATATCTGGACCGAAGAGAGATGAAGTGACAGGAGGTTGGAGAAAACTGCATAATTAGGAGCTTCATAACTTGTACTCTTCTCCAAGTATAATTAGAATGATCAAGTCAAGGAGGATGAGATGAGCAGGGCATGTAGCACGCACGGGTAAAGAGGAATGCATATAGGACTTCGGCGGGAAACCAGAGATAAAGAGAAAACTTAAGACGTAGGTTGGAGTATAATATTAAAATGGATGTTAGTGAAATAGAATGGGGGTGGTATTTACTGCATTCATCTGGCTCGGGATAAGGACTGTCAGCTCCATGGAGTTGGTTGGTAACATATACGTCTCCTCTGTTCTGTGTTCATTATTTCTCTCAGGGCTGTAGTATTTCGTTCAAGAGAAGTGTAACTCAGATAAGTCGCCCCCAGAAGTGGATTGAATCCCCGGATAATCGGGGAGGTGAAATCTACACACCTTTTCACTTTATTTTAGGATCGTGGTCAGTAGCAGCACATTTGTTATTGAGGGGTTGGCCAGACAGGAACGTTTCATAGTTACACACCGTTAATAATTTATCTTGTGTATGTAGCACACTTTTGCTTGGTTGCTTTTAACGTCTCATTCCGGGGTCTTGGGCTGATCCATGAGATGTTTCTTCCCCTGGCGTCTTGCCTTATTTACTTTTACAGCGGTCTGTATTTTATCTTGCACGAAGAAGGGGTGGAACTGCCCCAGCGGGTGGGGCGTGGCGGAAGGGAAGAGTAATAGTCGACACGGGAAAATGGTAGGGGGGGATGGCTTGTTGCGAACACGCACATCGTCATTAAACAACAATACTGATGTTTTTACTTACGGGAGAGTATGTTCCCTTTTGTTTTCATGTTGTCTGTTCTTTACGGCGCAGGCAACTGGAGTTCAATTCCCGGCCGGGGTAGAGATTTCTTTCTCACTCGGCCATTTCCAATCCGGCTGAGAGGCCCACCCACTTTCCTCTGAATGTACAAGGTGCGCATTTTCTCTGGGGAGTAAGGCGGCCGGTGTAGCCACGGTTTCTCTCATTCCCTCCATTAAAACGATAGGATAGCATCTCGAAGAGATCACGATTCTGTGTTCCAAATCCTGTTTAGGTTACCGTTCATCAGTCATACCATTCGAAAGCATATAGGCGAAGTACTGACCGTGTCTTGCACCAGAAGTGTGAAACATCTATCCACTCCACCTCTTTCTGAGATTAGATTTTGGCGCATGTGGAGATTTGCTCCCATGCCCCCATACGCTTTCGCGGTACGTAGGTCCATTTCTGCTGTGAAGTAGTGTTTGCTACAAGTTGTTTTATGAGCAATTGCTGGTCATACTCCAGTGACAGTTAACAGTCACTAACCCTATCAGTCGACACTGTAGTCTGAGCTACTGACGGCGTCCATAAATAAAAAAAAATAACTCAGGAACAAGAGAGTAATTCCCTTTTTTTCCCCTTCAAACAGTAGTGTATGATCGAGTATTGCATGTTTCGCAGGCAATGGAAGTCCGCCCCATAAGTAATTTTCGTACTATAACTGTGCTGGGATAGTACCTTAAATTAGGCGACGAGCACGTCCTTGCCAGCCATTCGGCTTTATATAGTCAGAGGGTAAAGCTAGGCCATAGAGGCCCACAGGGTTGTGAGACGTCGAGGCTCCCACATTTTCTGGACAGTCGGCTCACAGATGGCGGTGAGGTTGTCAGCTTTACGCGCCGGCCTCAGTCGGAGGGTAGTCTCATTAAATGAACAGTAAATAAATAGGTCTAAATCCTTGCGAACAGACCGACTTGGGGTCCTATCCAGACCCCTCTTTACTTATTACTGACAGAGCATTACTCAGGGGTAAAGTGGCGGAGGCACGAAGCTGAGGTGAACGCGTGGAGCCGTAGCTCTTCATGTTCGTGTCGTACCTAATTAAATTTGTAGCTAACTTTGCCTTTTACAAGCCTCTCCAAACAACTCCTGGCTCGTTTTAGTACGCTGTACTGTCCTCCACCTTCCGCCTCGTCCTCCGCCATGTTGACGCCAGAGCGTAAAGTCAGGCGCTCCGTTCTAGGCTGCTGCCGCACGTGCGTCTTTTTGTCGTCCGTGCGTTGACGATTTAACGACACGAAGCGTTCACCTCAACGGAGATAATGCGCGTGGCCTGACGGACGTACATGAAACCGCGCTGCGTTCTTAAGGTCGCCCGCTGCCAAACGCACCGCTCTCCGCTTCTGTTGCGATTCTTTTTCTCGGACTAGGNGCGTTGACGATTTAACGACACGAAGCGTTCACCTCAACGGAGATAAGTGCGCGTGGCCTGACGGACGTACATGTAACCGCGCTGCGTTCTCAAGGTCGCCCGCTGCCAAACTCACCTCTCTCCGCTTCTGTTGCGATTCTTTTTCTCGGACTAGCGTCACAACAGCGTGGCCCCATGCGTACCTCTTCTTACAGTTCTCAAATTTGTAGATCTCTGAATAATTTGTTTCAATACGTAGAATTAGGTATACAGCGAAGTATTAGTAAGGGAACTGGTCGACATATGGCAGTGCCCTAAAATGTTCCAGGATACACTTTTAACTGTCTGTGTAACAGGCCGTGAAGGCCCATAGAGTTGTGAGACGTGGAGGCTTCCACACTTTCTCTAGACAATCGGCTCACAGATGGCGGTGAGGCTGTCAGCCTTACGCCCCAGCCGGCCGCCCTTTACCCCCGCCAGGAAGATTCTTGGTACTCATTTCTGTTAGAGGCTGAGTCGACCCCGGGGCCATAGTGCGGCTGGTAGGATTAGGTCAAGTGATAAAATCCAGTGACATAATCGGGAATCAAACTCAGAATCTTACGGCTTGTATAATAGTGCCTCAACCAACTACGCTACCTAGGGTCATAATTGTACATGAATTATATAATAATTCCATAAATTAAAAGATGGGTAGAAGGTAAAGTTGTCCCTATGCTTAACTAAGCACTACGCCATAGAAACGTATGGGGGAGTAGATTTATAGATCCACATTTTCTTGATCTCGGCACTAGTTTGAGGTGAGTGGTCAGCTTGAAGCCCCGGCTGCTATAACCTCGGGGAAAAGGCTCCTGGTACCCATTGAATAGGAGGCTGGGTGAGCCCTAGAGCCGGTCTGGACGTTGCGGAGAAGAGAAAATTCTTGACCCTGTCGGGACTCGAACTCCGACTCCTCTGTCGTCTAGCTCTTATTAAAACATGTGCCCATGAGTTTTTTTTCGCCCTTTCGTATTCTACCCAAGAGTACAAATATATTTCTTCTACGAAATCCATTTGTCTCCATGGATTATATTTGCTGCTGTGGCAGGAGATGAGTCGCCCACGGATGTCACAGTCTCTTCCTTGTGGTCACCGTGCCGCCTGTCATGATGTCCGTCATTCTTACGTCCTCCCACGGTCAGCAAAATAAGTTATTCATTCTGCCTTATCCATAGCAACCACGAGTTCTGGCTTTGTGTTGGCCACTGAACTACGGTATTTCCGCTCAGGTAAAACCTAATTAGCGAAGTAACTGACAACTCTTTGGAAACAGAAATTGAAGGTTGGACGTTGCTGTTGTTTAAGCGCCACATGCCATCGGAGTCTGACTTTAGTACAGTCCGTCTCCTCACAGCCTGTTTCTTAATGAACTGCACTGAGCTGAGTCCTTATTCAGAACCTTGGTAGTTGCTCAGTTACTCAAGGAATTCCTAGCATCTTACGGAACCCGAAGATTCCTAACCGTGTTCACAAGAGCGGGCCACTGGTTCGTGTGCTTCTCCGGATAATTTCTGTGCACACTCCTTCACGCTGTTTCTTTAAGGTACTTTTTTCTTTGGAACAGGTTGGTCCAGAGGTAACGCTCTGGACTTATATTCGGGAGATCCTTGTTTCGATTGTCAGCAGAGATACCGGTTACCCTAACAGGTGTTTATGGTGTTACTCAGTTCCTTCACATAATTATCGGGCCAATACACTGGACCACCAGTGCTGTGCTTTGGTACCTGATTAAGAGCAGTTTTGAAGTTTTGCGCAGGGAAGTACTCTGAACTGTTCGCTTAGTATGTCTATATAAATAACTACACAATTTAGCGTCGAAACGTCGGGTGGCGGGAGCCGGGATAGCGCAGTCGGTATAGCGACTGGCTACGGGCTTGACGACCAAGGGGTCAGAGTTCGAGTCCCTGTACCCTCAATAATTTTCTCTTCTCTAAATCGTACAGACCGGCTCTGGTGCCCACCCAACCTCCTGTCCAGTGGATACCGGGGGCTCTTTCCCCGGGGGTGAAGCTGACCAGTCACCTCTAGCTAGTACCGAGGTCAAGAGAGAATGTGGATCTATACATCCACTCCACACGCCTTCCTGACGTAGTGCTTAATTAGTTAAGCATCGGCAGAACTTTACCTCTTACCATAGGATGAGAGATGTGTTAGATTGGAGAGTATTTTCAAGGAAGCCGCCGTGGCCAATTCCAGTTACTAACCCGGTGTTCGCACAGAGGGGGCAGGGACTCAGGAATACCACTAAGAACTTTAATCGTGATAGCCTTTGCCCTGGTCGAGATTCGAATCGAGTACCTGCTGAATACGAAGTCAGTGTAAAATGTTGTGATACAGATTAGGAAAGGCAGAGGGCACTGGTAGCAGACAAGTTGTGCAAACATTCGGCAGTGTTTGCACTTGACGTGCTGTTTACGCATCGAGACAGAAGTGCAAACAAATAATACAGCAGGAATGCGAACAACTGTAGGCCTGCGCATACGGGTTGCGCAGAGAGCATAATATAGGATTTTCATCGAGATAAATAAAGTTTCCCCGTCTCACAGCGTGTATTCACTCGCCAGTTTTTACAGAATGGATGAAAAGTGTCTGCATATATTTTCCATCTTCAAGTCTCCTTTTACCTGAGCACAAGAGTAAACTTTATATAAAGAGATACACATCTGTTGTGTTGAACCATTAGCGTGTCAGTTGGGTATTAGATTTTGAAATTATGAGATGAATACATATTTAAAATTAATTAACGCAATGTTGGCGGGTGCACAAGTCACTTCGCGAAGAACAGTGTGTACACTTTCGTTGATTAAGTGATTGGCAGTATTGGGTTCGCCTTATTTTCGACGTGGAGCGGGAAGGAGGATCACCGTACCAGATATCTCGTTGAGCACCTGGGACTTTTCTTCCGTAAGGTTGGCTACACAACGTGTGACGTTCCTACAAGCATGCTGTAGACACAGCGCAACTGTTAGCACCGCTGGGATACATCCAATTCCTTCTGAGTCCTTTGAATTAATTATTGACTAATGCTGCTGTTCGAAGCTCATAGACGCACCTGTATTTGGAGTAGACGGTCATGAAATATAATTTGGTGTAAAAAAACGTATTTTCTTATTGCTAGTGGGGTGGGACTAAGTTCCTTGTACTGCGGCCACTTCTGGCCTATTGTACCAGCCCCAGATGATAGGTGAGGGTGATTGTGGAGCAGTTGGTGGAANGATTCGTTGGGTGACCACGCGACACCCTCTATCTGCAAAAGTTGGCACTAAACTTCGCCGACAAGCGGCGGTCGCTCGGTCGGTATAGTTCGCTTGTGGACTAAAATCACGGATTTTTTTTCTCTAACAGGCCGTGGAGGCCCACAGGATTGTGAGATGTTGAGGCTCCTACATTTTCTAGACAATCGGCTCATAAATGGCGGTGAGGTTGTCAGCCGTACGCGCCGGCCGCCCTTTACCGCCAAGAATATTCCTGGTACTCATTTCTGTTAGAGGCTCAACCGACCCCAGGACCATAATGCGGCTGGAAGGATTAGGTCAATTGGAAAAAAAAAGTCCACCTCATTGGGATTCGATCCCGCGACCTTCCGGCTTGTAGCATAGTGCCCCAACCAACTACGCTGCCGCGTGCCCCCATAATTTTTCTGTTGGAATTTTAAATACTTATTATATACATTTAATTGTTTCAGAAAAGTTATTAAATAATGAAAAATCGGCACTAGAGGAGTGTACAGTTTTGGGTTCGGAGCCTTTTTCTTCTTTTTTTTTTCAATCATTGGTCTCGTCAATGTTTGTAATTCAGATTTACCGTTCCATAGCGGGAATATGCAATTCTATTGGTAATCCTCGATGCTAATTTAATGAAAGATCGGAAAGGGTTGAGTTAATTGTTGTTCATGGAATCCATAACATGAATTACCAGTCTGGTATGAGTGAGTTGTTAATATTCATGGCTTTATGTATTCGAATGAACAGCCTGTTCTGGTGCATAAAATGTCATTTTAGACTTCAGTGTTGAAATGTTATCGAATCATTATCCCATAAGATGCGAGCTTAATGTGAATTATTTTAAGTACAAAGGGATGAAGAAATAAGTTAATTAACTTTGTGCGCGCTGTTCGTTTTACTGTGCTCGCGGTATGAGGACGCTATGGCGTCAGTGATTTATGAATGATGATTTGGAAAGGATTCGTACGTAAGGGATCAGGCGAGGGTTACCGGGAGACCATTAACCAAAGAGCCTGCAGACACCCACTCACGCTGGTTCCTCGCTTGCGGATTTTTATACTCTGAAGATGGAGGCGATACATTCCTGGAAACGTCAGTTTACACTCTCTACACGGCGTCATATCCCAGAAGACGGTATTTTTCATGGACACCGCCGTAAAAACCTCATAATTTACAAGTGGTTTGCATGTTGACGTAACACGCAGGATGGCGATAACGTAAGAACTTTGCTTGTTGAAAAATTTTACATTATTTTTTGTGGTCTTTATATGTGAGAAATGAAGAAGTGTTAATTAGAGTCAGTGAGCAGAGGAATATCCTACACGAAATAAGAAAACGGAAGGCTAATTGGATTGGTCATGTTTTACGCAGAAACTGCCTTCTAAAAGAAGTTATTGAAGGAAAGATAGAGGGGCGGATAGAAGTGACAAGAAGACGAGGAAGAAGACGTAAGAAGATGCTGGATGACCTTGGGGACAGAAGAGGATACTGTCATTTGAAGGAGAAAGCTCTAGATCGCATTAAATGGAGGAATTGTTTTGGAAGAGACTGTGGACCTGTCATCTTGACAGATTACTGATGATGATGATGATGATGATACCGTTTTATTAAAAATGAACACGTATTTCCTACATGTTACCGAAGAGAGTTAAAAATTCATTGTTCCATATAGGCCCAACCTATTGTGTAACATTTTCAGTTGATGAAGTGTAGTTGAATAAGGAAATCCGATCGTAAGTAATGTTGTAGCTCCTTGTTATAAGCTTGTAACAAACAAAGGGTTTCGTGGTTTCTGGAACGAATTTGTTTGCAGATGTTACATAAGTATGAGGAAAATTTATAATCCTATGCACGGTTATATTGCCTGAGTACCGATCAGTTAACCTGTCACGATGTTGTGTTCGAGCTAATCTGCAAGCGTTTGTCTTCCAACAATATCTCGCAAGCAGTCGATATCTACACAGATAAGGGGTTCCCATTTGTTTATCCTGTGTTCCGCGTGCAGACCTCCCCGTTAACTTCAGTGGTTTTTGTCCTTCATGCGAATGGCTCGAAGCTGTACTTAGGAGAGAACCCCTCGTTAATATGGCCACAGGGACAAATTTTGGCACCTTGTTTCGAGGTAACGGCAACTCTTTACTGGTAGCATACGGTCCTCTGGCCTGTAGCGCCGTGTAATTCGAAGAGAGCCCGACGTTTCGGAGGAACATCACCTTCTTGAAGATGGGAAGAGTAAGCCATGCATGAAATCAGCAGAATTAGACGAAAATTTGACAGAATCGATCTTCCACTCTCGTTTAGTTGAGATCGCCTCCAGCTTCTGTTGGTTTTTTTGCTTTTCCACCCTGAAGATTGTGGCAGTATGTTCTTTCTAAACGTCAGGAAAATTCTGCGACACATGCCACAAGATACTAACTAGTATTAGAGGAATATATTTTGTAAGTAATTTACTATGGAAAGGGTTAAAAACGTAAAGCTATGCCTGCAACAGACCGTGGAGGCCCATGGTGTTGTGAGACGTCGAGGCTCCCAAATTTCTAGACAGTCACCTCACAGATGGCTGTGAGGTCAGCCTTACGCGCCAACCGTCCTTTGCCTCCCAGGAAGATTCCGGGTACTCAATTCTGTTAGAGGCTGTGTCGACCCCGTTACCATAGTGCAGCTGTAAGGATTAGGTCGAACCCGCGACCTTCCGGCTTGAGGCATAGTGCGTCAACTAACTACGCTACCGTGTGCCCCAGGAATGGGTTAAACAGATAAAAAGTGCATGGCCATTTTACGAGCGGAAGATTTTTGATCTTTTCTGATAGTGGAACATTTAAATCTCGTGGTACTGCTTATTGGTAATGTTTATATTCTTTATTACCTTTGTTTCCCCAACTGTAACGTTAATACTGAGGATACTGCGCCCGTGTGTCCGGCCTCCATAACAAATCATGAGTCATATGATTTAGTTCCAAGCTGCTTGGACATAGCAGACCCCATAATTACCACAAAGAAACATGCAGCAGCAAGGTACTTACATGTTTCCCTGCAAAACTGTAACAAGTCTCGTTTACATTTGTATGTCCATTAGGTGGGTACTCTTTCCCCTGTAGGTCTGTAGTAATTCAGATTTAGTCGTCGAATGTAATGAGAAGTTACATCCCAACCAAGTCGAATGGCTATGTTGCGAGAAACGGAACTGTTCGTTCAACAGAGCGCGTCATTATGCGACCGTACAGTTTTGTTTATTAGCTTCAGACTGCAACGCTCTTAACACGTCAGATAACCACTGGTCTTTGTCAGGATATACACGGCTAGTTATGGGGGTTTTTCTTTCTGTACGAACGTCGTATCAACTGCTGAAACTATGTAAGTTAGATTCGTTACGATTAATACGAGGGAGCGTTAGAGGTCACAGATGGAAGTAAAACAGCTGTAATGGACGTAATAGATTTGTATGTGTATCACGAGTCGGTCCAGAAAACCGAAATTAACGGCCTTGGGGATCCGTTACGCTGACCACGCGATAACCTCTATCCTCTAAAGTTGGCACTAACTTCATCGACAAGTGGCGGTCGCTCGGTCGGTTTAGTTCGCTTAGGGACTAAAACCACGGAGATTGTTTTATCACAAGGTGGCAGCACAGTTCAGGTTCGTGATAGTATAGGTAGTAAACGCGCATGCGCATGTTCAGATGCTGGTTTCGGTAGTCAAAATGGTGAACGTGCTTGACGATTTTATTACCGAAGAGCAGCGTTCTGTTGTGATGTTTTTGTGGGAAAAAGGACTCAATGCAATGGATATTCAAAAAGAAATGTTTTCCTGTTTACGGTGCTAAGTGTTTGTCGTGTAAAGCGGTTCACAACTCGGTCGAAAATTCTCTCAAGGACGTTCGAAAGTCGCAGATGATGAAACAGAGGTGCGGAAGTAGCTGAGACTTCTGTGGTGCAGGTTTCGACGCACCGGTAAAGCGATGGGACAGGTGTATCAGTGTTTTGTAGAGGATGTATCGAGATGTTAATGTATTTCCCAAGTTCGAATATCACATGTTTTACGTTTTGAATTCATCTGTGACTTGTTTACTGACCCTTCCTGTAGTTAGTGAAAAATCCCAGTCGGTTCCCCTTTCTATAATATGTGTCTATTTCGGATTCCGATAGTCAGCCCTGAAGATGGAAGCAATAGGTTCTTCCCTAAAAGTCAGAAAATATCTACCACATTACAGCGCGTCGTATGAGAGGAGGGGGCACGCGATAGCGTAGTTGGTTGAGGCACTATGCTACAAGCCGGAAGGTCGCGGGTTCGATTCCCGATGAGTTCATTCGATTCTTTTAATAGACTTAATTCTTCCAGCCGCATTATGGCCCCGGGGTCGACTCAGCCTCTAACAGAAATGAGTATCAGGAATCTTCCTGGGGTAAAGGGCGGTCGGCGAGTAAGGCTGACCATCTCATCTCCATTTGAGAGCCAATTGTCTAGGAAATGTCGGAGCAAAGGTGTCTCAAACCCTGTGGGCCTCCACGGCCTGTTACAGGGATAGCCTTACTTTTTTTGACCTTATCTTACCATATCACAGAAGACAGTTCTCTTCTTCCTTACTCAAAGAAAAGTAGAAGGCCAGCCATGTAATAACCGGTTGTTGCAATTCCTCAATAAACTTCCCTTTCTCGTGTTTATTTTATGTTAGTATGAGTTCCTGCTATTGTGCTTCCTTCAGGTTCAAACTGAGATCCTTTTGAACGGTACACAGAATCGTTTTGAGACACAGGCGTTTTCTATCCGGGCCGGCGTAGCGTTCAGTTCGCAGTTCTGTACAGTTCAGCCTCATCAGTGCGTAGCTCCTTTATCCTGAAGCACTGTTGGTCATCCTCCTTGCAGGCGGAGCATTCAGGAACCATTTTCCAATAACTTCTCTGTATCTGTCTTTTGTTAAAGATGTTACGTCATCTGGCGGCCTTTCAGAACGCCTTATTCGGGCGAATAGCCTTTGGTATTATGATTCATGTGTACGCATTCGTGAGTGGGAGTTAGCCTTTTCATTCCACACATATTATACTAATGGACCGAGCTAGGAGCATGAAATTCCATGCGGGTTATTTTATGAACATTTCAAGCAGGCCGTGAGATTATAGTGAATTTGCTGAGGTATTTATGTAGAGAAAGTCGATGTTTGTTAATGGAGTACACGTATTTACCTTTCGAAATTTTAGATGCTTAATTATCAGTAATGGAGTCGGAATAGCGCAGTCGGTATAACCACAAGCTACGGGCTGGACGACCGAGAGATCGGTGTTCGAGTCCCGGTAGGGTCAAGAATTTTCTTCACAGCGTCCAGACCTATTCTGCGGTCCACAGAATCTCCTATTCAATGGGTACAAGGGGCTCTTTCCCCGGGGATAAAGCGGCCGCGGCGTGAAGCTGACCAACTCCAACTAGTGCCGAGGTCAAGAAAATGTAGATCTATATATCCACTCCGTCATATGTCTTCATGGCGTAGTGCTTAATTAGTTAAGCACAGGGACAAATTTACCGTTTATTAATAACTTCCCCTGCTTTCTTCCGTATTTCTCTCCAGTCCTGCGTGCTATAGAACGATGCTTCCGAGGCAGACGTGTAACGCCGGCACGTACAATAACGCGCCCAAATAATCGTAAACGCTGTCTTCTTTATACATTACACTGTTCTTGCCACATCCACATCAAAATATTATCAGTTAAGGGCTGCTCGCTCGTTCGTGGCCTGATACATAACTTATGCTCATGCAACATGTTAACACTGTACACTTGGTTGCTATTGTAACCCGAAATTGCTTTCTTCATGCCTCTTTATGTAACGTGACACGTAGACCCATTGTCAAGCAACAATTGTGTAAACAGGTGACAGTACAACAGCCTTTGCTAGGGAACAGCTCTGTGGACACGTTTCCATGGAAATGAGAGAACACACAATAATTGAAGAGACGTTTTGTGTGCGTTCGTTGTCGGGGCTCCTCATGGAGACGGGTTTGAATACCTTCACCCCAGCCCTGCAAGTTGTAGGAGGCGACGAAAAGGGTACGCGCTGTCTGGGGGTATAACTGGTGGGCCACCCTCTTTTGGAGGGATATACATACGGGAACCTGGCCCTCGAGATTTGGGGAGTCTCGAATCTGAGGCAGAAAAATGTTAGGACCCGAGAATGACTACGCTGGCGAGGGCCAGCAGCAATTTTAAACGACAGACCCGTCCTCTCGTCAGAGAGGCCGGGCCACATCAACAAACCCACAACATTCTGGTGTTTCGCCTCAGCTGGGGGCTTGACACCAAGACAGACTTGCCGACTGACCGTCGGTCATAACATAACTGTGACTTTAAGTTGTGAGAAGTGAGAAGTTGGTGGCTAAGGCCGGGGACAGTTCGGGAACCCAGAGGAAGGGGAACACCCGCTGTTGGAAGACGCTACCAAACAACGTCTAATTAAGACTGAGAATACTTTATGTGTGCTGTAGTTACAGTGATGTGTGGAGTGTGTAACTCAGTGACCCTGCCGTAGTTATTTGTAGTTTCGAGTTCAATAAATCCGATTACCAATCGAAACCCCGTCTGTCGTCACTTATCACATGACGATATATAGAAAGGCCATATGACTTCTGTTAATGCAACGTCACGGTTTGCGGTGTTGGATATTCGAGTTCCCATGGAAACTCATGTTCACTTCCCACACAAGGAGCGTACAATCAATAGGAAGATGTGCCATGGGAAATGTAGTAAATATATGGCACACCTAGGGAAGGCATCGCCATGGGACAGTGGATCACTGGCAGCCCGATGCATTAGTGATGGAGCCTTGTAATCGCTCCCGGAGCTAGGACGCCAGCGTTTTACCACATCATTAGCAAGAGCATTTTTTTCATCTTCAAGGAATGTTTCCTGTTGCGTATTTATCACTGTATACATACATATATGCATGTTTCGGCTTTCGTGGTGCCATCATCAGGCGATAAAGATGGAAAAGGTAAAGCTATCCCTGTAACAGCCCGTGAACGCCCATAGGGTTTTGAGACGTCGAGGCTCCCACATTTTCTAGAGTGTCGCCTCACAGATGGCGGTGAGCGCCAAAGACGTTATTTGATTTAATGTTGGTGAACTAAAGTCAGAAAAGAAGTAAATGAATTCTAGGGAACACAGTGAAGTATCGGCTACCCTCCATGTTTACTTGAGGCTATTGGTGGACGTAGATTGATATGGGTGTTATTGGTTCCACCTCGTTAAGGGTCTGTTGTGCGCTGGAGCCGGTGTTGAGCAATAAATACTCGCGCCCTGGACACTTATTGTGCCTTCTTCACAGGCATATTCTGTCCCTGGGGATTCATTCCGAGTGGACAGTATACAGGGTGCCCGGTCAGATGAGTGGACATGGAGACTGCCTTGCGGTTGGTACAAACGTTTTTATTCAGCGTATAATTGCGCCAACAGTGAGAAAAAGGAAAATGAATTTTGAAATTAGTATTTGACAATTGGGAAATGGGTTTTTTGTTTTAATAAACTGTAGAGCTGAAATATTGGAGTGAATACATATTCATTCATGCGTACACACACATACGTGGATTCCTTGCACGGGAAGACCCGTTGCTAAGTAATGAATCTCTAAACAACGGCCGTTGCTGGGTAATGGCCGTAAACAGTAACACGAGAATGGTGTTTTTGCCACAGAAACATGTTTGTTTCCGAAGCCGTTACTTTGTAACGGCTTTTGTATTTTGTTTATCTCCCTGTCATGGCACAGAAACGGGTCTACGTGCCACAGTATACTTAGTTCTCGCTCTGCTTATAAGAGGTTTGGGCGTGTGGGAACCCTGGTTCTGTTACAGGCCTGGGTAGAAGCCCGGAGGGAGTCAATGGGAGCTAGGAGAAGAGTGTGGGGTGCCGGCCCTTAAAAGGGCCATATTTAATGAAGGGGAGAAATGTGGCACGAGCGACTCAGTGGCAGGTACAGGTGGCGCTGAAGGGTAACATTGAATGTAGGTACTGCGGAAAGAACGCCTAGCTGAAAGCTGGGAGGGATGATAACCTGGTAGTGGCTTCACATCCCATAGTCACCGCTGTGGGAACCTCAAATTCAGCCGGTAAGATAAGGTAAAAGGTAAATTTATCCCTCGGCTTAATTAATTAAGCACCAAATCATGAAGACGTATGGGGGTGTGGAGGAATGACTCCACGTTTCTTAATCTCGGCATTGGATGAAGATGTGTGGTCAGCTGCGCGCCTTTGCCGCTTTACCCTCGGAGAAACAGCCCCCGGTACGCGTTTTATGGGAGCTGGATGGGCCCCGGAGTCGGTCTGGGCGTTATGGAGAAAAGAAAAATGTCTTGCCTCACCCGGGAATCTAACCCTGTCTCCTCGGTCGTCAAGCTTTTAGCCTAGTTGGTATACCGACTGAGCTGCCGCGGCTCCATTCTGTTTGTGTAGTAGGTTTAAATGATTTTAACTCTCTTATTTATGAACACATTTATTTCAAAGGGATTGTGCTGTTTTAATTTCTTGCTCCAGCAGTGTGAATAAAATTGATAATGAATTGATTGTTAATTTCCCTATCCAGTATATGAAGTCAGATTAACATGCGGTTGTGTTTGTTGTACTTATGACAAATGAAATTCGGTGTTTAGTGCCTTTGGAAACGCGATTGAAGTACAATAAAACATGCAGCCGTTTCATTAAATAAATTGGCAGTTTATAAAACGTGATTTTATCTTGCGTTCGATTCGGCAGCACGCATGAAAAGCGTATCAGCTTTATCCTTACCGAGCAGGTTGGCTAAGCGGTAACACTCTTGGCTTGAATTCGGAAGGTCTTCCTTTCGAATCTATCCTGGTCCTTGGTTTGCGTATTTTTCCTCGTTCCTTGTGCCTGGATACAATCTCGATTATCCCATGACCACTTTCTTTCGAATTTATTCATCCAAAGTACAAAGTGAGCATTATACTTTTTATTTTTTTTTTATTGCTAGTGGGGTGGACTAAGTCCCTTGTACTGCGGCCGCTTCTGGCCTGTTGTACCAGCCCCAGATGATAGGTGAGGGTGATTGTGAAGCAGTTGGTGGAATGAAGATTGGCAGGGGAATCCGAAGTACTCGGAGAAAACCTGCCCCAGCGCCACTTTGTCCACCACAAATACCACTTGACCAGACCTGGGATCGAACCCGCCCCACGGCGGTGGGAAGCCAGCGACTTATCGCTTGAGCTATGGCGCGGCCTCATGATAGTGTAGGTAGCAGACGCGCATGCGCGTGTTCAGAGGCTGGTGTCAGTAGTAAAAATGGCGACTGTGCTTGGGGAGTGACTTACCGAAGAGCAGCGTTCTGCTGTACATTTTTGGTGAGCAAATGGACTCAGTGCAAAGGATATTCATCAAGAAATGTTCCCTGTTTACGATGGGAACTGTTCGTCATGTAATACGGTTCAGAACTGGGTGGCAGACGTTTCGCAGATGACAGAAATATTGAAACGGAAGTGCGGAAGTGGCTGAGAGCACAATCAAAAGACTTCCATGCTGTAGGTTTTGACGCACTGCTAAAGCAGTGAATATCAGAATATCAGAAAGCAGAATATCACATGTTTTACTTTTTATATCCATTTGTGACCTATTTACTGGCTGTCCCTCATAGTACAGAATGTAGACTATAGGTTCTGATAGCGTATTGACACACGAAAGTAATAAGTTAATTCTTAATTTTTAGTCGATTTCACGAATCGGATTTACGCACGTACTCACCTTTTGTCATCATCTTGTTTTTGCGTAGGGAGCGTGTCCGTTGCAAGTACTTTGTTAATTCTGTTTAGAGTAACATTCGCTGTCTATTCTGAGAATCGTACAGTACGCGTAAGTACATTGTGTGGGCAGAATATATAGCAATTCAGTTCGTACCTCACAGGAAACACAGAAAGCTCAACCGGTTAATGCTGTTTAGAGTAACATCTGCTGTCTATTCTGAGAATCGTACGGTACGTGTGGGTAAAATGCGAGGTATTTGTACTGCTGAAGCCGTGAAACGTCCAGTAACTACTGCGCTCTGCAGGGTTGCCTATCACAGCCTGATAGCATTTGTAACTGAAGTAAAGGCCCCGAGAAGAGAATGCGTGTGGGTTTGTGTGTTAGCGCAGCAACTAAAAAAGCCAAGGACTAGTGGACCTGTATACCAGTTCTTGATGATTTAATAGGAATGTGTTTTCCATGGATGATGTCTTTGCTTCGTGTGATCATAGTGAATTTACTATTGTTCCTTTATTGTGTTCAGTATATAAATCAAGTGCACGCCTGTGACGTCAAAAGAATCCGTCAAAGTTCGAGGCCCTTTGTGACATATCGTAACAAAATTATGTTATACGGTGAGAAGTTGTTAGCCCCTCGCCCAATCTCCTAGCTGGAGGACCATCCCTTGTCGGCCATCCGCGACTGCTTATTCAATATATTCGCAGCTAGCCTCAGATCTGGAGACCGTCTCCTCCATTCGCAGCCTGAGGACACGCCATGCCTTGGAAGATTACATTCGGGCAATGCTTGCTACCCTTCGGTCCAGAACCTTTTGTCTAAAAGCGTAGAAATTACAATATACAGAACTATAATCTTGCCTGTGGTTCTGTATCGGTGTGAAACTTAGTCTCTGACATTAAGGGAGGAACATAGACTGAGGGTCTTTGAGAACAGGGCGTTGAGGAGATTATTTGGACTGAAGAGAGTTGAAGTGACAGGAGGTTGGAGAAAACTGCATAATGAGGAGCTTCATAACTTGTACTCTTCTCCAAGTATAATTAGAATGATCAAGTCAAGGAGGATCAGATGGACAGGGAATGTAGCACACATGCAGAGTTTTGTTGGAAAGCCAGAAGGAAGGAGACCACTATGATGACATAGACCTTGTTGGGAAGATAACATCTTAGAGAGACGGATGGGGTGGTATGGACTGGATTCATCTGGCTCAGGATAGAGGCCAGTGCTGTTAGGAAATTTAAGAGTGGCTGAGCGACTGGCGGCGTCTCAACAAGCACTCAGATCCGTGGGGTTAGTTTGGAGTTGCCTCTGCTGTTGCCAGAAACTCCTAATAAACCGTAATTGAATTATTTCCGTCTTTCCAGATATTCTGGACTTCTTAGCTTGCGCATTCAGTGAAACAGCAATTTCAAGTTTCCCCAAGGACTGGCTCAGTGGAAGGGTTGCCTGTGGAAACCGTTGCTAGAGGCGGGAATATAGTTTTCCGAGGGTCCATATATCGCGAACACACTGTACCTCACAGGGACGTCCTTGTTCCCTGGACACTTGTATTTGCTTTGGCCTAATAGCTGTTACCGATGTAGGTATGGGGGCTTGTACGTATACCTTTGTTCTACTGGGACTTGTGGGGTTTCGTTTACATAGAACCAATTTTCAACTCACGTTTCTCAAAATGTACTCTCTTTTTCTCTTCTTGATCTCCCCCTAAATATATATTCTGATATATATGTTCTTAAGGTTTCGTATTTCTGTTCTCCATATCGCCCCCTCCCAATTTTACGTATTGCGGTGTCGAAAATTGTATTTCTATAGATGCTTAACATACTGAAGTAGTGGCTCTTATTTACAATGCAGGAAGCAGTTGTTACGAAATATTTTTTCGTATACTTCATCTCATAAGCTTCGGGGTTACTAGTGGAATACAATTCACAGGGTCATACTGCCGCCATGTTCAGGAAAGAGCACCTGAAGATGGAGACACAAGGTCCTTTCGAAACGTCAGTTACCTCCTCACCACACAACACAGTGTCGTAACCCGAAAGACCACAGTATTATAGCATGTAAACACGTTGCTAAGTAATGACTGTGTAAACCACGGTCGTTGCTTGGCAAGGCCCAAACAGATTCCTAACACGTAACAGTGTAATAACTGGAGAGCAGTGTTCTCGGTACGTGACGCAACAGTAGAAGGGCTGTTGGAAGAAGTCTTTCCTATGCGGTCCATGCTGAGGTGTTATAAGCAGGACAAGTCTACAGTTTAGTGTCCTTTCGAATCGTCGATTACCTCCTCACCACACTACACAGTGTCGTAACCCGAAAGACCACAGTATTGTAGTATGTAAACACAGTAATGACTGTGTAAACCACGGTCGTTGCTAGGCAAGGCCCAAACAGATTCCTAACACATAACAATGTAATAACTGGAGAGCAGTGTTCTCTTCTCAGTCCGTGCGACAGGTACGCCACGCAACAATAGAAGGGCTTTTGGAAGAAGTCTTTCCTATGCGGTCCATGCCGAGGTGTTATAAGCAGGACAAGCCTAGAGTTTAGTTAGTTGTGAGATAGTCGCCGGCCAGTAAGGACGTAAACACGGAAGCCGAGTAAGCTACGGCATTGAAAACCGTTGTCAGACGACTGGTGAAGACACCGCAGGTTCAGAAGGCTCAGTACGTGCTGTAGTGAGCTGTTGAGTGTGTGAATTAGCGATAGCGCTACAGTTACTTGTAGCTACGTTCTGTAAGTGTTCAGTAAATCCAAGTGCCAATCCAGAACCCTTCTATAGTCACTCCATCACGTGACAGTATTAAGTGTCGTATGTATTTATGTCTATTTATAGTCCTTAGAAGGCGTGATGGCTCAGTATAGCAATTAGGCTGCGGGTCGGACGGCCGACGTTCCATTCTAGGTGGGGCAAATTATTTTTCACAATCCCACAGCATCCATATCAACTCTGGGACCCACTTAGACTCCTATCCACTGGGTACAGGGGTAAAGCGGCCGGGGCGTGAAGCTGACTACTCACCTATATCTAGTGCCGAGGTTAAGAGTGGTGGAGCTATACCTCCACTTCACCACGCGTCTACATGGCATGGTATTTAATTAAACGTGTCAGTCTTACTTTTTACATAAATTCCTCGCGACTGAAGCTGAATGTGTGCTTCTCGATTTCGAAATTCTGCCGTGTTCTTTGTTTGTTTTCCAGCGTTTTGGCAAACCTTGCGGTTGTCAGCTTCATGGCTGAGGAGTGGGGAGGGCGCCATTTCTTATATAGCTGTCTCATTTAGGCACCCCAACGTTAGGTTCGCAGTAGATGTGGAAAGTGATCTGCATGTACCTCTTTTTGAATGTCCCGCTTAGAAGACGCCTGGAGATCTCAGTGGGGTGCGCCATATACAGAAAACACGAGTATCGAGGTCAGTAAAACGTGGATCTATACATCCACTCCTCCATACGCCTTCGTGGTGAAGTACTTAATTAAACACGGAGAACTTTACCTTCATCTTACCCACCCACCCACAGACAAATTCACATTGCCCGCTGGCTCATATGAGATCCGTTATCACCATTCTTACACTCAGAACGTTCTGTGAGAAGCATCACCAGATCGCCGAGCTCCACGGTGGTGAATACTTTTTCCGAGCCAGTGGTTAGTCCCTTCCGGACACCAGCAGTGGCCCTGCAGCCTCATCTGGCAACGAGAGACGAGCCTAACTGCATACCATCTCCAGGGCGCCGAAGAAGAAGCAGTCACACAAGCCGGAAAGTATTTAGCAGACTGCTTCCCGCTTCGCGTCCACCAAGGAGAGACAGTCGTGAGTCAGGTATCCCCTGCTCGTGTGGCAAACGGGCCGCCACATACCTACCCGGATATCGGAACGGAGAAGCAGCCATAAGCAGCAGTGGAACACTCATCGGAGGCAAAACACAGCATCAGCTTCCACTGAATAGAAGCCGTAGCCAATATCCGGACCTGCCTTCCCCACGTCATCAGAGAAGCCATCGAAATTACAAAACGTCCCCATGACTTTGACCATTAAGACGGCTACAGATTGAGTAAAGCTTGGCTTCCCCAACCCATCGCAGAACCGCATTCATCCAACAATCACTGAACTCCCGTGCTTATCCGCAAGGGGTGACCAAGAAGGAAAAATAAGTAGTAAATTAACTAAACTGTCCGAAACGTGTAGTTGCTGAAACATTGTTCCTACCACCTGGCCGCCAGGGACTATTTCCTCAACTCTTTTCAAGTTCAGCTGATCTCCTGTACGTATTTCGTCGTCTCGTCTCACCTCACTAAGCACGTGACCCGTCCCTGTTGGTCAGCATCGCGCTCCTCTATTCATCCAATCACGGCTTCGCGTCCGACATGTTGCCCCCGATGCGAGAAATAAATCGATATGCCCGAAGTTGCAACTGCAGCGTTTGCCGAAAATTTGGAAAACCGAAAAGCAGAAGTCTTACTTTCTGTTTGTTTCGGTCAAAGAGCTGGGATAGCGCAGTCAGTATAGGTTCGGAGTTCGAGTCCCAGTAGTGGCAAGATTTTTCTCCTCACCACCTCATGCAGACCGGTTTTGGGTCCCGCACAGTCTCATATCCAATGGGTACGTCATACCTTGGGTAAGAAACCTAACGGAAGAAATGTTCTGTGCCCATCAACATGTCCGGTGTGGCGATTTTGGTTCCCATTCCGTGTTTAAAATGTAATGTTTACGTATTAATGACGTAATAATTTACCATAGTGTCTGATGACTCGCCCTCAAAGATGTTTTAGACACAGTTTAGTAGTAAAAAAGGTAAAGCTATCCCTGTAACAGGCTTTGGAGGCCCATGGGGTTGTGAGACGTCGAGGCTCCCACATTTTCTAGACAGTCGGCTCACAGTTGGCGGTGATGTCAGCCTTTCGCTACAGCCGCTCTTTAACCCCAGAATGATTCTTGGTAGTCATTTCTGTTAGAGGCTGAGTCGACCCCAGGACCATAGTGCGGCTGGAAGGATTAAGTCGATTGAAAAATACAGTGACTTAATCGGGAAATGAACCTGCGACCTTCCTGCTTGTAGCATAGTCTCTCCCCCCCCTATATTTAATAGTAAGTTTTGTAATTCGAGGGGTTTAGAAACACTGGGAGTGTATCTTTGTTTCAGGATCTTAGGAGCAGCGCGTAACCTTCTCAGCTGCATACTCTGGGCAGGTTTCAGTTCGTGTCGATTGCAGGAGAACTCACCTGCTCTCTTCTCCGAACTACTGTATTTCCTTAACCCTCCTCTTGCCCATGCAACCACTACTTTGTTCCTTCTTTCTTACAGCCCCCCCCCCACCACCTCCACTACCACCATCTTGTTATCTTAATGCGCATGCGTATGTGTTTAATGTCCTAAACGCCTCGTATGTAACCCTACATGCAGTGATACCGTAGTTACAGGTAAATTTGTCCCTGCAAAAAAAAGTAAGTAAAAAGTAAAGGTATCTCTGTAACAGGCCGTGAAGGCCCATAGGGTTGTGAGACGTTGAGGGTCCCAAATTATTTAGACAGTGAGCTCAAAGATGGCGGTAAGGTTGTCAGTCTTACGCGCCGGCCGCTCTTTACCTCATTTCTGAAAGATGCTCAGTCGGCCCCAGGGCCATAGTACGGCTGGAAGGATTAGGTCAATTGAAAAAAAAATCCAATGAATTTCTCTATGTATTTAACTAATTAAGCATTGCGCCACGAAGGCGTATTGGGAGTGGACGTATAGATCCACATTTTCTTGACCTCAGCAGTAGTTAGAGGTGAGTCGCTACCAGATTTTCTGACTAGTAGTGGGTCTGGAACGGGGTCCACCCAGCCTCATGAGGATAATTGAGGAGCTACTTCAAGGATGTGGCGGCTCAGGTCTAGAAAACCGAAATTAACGGCCGTGGGGATCCGTTGCGCTGACCACGCGACACCCTCTATCCGCAAAAGTTTGCACTAACTTCGCCGACAAGCGGCGGTCGCTCGGTCGGTATAGTTCGCTTGCGGACTACAGGCCACGGAGTTTGTTTTGTTTTGTCTGTAGTGATTTCATAATGCTGACGTAACGCTGTACTTCACTCTCTGATATTTCAGCCAGTTGACTTTACGTTTGTGTTCTCAGAATTGCTAAATCATGTAGCAGTGTTTGTACACAGATGGCCACGCTTCATAATGGCGCCTTTGTGCGTCACATAGCAGAAGGGAGTAAGAGAAGGACATTGTTGCCTAGCGACCCCACTACCGAAGCTGATATGTGACTCCCTCTGCTGCAGTTGTTAGGTTTTCTCACTATAAAGGCGTTTTGTCAAGGCTTGTCAGTGTCTGCCGCCGTCTGTGCAAGGAACGTACCAATTAGTCATTTTTAGTGAGTTATCTTAGCAGTATCGAGATACCTCACAGAGTTTGATTCTCGTTATGAAATTAAAAGAAATTTGGGGAGAGCTAATCGCCTGGTTTGCTTTCATACGACACTGACCATGTAGAAAACAACACCATCAACACTTTTTCGTTGCCGCTGGAACGTATTTACCTAGCCGTTGCCTAGCAACGATAGAGGGATACACTTATAGACACACGCACATCTAGGTGATTTCATAAGCTTACTTATATTTCTTCAAAATAAGAACAGTAGGCTGAAAATATGCATTTTATTATTTAGTTGAACTTTCGTAATCACTCTGAAGGTGGAGGTACTTTGTTTCTCCGAAACTTTGGTATCCAGCTACAAGACTACGCGATGTCTCGCGGTAGTGAGAATTTCAAAGTTTGTGGATGTTGTCTTGCAGACCCGTGATTTTTTATGTTTATAATTGCGCTGGCTCGACAAATGTAAGGGATCTTCCTTGTCATTGAAAATTAAAACAAGGCAATTTAAAAGTTTCGCCGTAGTTTTCTGTTTCTGCACAGCTGTATTATTATAACGCGTTTCAGCTCCTGGGAAAAGAAGTTGGTTCCGGATTTTTTCAAGGCATTGAAATATTGAAGGGACAGATTTATTCCATCTCCGTGGTAATTTACATGCTCAGTGAGTTTAGTGACTATGCTACAGGCTGGACAACAACCGAATTATAATTCCATTCCCAACAGATGTAAGAAATGTTTGTCTTCACCATCGCCTCCAGACAGGCTATGGGGTCCATCTAGCGTCCTATCAGATTACCCCGTTATTTCTCTTTTTTTTTCCGGGGTAAATTGACCGGAGCGTAAAGCTGACTATCGTTCTTCACCAGGATCCCAGATTAACTTAATGGAGCTGAGCCCTTCTTGAGGAGCTGCCAGTTCTGCAGCTAATCAAGAATTTCCCAGCACTTTATGGAACCGGAAGGTTCATTACCGTGTTCACAAGATCCCTCCACTTGTCCCTATCCCTGTAGGCAACCAGCACTGCCCCACACGTCTTCATGCCATGGTGCTTAATGAAGCACAGGAATAAGTTTAATTTTATTTGAGGTAAAGGAAGGAAGTGAATCCCTTGCCTCGTGATTTCTGTTAAGAGGCTGAGTCGCCCCCAGGGCCATAGTGCGGGCTGGAAGTATTAGGTCAATTTAAAAACCAAAATCACCTCATCGAGAATCGAACCCGCGACCTTCTAGCTTGTAACATAATGCTTCAACCAATTACGCTACCTCGTACCCCCATATTAAGATGGACTAGATTAATCTGGCTCAGGATATGGACCAGTACATGGTAATAGACCTTCGGGTTCCATAAAATGTTGGAAATTTTAGAGTGGCTCAAGAAGGACTCATTTCCATGTAGTTAGTTTAGTTCGTTCGTTAGTTAGGGCTGTTCGTGGAATGTATTCCATTTCAGTGTAACACTGCTCACGAGTTAGAACGCACAGGAATGACTATTATTACAGTTTATGATGAGAAGAACATTCTAAGCGTCGTCATGATTTTAGGCGTCCTGACGACCTGGCGCCCCTTATTTCTGCATGTCTGTGAGTCTACATTTATGGCGTTACCCGAGGGCAGTGTGTGAGGGTGTGCCCTCACACGTTTTCAGCTCATGGCGTCACGTTGTGGGTGCAGGTAACCCTGATGGTAACTCAAGTTGCCTACCGCTTAGGGATTTGCAGATCCTCGCTACTGGAAATGGTGCCTCGTTTACTCGCACTGCATGGTCCGCCGTTTCCAGCTACTGGAGCTGGTTTGACGTGCGGGTGGCGTATATTCCCGCTGTCAAGATTACGCCTTTTTTTTTCGTCCTTAAACTTCCACTATATCTTTTTACTAAATATTTATTAAGCTTATATAAGAAAATTACCTTTTAAGTTCTCTGGGTCTGTGCCATAGTCTTAGGCTGTTATTAGTCGGATTCCCACAGCGGCGGCCCAGGTTCGAAGCAGATGATGCGGGATTTATACTGGACAGAGTTGGACTGGGACGGGTTTCCTTGGAATACTTCAGTTTCCCCTGCCGATTCTCATTTTACCAACTGCTCCACAGTTATTGATCATCCTGTCCGAGTTCCATCGTCTCGAGACTATAAAAAAGGTAAAATTGTCCCTGTGCTTAACTAATTAAGCACTACGCCATGAAGACGCAAGGGGGAGTGGATGTATAGATCCACGTTTTCTTGACCTCGACACTAGTTGGAGGTGATGGTCAGCTTCATTCCCCGGCCGCTTTACCCCCGAGGACAGAGCCCCTGGTACCCATTGGACAGGAGGCGTTGGGTGGGCCCCAGAGCCTGTATGGACGACGTGGAGGCTTCTAGCCTCGTAACGTCCTTAAATAACAAACTTAAGAAGGCTTGTTTTCTGATTGTGGGTTTACTGAACGAATTTTCCTCAGGCGGTAAGGATTCTTATAATTTTTTATCATTCTTATTCTTATTGTGGTGAGACTGAGGCCACTTTGGACTATTGTACCACCCCCAGATGATGATGATGATGAGTGTAGCAATAGGTGGAATGCGAATTGGTAGGGGGAACCGAAGTACTCGGAGAAAACCTGCTCCAGTGCCACGTTGTCCACCACAAATCCCACACGACGTGACCCGGGAAGCCGGCGACTAACCGCCTGAGCTGTGGCACGGCCTGTAAGGATTCTTACTTTGGTCGGGAGGTGTTGGCTTCGAATTTCGCCTGGGACACAGACTTTTCCTGGTTTTCTTTTCTTGCTCTAGAAAAATACCAAAACTGCTTCCTACCACGTCTGTTTCAGTTCATTATTCACTGTCATTGTGCTATATAGTCTGAGCCGTTCATAGCTCAGTTAGTACAGTGACGAGGTTACGGACTGGACTGCTGAAGAATTGGGGTTCGATTCCCGACAACGATATTATCTGTTCTCCACAGCGTCCAGACCAGTTCTGGAGCCCACCCATCCTCTTATCCAATTTGTACAGAGGCTCCTTCGCCGGGGGCAGGAAAGGTGACCACACACCTCTATTTTTTTTTCCTTGGCACTACAGCCACAGTGGGCCTAGGCCTACCTCCATGAACTTCTCCGTTCACTTCGGGTTTTCTAGATCTTACACATTCGGTAGGACTTCTTGGGCGGGTGATCAGCTCGTCGCAAGGCCTCTACCTGTACACAAATACAAAAAAACGTACACACACACACACAAACTAAACATCCATGTCCTGAGTGGGATTCGAACCCACGATCCCAGTTTCCAAGCGAGCGAAGACAGTACATGCCTTAGACCGCTCGGCTACCGTGACCGGCGCACCTCTATTTAGTGCCGAAGTTGTTTATGTGTGGAGTTATACCTCATCTCTCCCATACGTCTTGGTGGCGTCCAGGTTAATTAAGCACAGGGACAGATTTAGCTTACGAGTAAAATTAAGTGCGATGTTATTTCTTGTTTTGTGCTTCCCTTGCCAAGGTAATTTTTCAGTTATTTCCTTCTGACTTGTGACACTGTCTTGCCATGATCTTGAAGATGGAGGCAGTAATTCAAGGAACAGCGGAATACGATAAAAAAAGAAATCAGTTAAAGCCTAGTCAGGTTTTAATTAATTTTAAACAAATCCATAAAAAAGTTTGGATCTAATTCTGACGAAATTTTAACAGGAACTAAACAGTTCTGAAGTTCAAGACGTGTAGAAACAGTTATAATAAACGAATATGAAGCCCACCGCCAGTCTACGAGCGCAACAAGATGCTGACTCTTAAGACTGCCTCTGCGAATTAAGTGATTGACCAGTACAACGGGACACTGAAGTACAATATTACGTAAGGTTGGCTGCACGTTAGGTGGGTCTCTTGTCACCGCATGGCGCGTTCTCAAGTTGCGGATGGAGGGAGGCTGCGAATATATTGAATAAGCAGTCACGGACAGCCGACAAGGGGTGTTCCTCCAGCTTGGGAGTTGGGCGTGGGGCTAATAACTCACCGTAAAAAATAAGCTTGTTACAAAAATGTTCAGAAAGCATCGGCCATTGGCAAGGAGGATGAGGTGAGCAGGACATGTAGCAAGAATGGGGGAGGAGTGCATATAGGATATTGGTGGGAAAGCCAGAAGGAAAGAGACCACTGGGAAGACCAAGGCGTAGGTGGGTGAACAATATTAAAATGGATCTTAGAGAGCTAGGATGGGTTGGTATGGACTGGATTGATCTGGATGAAGATAGGGACCAGTGGAGGGCTCTTGTGAACACGGTAGTGAACTTTCGGGTTCCATAAAATGCTGGGAAATTCTTGAGTAGCTGCAGAATTGTCGGTTTCTCAAGAAAGGCGCAGCTCCGTGAGTGAGTGAGTGACTGCACGAAGTGTGACGTACCGTGATTCGTAGGGTGGACGGACTTTAGCAGCGCATAAGAGGTTCAGTGAGTCTAGACCACGAGGAGGAGGGGTAAGTCTCCGCAATGCGATCGCGCTTTTATACAGTTCCGTGGCGTTTAAATCCCAGCCCCATTTCTGTGCAATATGTGGGAGTCGATTCTTGTCGATTTATATCGATAGTCTTGCGTCTCTCTTTATCGCTCCAGTGTGGAGTGTTATTACTGCTCGGTGTCGAAGAGAGAACGCAGTTTTCTGCATTCACTTATTCAGTTCCTGCTTACATTTAGGGACCGAAGTTTCTATTACTAACCCCGATAGCTCAGTCGGTATAGTGACGGTTGGGTGACGGAGGAATCGTGGTTCGATTCCCGGTATGGACAAGAGATCTTTATCTTCTGCACAGTGACAAGACCGGTTTTGAGGCCCTGACAGTCTTCTTGCTAATGGAGGTTTTTTCTGACACGTTCGGGGTTACAGTGATGGAGGTCGTGAGTTCCAAGGAAGGGGGCGTGTAGGAAGGTGTAGGGAAAGCTAGATAACAAAAAGGGGCACACTGGTTGTCATGGGTGGGATATGGGGCTGTGTGACATGGCGGCCCTTTCCTGGGAACCACATTTTTTTCAGGAAGGAAATATAAAGTATTATGTACGCCGGTCACGGTAGCCGAGCGGTCTAAGGCATGAACTGTCTTCGCTCGCTCGGAAGCCGGGATCGTGGGTTCGGATCTGTTTCCTGTGAGGTACGAACTGAATTCTTATATATTATTCTTATACACTGCCGGTCACGGTAGCCGAGCGGTCTAAGGCATGAACTGTCTTCGCTCGCTCGGAAGCCGGGATCGTGGGTTCGGATCTGTTTCCTGTGAGGTACGAACTGAATTCTTATATATTATTCTTATACACTGCCGGTCACGGTAGCCGAGCGGTCTAAGGCATGTACTGTCTTCCCTCGTTCTGAAGCCGTGATCGTGGGTTGGAATCCCACTCAGAGCATGGATAATTGGTATGTGTGTGTTTTTCTTGTCCTGTGTTTAGGTAGAGGCATTGCGACGAGCTGATCACCCATCCAAGGCGCCCTACCGTCTGTAAAATGATCATGAAACTGAGAAATGAGCCCTGTGCTCCGAAGTGCGGGCAAGAGGAGATATACATATATAATTCATACAAATTGCAACATATTGTCTGTCCTTTTAGATTCTTATTGTCTCATTCTATAGACGGAAACGGCTAAGTACATTGTCCTCAGTATCTTATTATATTATATTATTTTATAAACTTTATTTATAACGGACTAATATGTGAGCGGGGTGTGATATAACGGCGTGAAGTGCACTGGGGGATGCAGAACCAGCGCACGCAATAAACATGGAAACACAATGTAATAAGAAAAGATTTTATATTGGTGTCCTTCCCTTATTTTAAATGTTTGTCTAACTACAAAAACTTTTAAAAAATTCAGAATTATACACAGGAAGATCTTGTCCGTTATAACGAGGGTTTCCTCGTGTTCCGAGACAGCGCCGAGATATTCAGACAGTCTGGTGCGGACTGGCCAGTAGTTTCGCTTCTGCCTTGTAGAGATAATTGGTGCACGAACTTTGCTTCGTGTTGGTTATTAATGGAGAATTGCGTTTTAGTGTTAAGCCTCCTCTTGACCTTACTTGTGACGTCATGTCTGATGTATTCATTGCGTAAACCTGTTCCCGCAACTTCCCACACTCAGGGAACTTAAAACGCCTTCCATTGGCACCCCCGCATGTCCTCATAGTGCGCATAATTCCTTGGAATTTATTACTGCGCCTCGGTTAGGATTTTGTGCACTTTTGTGTATTAATTCACGGCGCTGTATGTATCTGGCCTTTGTGCTTTATATAGGATTTTATCATAATTTTTTTTTCATCTATTGCCGAGGTCAGGAAGAAGTAGCTCAGTCGGTATAGCGACAGGCTGCACGACCGTGGTTCGATTCGCGGTGGGGATAAGGGATTTTTTTTTCTTTACTCCACAGTGTTCAGACCACATCTGTGGCCTCACCCAGACCCCTAACCAATGAGTACCGGGGATAAAGCAGCCGGTTCATGAAACTGACGACTCACCTTCATCAAGTGCCGAGATCGAGAATGGTGGAACTATACCTCCACGCCTCTGTACATCTTCATTCTTTTGTGCTTACTTAATGAAGTAGTTAAGGACAAAGGCAACTTTACCTTCTTTCCTGTTTCGACCAATTTTTTCCAAATGATCTCCAAATAATTATTCATTTATCTTCAGTACAGTCGATGCTGTCTATTGAAAACGTCCGTATTTTTTTATTGCTAGTGGGGTGGGACTAAGTCCCTTGTACTGCGGCCACTTCTGGCCTGTTGTACCAGACCCAGATGATAGGTGAGGGTGATTGTGGAGCAACTGGTGGAATGGAGATTGGCAGGGGAAACCGAAGTACTCGGAGAAAACCTGCCCGAGCGCCACTTTGTTCACCACAAATCCCACTTTGACCAGACCCGGGATCGAACCTGGGCCGCCGCGGCGTGAAGCCAGCTACTAACCGCTTGAGCTATGGCTCGGCCAAAAACGTCCGTAAGTAACTCAGAAATAGACAGGCGTACGGTGTTACAACCCACAGGACCACTTACTGTACTGTCGTATATCAGCATATTAAGGCTCCCTGTGCAGAACAGTTAAATTCTGCGGAGGGAGAAGAATTCGAAATATTTCAATTGTTATATTTTTCTCGGGCTACCCTGCCGTGTGTTTGTGTTATTGCAATGAGTCGTGTTCTCGTTTTTATGGGGGTCGATGGTGGTTATTTTTAATGCATACGTGATTTTGTTGAAACCCGTATCAGACTCTGCCGCAATGCAAATATGACTAAATCTGTTCGACTCTCCCCTTACGCCCCTTCCTGCACCCTGCGCCTATTTTCAAAGTCCACTTTATACCGAATGTTCATGCTCCATTGCGGGGAGGGTGAAAGGTAGCCGTGGCTTAAGAGAATTGCTGAGCCCTTGTAAAAACAACGCATGATTCTACATAATTCAAAATTCAATGTTAAGCCCCTTGGTTGTCTCTCTTTCTCTCACTCACTCTCCAGGGGGCGTTAAAACAAAAGCGCTTAGGGCCCGCTCGTCGTAGATTAACTGGGCTTCGGTTGTGCATAATTCAGAGGGCCCTAAAAACGAAATTTTCGGCGATATACAGGGTGTTCATAAATTTCTTACACTTTTTGAACTTGATGCTGGTTCTGTTTTGTGTCTTTTCTCCGTGTGGCTGTGGCCAGTGTTGCCGGTGTGTTAGAGGAAACGCTGCCTCCATCCTCACCGCGGAAGTGAGTAGTATAGGAGTATGTGTATGAAGTTCCAGTGTTGTTGATAAGTATGAGATATTGCGTACTGTTTCTAATACCGATATTTATTATTCAAGTGACAAAGTTGGTGCAGTTTACCTAGTATAATACATTTTCGAAAATTCCACCGTCAACATCAGTGCACTCTGCACCTCGTGTGAGGACATGGCGTGTTGCTTGTCTGTATAGTGTACAGTACAGTGAAATAGCTCTGTCTCGGAAACCGTTCAGAATAGGACACATGTACACTTTTTCTTGATTAGAATGACCGATACTATGACCTGCCAGAATATTGACCTTTCCTCCTGGGACATTCTGTATCTTCTTCTCCGTACTCTTCTTCTGTTGCTCCAAATTCGAGCATAGGGCATCCGTGAAACGCTTCTTTTCTCTTCACTTTCTTAATCGGAGACATTAGGTACGACTCCTTGTCCGGGGGATCAGCCCGGCGCAAGGCCGCTACCTAACACAAACACAGGAAATGGATGCTCGAAAGACGAAATAACTACAAAGACATCGTATATATTTTCTCACATACAAGTTTCAGCCGCTAAAGGATGTACAATTTTCCTGAAGTTACGGCCTGTAAAGCTTCATTTACGGTTGCGATCTCCGTATATTACTGAAATTTAATCGAAATTTTTGTAGCAGTTTTCGAAAAAAAAAATTAGAAATGTTATATTTTAATGGCGCCCCCAGCTTTGGAGCTAAAATGTTCAAATTCACCGAGGACCTCCCTATGATGGATAAACTGTTAAAACACCGAATATGAATAAAATCTGTTCTGCCGTTCAGGCGAGTGAGGCGCACATATGCTGCATACATATAGAGACTGACGGCATTACGCATGTTTGAATGTAAAATGAACGGGAACTGATGTTATCCAAGACGTTATTAACAAGTGTAGCTGCGTCTGACCTGAAGATAGAGATCTTTGAAATGAATACAGTCTTCTTCATGAAAATATTTCTGTTTTCTTACAGACATGCCATAATGTCTCAACCTTGCCGCATCTTCCAAGAATTTAATACCAATTTTTAGTTTTTCTAGTGTAACACCCATTGAGAATTCAGTTGATATGTAATCATACATTTAACTCCCCCTGCTTTCTACTCTATTACTTTCCAACCCTACATTTTATCGAATGGTAAGTCGAGACCATCGTAAAGTCCTTTATGCAGGATATGAAGTTCTTACAGCTGTGTAGGCCGTTGACTTTCAACGGATAATACTCTTCATGTCCTTTATAATGTGTGCTCCATATATCCACATCAAAATATCAAGAGTCGCAGAATAGACACGATATACTTAAGCAAACTGCTGCGTAATTTGCATTCATACAACGTCTAACACTTAAATATTGGTTGCTCTCACCGTTACATTCCTTTGTTATGGACATGGATATCATTTGACAAGACCTAAACATCTATTTGGTCCCCTCTGCGTTTGTTTCTACACCTCTGCATGAATTGTATCTCGGATGCTGAAACACCAAAACACAACGTGTCTTGAGTGTGTGTTCGGGAGGCGTTTCGGAGTGTGAGATGTACTCAGGAAGCCTCTTCTGTGAAGGGCTTCGTAGGGATTGGGGTGTAGACCAAGTCTGGGGGAGGGGCTGGTAATTCAGGTTGATGTTCATTATTTAGTAACGAGGCTTTTACTGGGCTTCGCATCACAACAGCTGAGAACACACCTTTCCGCTAACAACCCCCCCCCGCAACACATGAACCTCCCCCTCATAATTGTCCACTGCAAGATATTGCCATGTATAATCACCTTCATTATGCTTTTCCAGAAGGATCTCCCCCATTCATTCAAGTAACGGTAATATTAATGTATCATTTCTCTGTATTGATCTCCTTGTTGTCGGCCATGAAGATTGGGGACACGCGATAGCGTAGTTGAGGCACTATGCTATCAGCCTGGAGGTCGCGGGTTAGATTCCTGTTGAGGCTATTGGATTTTTCAATTGACCTAATCCTTCCAGCCGCACTGTGGCTTTGGGTTCGACTCAGCCTCTAACAGAAACAAATATCAGGAATCTTCCGGGGGGTAAAGGGCGGCCGGCGCGTAAGGCTGACAATCTCACCGCCATCTGTGAGCCGACTGTCTAGAAAATGTGGGAGCCTCGACGTTCTACAACTCTATGGACATCCACAGCCTGTTACATGGATACGTACCCACCTACCACTCGGCGCTACAGCCCTGGGTGAGCCTTGGTCTCCTCTACAACCTGTCTCCACAAGCAATGCGTGCTGCCATAGGAATGGAGACCCGAGGCTGGTTGTTGAGTTTCTGAACAAATTATTTTTGCAGGATGAGGTTGTTAGCCTCGTGTCCAACCCCCAACCTGAAGGACCAGGGTATCTCTCAGTCTGGACTACCCGTTGACCTTTTCGACATGGTTGACCCTACCGGTAGTTAAACTACCGCCGGCATACCTCTGCAGGTGACAGGGTCAAGGAAGCCCCACCACCACAAGGTGGAGACATCTTTGGGGGTGTTACAGGGATAACTTTACGTTTTCTACCTATATCATAAAGACTGAGGTTGTAACGTTCCTCCGAAACGTCTGTGAACCTGTGCCGAAGTACACGGCGTGCTGTTCATAGTTACTGGCGTGGGAATCCCAACTCCACCTTAAGGGGAACACATCTGCGTTAGGTGTATTGAATATTTTAGCAAGAGCCTGCATTATAGAGTTTCGCGTCTAAGTCCCATCTACTCAGGAGCCAGTCTGTACCCGTAATAGCTAAGCTCTAGCGTTCCTCTGTTTCGTTAAAGCAATTCCAAGAAGCGGTGTGTTACGGCAACCTCCCTTTTACAGCGGCGCTGTATGTCACTGTCTTACCTTACCTCGTTTCTGCACGTATTTAAATTACGCGGTCTCTGTGGTCTGCAGCCGGAGTAGCTCAGGTAGTGTAGTGACTGTTCTACGTTCTGGACGCTCGACAAATCCAGGTACGAACGCGTTCAGACCCCGGTCTTTCAATTCACCCATCCTATCCAATGGGAAGCTAGAGTGTGAAACTGACTTGTCATCTTATAGTATCGAGATTAAGAACGCGTGGAGCTATACCTCCACTCCTCTGTAATGTGATGCTTAATTAAGTACAGTCATAACTTACAAGCTATAGGTATTGGCCGCACCATAGCTCAAGCGGTTAGTCGCTGGCTTCCCACCGCTGCGGCCCAAGTTCGATCCCGGGTCTGATCAAGTGGGATTTGTGGTGGACAGAGTGACGCTGGGGCAGGTTTTCGCTGAGTACTTCGGTTTCCCCTGCCAATCTTCATTCCACCAATTGCTCCACAGTCACCCTCACATTTCATCTGGGGCTGGATGAGCCCCAAAAATTTAGCGAATGGGAAATAACATAAGATTCTCTTTTAATCACAGGTTTATGTTGATACGGCTTATTTACTTGTGACTAGTGACAACGCTTACGGGATACGAACCTACAAAACAGACACGGCTTACTCTGCTTTTGTTTTATGAATAGAGTTCATAACAGCGCCCCGCTCAAATTTAATCAGGCTTTATGAATCATAAAGGTTTATGGACAACAGAATTTTATTGACTCTGGGTAGTTCTATCCAGTCTCTAACTCCGGAAAATTGAGTCATTCTTGAGAAACCACCAGTTGCTCGGTTACTGAAGAAGTGCCCAACATTGTATTGAGCTCCGACGTTTCATTACCAAGTTCACAAGAGCCTTCCACTGGTCCCTGTCCTAGGCCAGATGAATCCAGTCCATACCACCCCAACCCTTTTCTCTAATAAAATACTAAACTCCGTGGCCTATGGTCCGCAAGTGAACTATACCGATCGAGCGACCGCCGGTTGTCGGCGAACTTAGTGCCAACTTCAGCGGATAGAGGGTGTCGCGTGGTCAGCGCAACGAATCCCCACGGCCGTTAATCTCGATTCTCTAGACCGGAGCCGCAATTTCCTTGAAATAGGTCCTCAGTTATCACGAGGCTGAGTGAACACCGTTCCAGACCCACTACTCGGAAAATCTGGTAGCGCCGGGAATCGAACCCGGGGCTTTTGGATATTTAGGCAGGAACTCTGACCACTAGACCACAAAGTTTAATATTATCCTCCACACCAACTTGTAGCTGGTAGGTCTCTTTTAGGTAGGCCGCACACCGGTCTGAGTCATGATGCTGACGGCGAGTAGAACCGACACAGAAAACATAATTCAGTCACGTAACCAATGAAACGTTTAACACCCAGCGATGATTTGTTTCGAATAATCGTATCTCTACGGAAACATACCGAGCCGTTGCTTAGCAGTGGATGGTTCCTGGAGTATGATTGACGACTAGTGTGTCGGTACGTTGTCGATAATCGGCGCTGATTGGCTAGAGATTGATTCAGTGTGGGTGACTCTCATAAATGTAAGAACCTTGGAAGTTCGTGGAGATGATGGAACGCAGTGCGGGAAATTGGGAACATGAATTATCTCATGTTCATCCAAAACTGGAAATGGACTTCGGGCCTCGAAATGTATTGCAGTATTGTTCCAGATGGTAGTTCATATTGAGAAAACTTTTTCGTAGGCGTTGCAACATAAACTTGGTTTTGATTTAAAAAGTGAAATTGTATTGCTGAGCGCCGTGATTGCGAGAGTTGAAAAAAAAAACTCCCATGATGTCAGTCCGCAAGCGAACTATACCGACCGACCTGCCGCCGCTTGTCGGCAAAGTTAGTGCCAACTTTTGCGGATAGAAGGTGCCGCGTGATCAGCGCAACGGATCCCCACGGTCGTTAATCTCGGTTTTCTATACCGGAGCCGCTATTTCCTTGAAGCGTGAGTTGAAAGTCGACATAATATCGTTCTGCGTACTTGGCAGTTGCTTAATTGTTTTGATTTGTCGTTGTTGCCTAGCAACAAAGTTCTCATAATGGTCTCTTGAGATGTAACTTTACTGGAGAGAAATGTATATATGCATGATTTATGTGAAGTGCATGAAATTCTTATTGCATTCATAACTCTTTGTTCCGATGCACACTGGTTGCTCAACTATGGGAATGTTCTGTAATGAACATGTGGGAGGGGCGGATTTCCTGGCATGAAGTATGTCCAAAATGCTTTTCATGGCACGCCATACCTTGAGTATGCATCCTTGCAAAATATCCGTCATAGCTCAGTAGGTAGAGCGAACGGGTTGGAGTACCGGTAGAGTCACAAATTTTCTCTTCTCCACGTCTTCCAGACCGGCTCTAGGGTCCTCCCAGCCTCCTATCCAATCGGTACCGGGAGTAAAGCGGCCGGGGCGTGAATCAAATTAGTGTCGAGGTCAAGAAAACGTGGATTTATACAGCCACTCCCACATACGTCTTAATGGCGTAGTTCTTAATTAGTTAAGCACTGTGACAACTTTGGGGACACGCGTAGCGTAATGGTTGAGGTTCTACGCTACAAGCCGGAAGGTCGCGGGTTCAAAATTGGAATTTTTCAGTTGACCTAATCCTTCCAGTCGCACTAGGCCCTGGGGTTTACTCAGCCTCTAACAGAAATGAGTACCAGGAATTAATTAAATAATTTTCGTGGGGAGTAAAGAGCGGCCGGCGCGTAAGGCTGACAACCTTACCGCCATCTATGAGCCGATTGTCTAGATAATGTGGGATCCTCAGCGTCTCACAACCGTATGGGCCTTCATGGCCTGGTACAGGGATAGCTTTACTTTTACTTTACTGGGACAACTTTGCTTGTACCTAACGAGAGTTCCGATGTAGCCCTGCTTGTGCCCATCTTCATCCGGTGGTGGGTTGGGCCCTCTTGTTTAATCTGAAACTGTGAACTCCTGGGCGGGGGATCAGCCCCTCGGAAGCATACAACTTAGACACAACAGAAACGGAGTAGAGACTCAGATTCGAACTCATGTCAGTGTGCAAGCGGGCTGTCAGTGCCTAAGGCTATATGACGTTTAATGGTAGTATTTTTTATTATTATTATTATCCTCTTGGGATGAGACTGAGTCCACTTTGTAGTGCGGACACTGTTTGGTCTAATGTACAAGCCTCCGATGATAGATGATGAGTGTGGAGCAGTAGGTGGAATTCGAATAGGCAGGGGAAACCGAAGTGCCCGGAGAAAACCTGCTCCAATGTCACTTTGTCCTCCACAAATCCCACGTGACCTGACCTCGAACCCGGGCAGCCGCGGTGGGAGGCCGGCGACTAACCGCCTGAGCTATGGGACAGCCATGGTAAGTTTTTTCTGCTGAAAAGTGGATTGAAGAGTAAATGGAAACAAACTGCCGTGGCCTAATCGTAGTACTATCCCATCATTTGTCTGGAGGGACTGAGTAAAACGTCTAAGTGCCTCTGTTAGGATAGCAGATGTAGCGGCAGGCCCTGTATGCACATCAGTAGTGCCGAGTTTGAAGCAGCTTGCCGGGTCTAGTTATGAATATTGACCAGCCAGCAACACTGCATGTCGAATGTTAAGTGCATAGTGTCCATTCATTTCAGTTATATGCCTGTGTTAATTAGATGCAGCAGCGCATTAACGCGCCGTGGAGCTGTGCTTGCTGACTGTCAGAGTGCTGCACCGAATGGAACTGGACAGGAAGCTTTACTCACGTTTATCCGGTTTGGGGGAGGGGTAAGATTTCGGTTACTGGAACCGCCGTTTGCGCGAATGGATGTAGTTAACGGATTTCCTTGTTCTTTGTGGTTATTAAACTGTGTGTAGAATGAACAAGTAAAGGAGCATGACGTGGCAAGGGAATATGTCACATATTGGAAAGAAGAGGAAAGCATACAGGGTTTTGGTGGAAAAACCAGAAGGAATGAGACAACTAGGAAGACCTAGACGTAGATAGAAGGATATCAGTTCTACAGTCCGTCACGATAGCCGAGCGATCTAAGGCATACACTGTCTTCGCTCGCTCTGAAGCCGGGATCGTATGTTCGAATCCCACAAAGGGCGTGGATGTTTAGGGTGGGGCCACACGAACGCACAAAATGCGTCCATTGTAACGAACGTACTTTATGACGGACGTTGTTGAGGACACCACACAGTTGCAGAATGCGGTGCGTAGTTTTTTCTCTGCAATGGAACCAGAAGAAGGCGTAGCATTCCCCTCTCTTGTTTATTTCTACAACGGACATCACGACGTTCGTTACAACGTACGCATTTTGTGCGCTCGTGTGGCCCCCAGCCTTAGTATTTGTGTTTTTCTGTGTTTGTGTACAGGTAGAGCTCTTGCGACGAGCTGATCACCCGCCCAAGGAATCCTACCGAAGTAAACCGAAGTGAAACGGAGAGTTTCATGGAGGTAGACCAAGGCCCAAATTGGGGCTGTAGCGCCAAAGGGGAAAAGTCACTTTTACGGGGCTTTAACCCAATCTTAGTGAATGTGGAATGGGAGATTGTCATAGCGTGGTTATGGAGCTTCCTGCTTTTTGGGCTATGTGATCTTATAGATAGGTATAAACGTTTTGGAGGAACCTCCTGACTCCAACTTCAGGTTTAACATTTCTGTCCTGAAACCATGTTGAATATCTACAAACCTGTACGTCCTCATGTCCTATAAGACAGTTTTCTTCTTTCTGGTGCTTTCCTTCAGTTGTTTATAATTAAACTTTCCTTTGTTTCAGGTTGGAGGTGAGGATTTTATTATTGGTTTCGTCTTCACTGTTGAATGGTAAGAGCTGTCCACTTCTGTGTTTAGTGTTGAGAGTGTGGCCCTGTGTACACTCTTCCAATCCTTAGGTGTGTGTGTCAGTGTCTATACGAGTAGTGTACGACTCTATCACTCGTCACCCCGCTTCTACAGTTTGAGTGAGAATTATGAATTTAAATTACAGGTGTACAATGGAATTCTGTATTTAAATAACCAGAGGATTCACTCGGTACTTCTGTACTGTGCCGATCACAGTGGCCGCGCGGTCTAAAGTATGAACTGTCTTCATTCGCTCGAACACTGGGATCGTGGGTTCGAATCCCACTTGAGTCATAGATGTTTATGTGCGTTTATTCTGTGTTTGTGTTGTTCTATGTGCAGATATCGGCCTTGCGACGGGCTGATCCCCCGTCCAAAGAGTCCTCCCGACTGTGTAAATGATCAGGAAACGCAAAAATCGACCGAAGTCCAACAAAGGACTTAGATAGATAGATAGATAGATAGATAGATAGATAGATAGATAGATGGACAGACGGACAGACTTGTATACTGTAATTCTACGTTCTAATGGTCAGGATTGCATTATTTATGAATAGCCAATGAACAGTATTAAAAATGTTCGCGTCTAGTCGCTAACACGTGCCAGTAGTATCGGCATAATTACTACCACCTGCTGTACCCTACACTGTGTTACCACAATTTTATGAAGCATCTTATCATTTTATTGTATATAGAGATTAATTTGTAATTCATATAGGCACCTCTGTGTAGACACAAGGAAAGTAACAGGTAAAGAAAAGTTCTTCCCTCATGTTCTTGTTAGTGGGAGGCCTCCTTGACTTCCTGAGCAGTGCAGATAGGATTGGCTGTCACTTTGCAAAACTTGACTTTCAGTTGGAGATTCATCTCCTCAGACTACTTGGAATTCATCCGAGCTTCTATCTGCTCCATAATTTCCGAGCGGATGTGCTCTGTATTCGGAAGGTAACCTGTTCGAACCTTCGACTATACATGTGCCATCTGGTAGCGACGGGCTACAGGCTAGACGACCCGAGTTCGATTCACAGTAAGGAAAGATTTTTATCGGCTTTATAGCGTCTACACCGGTTCTGGGGCCCACCCAGCCTCTATCCATTGGGTAAAGGGACAGGAATGATGGAGCTATACTTCTACTCCCCCATACGTCTTCATGGCATGACTAAGCCTATAAACGTCATCTTTTAAGCTGTTTGTTTTTATTTTATTTCTTCAGGCGGATATTTGCACACTGACCTCTAAACGTCCTTATTCTCACGTCTCATTTGACCTTTTGTGACCTTGCAGTTGATAAAACATTTTGTCGCGGCAGTGTGTGTGAGACTGTACACGGGGCTTGGATTGGAGATTGTATTTATTAACCATTTTCACACACGACTCAGAGCCTTCGCCTATCTCCACATTTAACAAATCACTAGAGCACACACTAAGCCTTTTCAGTCTACTGTGTCTTCACCAGTCGTTCCCTGGTAACGGCTCCTAACAGTGAAGATTCTTCATCTTCCGTGCTCACTTCAGCGACTAAGTCTTCTCTTCACAGACTTCCTTAAAATTGACTAGAGCTCAAATCGAGTCGTGTCTTATGTTACGACCGACGGTCAGTCGGCTAGTCTGTCTTCGAATAAAGCACCCATCTGGGGCTTACGGGCAGATTTTTATTTGTCAGGCAGTTTCAGTCGCTTTCTTTGACGGGAGGACGTGTCCGTCGTTTACAATTGCCGCTGGTCCTCGCCAGCGCAGTCCCGCGGGACTCATGGCCATATTTTACTGACTTAGATTCGAGACTCCCCCCAACCTGTAGGGCCAGGTCCCCATATTTATATGCCCCCAGTAATATGGTGGCCCAGGTCTACTCCCAGGCACTGGGTTCCCTTTTCGTCGCCTTCTACCACTCGCGGAGCTACGGTGGAGGCCTCAAGTAACTCCAGATGCATATACATAGCGACTGGAATTATACTGCCTTCACATTTACAGCAGTACTCCCTCCAGTACGGAATTTAACCGGAAACGTAATCCTCGATGTTATAACATGGGCGCACATAACTCCTTACTGAGTTTGCTTGGTACGCCGGCAACCGGTGGGCCCCCTGTACCGGTCCCGGTTGATGGGTTTGAAGCAGTCGCTAGAATAGAGTTGGCACGTGAAACCGAAGTACTGGGATAGAACTCGGACCGCTGCCGTGGAAAACCACAGAATAAACAGCTTAGTTAAGTCGTTACCGTATCGTCGCGCACCTTTGTTAACTGCTGACGCCTTTTTTATGTTTGTTAGGGTAGGGTGAGACTGAGTCCACTTGGTACGTCGGCCACTATTGGCCTCTTGTACCAGCCCCGGATGATGATGATGACTGTGGAGCAGTCGGTGGAATGAGAATTGGCAAAGGTAACCGGAAAACTCTAAGAAAACCTTCCCCCAGTGCCACTTTGGCCACTGCACATCCCACATGACCTGACTTGGGCTCGAACCCGGGCCGCCGGAACCAGAATCGCCGTGCCGGAGATCCCATTGAACTCAGAGAGACTTTTCTTCCGTTAGGTTGAACACTCAGGGCTTTACATACCTCCGTCAATGTGCTGTAGTCTACATGTCGGACTGTGGAGCGGTTTTGTACAGCATCTTCCTCGCCAGTGACTGAGGTTAGCTTTTTCTAACGTAGTCAACAGAGTAGCGCCTCACACCCCCTCACCTGAGGACGGAAACAGACCCAGTTTCCTGACGTGTTCTTTAGAATGCCGGGTAGTGGACAGGGTCCAAAACCCGAGCAATCCCGGTTTATTTTTCTTGGTTTTTGTATCGATTGTCGGTAATTATAAGGAGGTACGTGCGGCAGGCGGTAGCGTAGTTGGTTGAGGCACTGTGCTACAAGCCGGAAGATTGCGGATTCTATTCCCGATGAGGTCATTGGATTTTTTCTCAATTGACCTAATCCTTCCAGCCGCACTATGGCCTTGGGGTCGACTCGGCCTATAACAGAAATGGGTACCAGGAATCTTCCTGGAGTAAAGGCCGGCCGGCGCGTAAGGCTTACAACCTCGCCGCCATCTGTGAGTCGATTGTCTAGAAAATGTGGGAGCCTCGACGTCTCACAAACCCATGTGCCTCCACTGCCTGTTACAGGGATAGCTTTACCTTTTGCCGTTTACATGCGAGATCATGAACAAACAAGGAAGTGCTTGACCAGAAGGAAGTGGTGTGACGTAGAACGCTGTTGCTACTGTACCCTATGCTGTATCACGAAATGGTAACCATTTAGTCACGGAATTGTGGCAGAGCTTATTGAATTTCCCTGTCGTGCGAAGCACTGAAATACGTTCCTAGTTAACGGAAATCGAAAAATAAAAAGTTTCTACTCTTGGAAGGAGCCGGGGTAGCGCAGTCGGTATAGCGATTGACTGCGGATGGACGACTGAAGGGTCGGAGTTCACGTCCCCTTAGGGTCAAGAATTTTCTCTTCTCCACGTCGTCCAGACCGGCTCTGGGGCCCACCCAGCCTCCTATCCAATGGGTACCGGGAGCTCTTTTCCCAGAGGTATAGCGGCCGGCGCGTGAAGGTGAACACTGACCTCCAACTGGTGCAGAGTTCAAGAAAATGAAGATCAATACATCTACTCCCCCATACGCCTTCATGGCGTAGTGCTTAATTACTTAAGCACAGGGACAACTTTACTTTTTTTTACCTGCACATGTTCCTACGAAACGCTGGCTGGTCTACCAGACTGTACAGTGTCACATAGAGACCAGTAATCCTACTAGTCACTCCAGGCCTGCTTTAATCTTGTGTGTTACGAAAGTTGTACGTTGTCATTTGATTGATTGTGACGGTATTTTGTATGTGTAGCGAATACATGATAGTTCTGGAACCGAATGTTCTTATCAGAACGCAATTTAAAACGGCAAGGTTTGCAGCAGCGGACAGCGTGTCTGCATGTCACACTCGCGATATGAATATTGTGTGTGTGTGGCGAACAATATCTCGCGATTGTATGGAGCTACATTACGTCTCCGTTACCGCCGCGTCTGTCCACTCGCGTTCTGAAAGACAAACGCAGGAATAGCTACTGTCCGTAGTCTAGAGGTAACGTTCCCACCTCATGACTCGAAGTACGCGGGTTCAGATACCCGGCGGAGGTCGTCGAAATTTTAAGGGCGGAAAAATTCAGGGAACAAGTCCTCCGGGAGGGACTTTAAGCCGTGGGTCCCGTGTCGTAGCTTTACGGCACGTGAAAGAACCTCATATCTCCAAAGGAGGTCACTGAGCCAAATTAACGGACGTTTCCCGCCCAACAGCAGTCTCTAATACCTCTGGTAGATGGGGGAAGCATTATAGATGCCTCTCAGCTAGTAGAGCCGGTCTCGCTGGCTGGGCGGGACTGATGGTAAGCACCAGTACCGGTAGGATATAGAGACTGGTAGAAATCATAGAGGGAAGCACAATGGACCCATACAGGTCTAAGTGCATGGGGAAGCCCACCCTCTCCAAATAACTAACTAACGTAGGAATAGCTACTGTCCGTAGGCGTTGGCATGACGCAACGTTGCAGAGAGTGGGGGAAGATCTTGAATGATGACTTATCTTTCTTTTTTATTGCTAGTGGGGTGGGACTAAGTCCCTTGTACTGCGGCCACTTCTGGCCTATTGTACCAGTCCCAGATGATAGGTGAGGGTGATTATGGAGCATTTGGTGGAATGAAGATTGGCAGAGGAAACCGAAGTACTCGGAGAAAACCTGCCCCAGCACCACTTTGTCCACCAGAAATCCCTCTTGACCAGACCCGTGATCGAACCCGGGCCGCCGCTGTGGGAAGCCAGCGACTAACCGCTTGAGCTATGGCGCGGCCAAAATGATGTCTTAACTGGGTTAGGTAGGAATTATGACGCGGGAGGTGGGAGATCTTGAACGTGCCGTGTCGATTCCAACGGCCCGTACTGAAGCTGTGTTCCGTACCTTTTTATATGTACACACGTAATTGAAGATTGTTTCTTAAAACATGGCTCTTTCGTTTCGCTTTACATTATGTTGAAGTATGGAGTTATGCAAATATGTTGCTGGACATTATCCATTATACTGTTTTTGTGTAAAACCCCGTCCTATTTATATTTAAAAACAGGGCGTTTCGGAGACTGGATTCTGTCTCTGGCTTCAGAGTCCAGTCTCAGAAACTTACGACGGGCTCATCACCCGTCCAAAGAATCCTACCATCTGTGTAAAA